>NC_138034.1:39909302-40445885 GCF_964106645.2 Podarcis pityusensis
GGATCCCCAGAAACTCCAGGATTCCTCCCAGACCATTCAAGGGAATTTCTTCAGTCTGGAGCCATGTATATCCATGTGTTGGAAGCCATCCAGAAAACTTTGTGTTATGGGATGGCATACAAATGCTGAAAATCAACCAATTAGGAGGCTTAAACTCACACCTGCCTTCAGCTGAAAGGATGGGAAGTGAAGATATTTGGTTCTTCTGACTCAGTAGCTGCAATGATAAGTAAGAGATTTGTTGGAGCAGTATTGGATTCTTGCATGCATAGATACTTGTTTAGGTTGGGATCAACATGATGATAACATGAGTTCATGTACAGACCTATTATTATTATTATTATTATTATTACTATTATTATTATTATTTTGTAAAAACACAATACAACTCTGATGCTTTCTCTGTCCTCCAAAGGAAACTATTCTTACAGAGGCCATTTTCGTTTGCTGTACCTTGAACTTCAGAACAGAACTCCATTTGCTACACAAACCTTTTCAAGGGACATTCTGTTCTTTCTAAAATCTGCTACAAACTACTTGTAGATTAAACTAATCATTTCAACCCAGTCACCACAATCCTTCCTGCTATGACCTTTTTATCATGATATGCAGATCTTTTTCCTGTTTTCCAAATTAATCAGAAACTGGGTTGCTTTCCTTTTAATTGCAATCATTATGAATATCTGTCAAGCGTTTTTCTTGTGTTCAACTTTACAGGTGATACAGACCCATATAATGAAATCGTTTAACATCCCAAGCAGCTTGAACTCTGGTCAGCGCTGATGAACAATGGGGAAGAAGAATAATGACTATCCCCACTTCAAAGAGGTATCAACATCTATTCTTGCCACTGTGTTTTTAAAAGAATTTGGCTGGCTGGCTTCCTTGCTTGATGGAAATGCCAGATTCGTTCCTGCTGATACTCATTTAACTTTAAGGGTTTTTGTTTGTTTGTTTGTTTTTTGTTTTAAAAAAGACTATAAGATTCACTAGAAGTTTTAAGTTAAAACATTCAAGTGAAATTATCTATTAAGCCATTACATGAAATTGTTTTAAAAAACACCCACAATGCGCCAAAGAGGAAGCTGCAGCCCACTGAACAGGCGCACAAACCCATCAGCCACCTCTCTCATGGCTGCTTCTCCTTTTCCCCTGAGGGCATAGGCACTGTTCAGTTTGTAATAGAGTGGAACATTTTTTATCTGAGCTGTGAAGTCCAGCCACCTACCAGCCCTTTATTTATTATTATTGGGGAGGAGAGGGTACAGTACAATGCTGTTCCCCTTGTTCAGATTCTGTGGAAAACTAGAGGGGAGCGTTGAAGTAGCCACCTTTGTGGATGGCGCTCAGCATCTCCATCTCCAAAACCTCTCAGGCTTCTGCAAAGAGCTACGAAAGGGCCTCCCCAGCTCCCAGCTAGGCAAATGTCTGCTGTTGCTGTTTTGTAGGAGTGAGACATGGCAGGACACGGCAGGAGACGCCATTTTCTGGTTTGCCTCAGGCAGCAAAAGGTCTTGGGTTGGTCCTGCATGAGGGCTACTTGGCTGAAAGAGGGAAAGGGTAGATAGCCTCAAGTTACTTAGGAAGCTACTTACTAACACATGTGAAATTTCCAAAAGGCCATGTTAAAAAAAAATAAGGAAAAGAAAACCACAGAGTCTTCAGATTGCAGGGATTAATGGAAAACCTTGAAGAACAAAGGAATCAATCCAACAATCTATGGCAGGGTTTGATAGGTTGCCTGGATTGGCTATCTTCTGTGATAAGGATCAACCAGACTGCAGTAACGTCCAGTGTTTTGAACACCAGCCCTTACAGTAATGAAACATGATGGGATTTGCTCATCATTCAACGACAAAGGTTTTTTTTAAAAAATAAAAAAGACTGTCACGCTGCAGCTAAAATTACAATAATTCTTTTAATGACAGGATAGCTATCAGCCCCCTCCAACATTGCTAATGACTACGAGTTGCTACTCTTGTACTACATGCAATACCTCTTGGGCCCATATAGCATTCAGCAGCAGCAAAAGACTTTGCAAGTGCCCCAATTATGACAAACTTTGTTTTCAGATATAATTCACCATTCACCACTGTTGAAGAGTGCAACTCGTGAAGTGATGCTTCTTCAGGCTCCTTTTACCAAAGGAAAATGGGAAAATAGTGGTGGAGGAAAGCAGTCTTCTATTTAAATGAGTAAGAAATAGAGTGGAGATGAGCTCTCCACTTAATCATTTCAGTTCATATGTTCTTTAGTGTTCAAGCTGGGTGAAATCACAACAGTTACAGACACTGTAAGCCATGGATGGGAGACCTGAGGCTGTCTTGATGCTGTTGGATGTCAACTCACATACAGTGTTCTGGGCCCAGGAAATCTTGCTGGTATTCCTGGATGGGAGTGACAATAATATGTACATTATCCCAAAAAAGTTTGATAGGTAAAGAGAGGCTGGTTCTCAAATGGAATGTCCCACTTTTCCTTTGGACATCCCAATTTTTCATCGGAGAAATGTTGGAGGTATGTTTTCATGAGAACCATGAATTTTCCTTGGTAGATCCTGGGCCACCACAGACAAATGGATACAGCCGTTTAAAATACCATTTTCTTTCCCATCGTGATGAATTGGATCAGGATTAAACAGCAGTTTTTCCTGGGGAAAATGGTAGGACCAAAAGAGCCCCCACCCCACGTTCAGACCCATGCCTAGCAATCACGGACCTGTGCTTAGAATCATGACACAAATATAAGTATGGATGAGCCGTCAGTTGTACAGTTAGTCTGCAGCAAAAATAAATAAACTGTCCTTATGTGGTTCTTCTGTCCTTATGTGGTCAATGTAATTTGAGACCAGATGGCTTTTGCAATTTAAGTGTCATGAAGAGAAAGGACTTTGGGTGGCTTTTAAACTTTCACATCCAACTTGCCTACATGTCATACATTCTGTTCTTGTGATTCTACAGTATTTTTTTACACTTTTCTCAGAAGTGTTCTTTACAGCCTTTCCCCCCTTTATTGCTTTGCTGCTGCTGCTGCTGCTGCTGCTGCTTGACTGCTTTTAAGCAGGGCTCCTAATTGAATCTGGTTCCTAAATCAACAGCAAAGGCTCATAGTCTAAGCTGGAAAACATTCCTTAGAGGTAAATATTGGATGAAGTTAAGTGAATCACCAGAAGCAAATATTTGTATTAATACTAATGTGGGTGGCCTAATACACATCACTGAAGTTGCCTCATGGGGTACTAATATTTTTAGGGGTGCTATAGCATGCGATCTCTTCTTAGGTGTAACACTAGGAACTCTTGCAATGTCCCACAGAATGGCAGAAGACAGCTTTGGAAATGTGTAGTACAACACTGCTGCTTAAAGTGACCTAAAATTCCAAATTGGTACTGCAGTATGTCTAAATATTATTTATTTAAAATGAGACTAGATAACTTCAGACCCAGGGGCTGAATGTGGCCTTCCAGGCCTCTGTATCTGGTCAGTAGTGTTCCCAAGCCACACTTCTCACTGGTCCTGCCTCACACCTCAAATATTTTTGCCTGGCTGGAATGTGTCCTTGAACTCTGCTTGTCTGGATAGAGGACATAAAGAGGTGCATATACAGCCTTGTGTGAATTAATTGAAACAAACAATGAATTTAGTAGTTTATTGTACAAAACTCACATGTACATGTACAAAACTCACATATATGTACATTAGTAACAGATATGACCTCCGCTATTTTTAAGCAAAGAAATAGAGGAAAACAATAGAATGGGAAAAACCAGAGATCTGTTCAAGAAAATCGGAGAAATGAAAGGAACATTTCGTACAAAGATTACCATAATAAAGGACAAAAGTGGTAAGGACCTAACAGAAGGAGAAGACATCAAGAAGAGGTGGCAAGAATACACAGAGGAATTATACCAGAAAGAAATGGATGTCTCGGACACCCCAGGTAGTGTGGTTGCTGACCTTGAGCCAGACATCCTGGAGAGTGAAGTCAAATGGGCCTTAGAAAGCACTGCTAATAACAAGGCCAGTGGAAGTGATGATATTCCAGCTGAACTATTTAAAATTTTAAACGATGATGCTGTCAAGGTGCTACACTCAATATGCCAGCAAATTTGGAAAACTCAGCAGTGGCCAGAGGATTGGAGAAGATCAGTCTACATCCCAATCCCAAAGAAGGGCAGTGCCAAAGCATGCTCCAACTACCGCACAATTGCACTCATTTCACACGCTAGCAAGGTTATGCTTAAAATTCTACAAGGCAGGCTTAAGCAGTATGTGGACCGAGAACTCCCAGAAGTGAAAACTGGATTTTGAAGAGGCAGAGGAACCAGAGACCAAATCGCAAACAATGCGCTGGATTATGGAGAAAGCTAGAGAGTTCCAGAAAGACATCTACTTCTGCTTCATTGACTATGCAAAAGCCTTTGACTGTGTCGACCACAGCAAACTATGGCAAGTTCTTAAAGAAATGGGAGTGCCTGATCACCTCATCTGTCTCCTGAGAAATCTCTATGTGGGACAAGAAGCTACAGTTAGAACTGGATATGGAACAACTGATTGGTTCAAAATTGGGAAAGGAGTACGGCAAGGCTGTATATTGTCTCCCTGCTTATTTAACTTATATGCAGAATTCATCATGCAAAAGGCTGAACTGGATGAATCCCAAGCCAGAATAAAGATCGCTGGAAGAAATATCAACAACCTCAGATATGCAGATGACACAACCTTGATGGCAGAAAGTGAGGATGAATTAAAGAACCTTTTAATGAGGATGAAAGAGGAGAGCGCAAAATATGGTCTGAAGCTCAACATCAAAAAAACGAAGATCATGGCCACTGGTCCCATCACCTCCTGGCAAATAGAAGGGGAAGAAATGGAGGCAGTCAGAGATTTTACTTTTTTGGGCTCCATGATCACTGCAGATGGTGACAGCAGTCACGAAATTAAAAGACACCTGCTCCTTGGGAGAAAGGCGATGGCAAGCCTAGATAACATCTTAAAAAGCAGAGACATCACCTTGCCAACAAAGGTCTGTATAGTTAAAGCCATGGTTTTCCCAGTAGTGATGTATGGAAGTGAGAGCTGGACCATCAAGAAGGCTGATCGCCAAAGAATTGATGCTTTTGAATTATGGTGCTGGAGGAGACTCTTGAGAGTCCCATGGACTGCAAGAAGATCAAACCTATCCATTCTGAAGGAAATCAGCCCTGAGTGCTCACTGGAAGGACAGATCGTGAAGTTGAGGCTCCAATACTTTGGCCACCTCATGAGAAGAGAAGACTCCCTGGAAAAGACCCTGATGTTGGGAAAGATGGAGGGCACAAGGAGAAGGGGATGACAGAGGACGAGATGGTTGGACAGTGTTCTCGAAGCTACAAACATGAGCCTGACCAAACTGCGGGAGGCAGTGGAAGACAGGAGTGCCTGGCGTGCTCTGGTTCATGGGGTCACAAAGAGTTGGACACGACTAAACGACTAAACAACAACAAATTTTTAAGCAGCATTTGAACGTGGTTTGGCATGGAGTCTACAAGTTTCAAACATTCACTGTTGATTTTTGGATCCCTGTACCACACTTGAATCAGCGCCTGAATGAGCTTCTCCATAGTTGTATAGTCTACAGCACAGAGGCAACTTTTGCATGTAGCCCACAAATTCTTTTCTCCACTGGTCTTTCGTCCATTCCTTGTACTTTTTTGCCCATTTATACCGCTTTTCTTTCATTTTTTTGGTTAAAAGCTGTTTATTGACAGGTCTTCTGGCTTTTCATCTGACTGCAATAAGGAGCCTGCAAACTGTAGAGGAACTGATTTGGATTCCTTTCTCCTTCAAATCCGTATTCAATGTGTCACTCGTCTTGCGGGGATCCTTTTTGCTTTGTCAAAGCAAGAAAGCGTCATCTCTAGGAGTTGTTTTCTTCTTACGACCACACTTTCCTTTACGTTTAGGAGAAACCGATCCGGTTTGCTGCTTCAGCTTGATAACACGGCTGACAGTTGCTAAACTCACACCAACCACTGAAGCAATCTCTCGATATGTCTTAGCTGAGTGTTCATGCAGAGTTACAATCTTCGTACATTTCCTAGGTGTCACATCCATCTCCAACGGCCGTCGAATCAAAAGCTGATGAAATACTGTAACTGCTGATGTAATGATTGCATCATACACTACGGCGATCAGACAGTATTCTACAATCTGATGCAATACAGTAGCAGCTGACATAATGATTGCATCATTAAAACATAAAAAATGATCAAACTGACTTTTTGTGTTTGCTTTGAGGACAGAATTATGAGTAAGATAGAAAACATGCTTTGTTTCCATTAATTCGCACAAGGGTGTAGAAATTAGCCTAGTGCACAAGGGTAAAATTTTGCACAAAGCACGAATGGAAGCAAAACTTGGTAACAATGAGTTTGTGGTTTGTTTGGAGTGAGACAAACCACAAACCTGGGTTCACATGTAATTAGTCAAAGCTTGATTTAGGCCCTGGTAGCATGGCAGAGATGTGGGTGGCGCTGTGGTCTAAACCACAGAGCCTAGGGCTTGCCGATCGGAAGGTTGGCAGTTTGAATCCCCACGACGGAGTGAGCTCCCGTTGCTTGGTCCCTGCTCCTGCCCACCTAGCAGTTCAAAAGCACATCAAGTGCAAGTAGATAAATAGGTACTGCTCTGGCGGGAAGGTAAACAGTGTTTTGTGCACTGCTTTGGTTCACCAGAAGCAGCTTAGTAATGCTGGCCACATGACCCGGAAGCTGTTTGCGGACAAATGCTAGCTCCCTCGGCCTATAGAGCAAGATGAGTGTGCAACCCCAGAGTTGTCTGCGACTGGACCTAACGGTCAGGGGTACCTTTACCTTTACCTTTAGCATGGCAGCAGCAGAACTGATGAAGGAATGACTTTCTAAATGTGCAAATTGAGTATGTGAAATTGCCTTACACTGAATCAGATGTTTGGTTTTTCTGGCCCAGAACTTGTCTGTCTAACAGGCAACAGTAGTCCAGGACCTGGAGGTCTCTGACCTTCAGCTGAAGGAATCTTCTGCACTTGATGAATGTGCTCTACAACTGCACTGTGGTCCCCTGTTGGTACAATATAAACAGACAGAACACCAACTATAGCAAGCAGAGACATATACACTGGTGTAGTTATGTCAAGATCTGTGAGACTAAAGTATTGTCAGCAGCACTTCCATGGGCCAAGAGTGTGCAAAGAAGACAGTTGCATGTAATTCTATTATTGGGCCACTTATGCACTGCTAGCTTTTCAAGAGGGTTCACTGCATCTCTGTAACACTTTTGCCCATTGAATAAATAAATAAATGCAGCTGCCCTGTGGTGGCACTGTTGATAATGTCACTTTGTTATCTTGGATGTGGCTTAAAATAAACGGCTGCCTGGATTTTTCAACAGAGCATCAAGGGAAGCAGTGGCTTTGCACCTCCTATAAATAAAAGCAGCTCTGTCTCAGGAATGATGACTGCCAAGAAACACAGCATGCACCTCCCTCCTCACACTAGATATGGGGACCAAGGACTGACTTTGTGCAAACACAAAGTAGCTTGCAATGATGTTGAACCCCCTGCCAGAGGGACTATACGTGCTATTGATTTTGAATCAAGATTTCAAATGGATTTGAACCATGATCCCAATCACACTTACTGGAGGAAGACATGCTGGAATAAATGGAACTTTCTTTTAAATGTGTTCTGACTTATTCACAACTTGTGCTGGCATTACTATTTTAATTTCCTGTTTATGCATGATGACACTATGCACATGTGCCATATGCCTCAAAAGGCAACAGTGGGAATGAAGCTATTTTTCTAGAAGAGTGCCAATGTTGTCTATCACACATTTCACACGATTTTTCACACAGTATTTTCAATCCATCATAGCCAAGGGTTTTTTTGGTCAATGCTTGTCGCATATTTTTCTGTGATCTAAGATATCATCAAGAGGTTGGAAACTCACCCAGGCATGATGATGATGATGATGCAGGATAAGCTACCAGAGACAGACATTCAATTAAATAACCATCATTCATTATGCTCTCATTCTCAGGGTCGTCCAATGAAGCTGAATGTCAGATGACTCAGTATAGACAAAGGAAAGTACTTCAAATAGCACGTAGTTAAACTGCGGAATAATATGCTCCCTTGGGATAGCATAATGACCACTAACTTGGATGGCTTTAAAAGAGGATTAGACAAATTCATGGAAGAGAAAGCTATCAGTAGATACTATCCATAATATACGTAGCTGTGTTACACCTCCACTGTCAAAAGAACTATTCTTCTGAATACCAGACCCTGGGAATCAACAGGGGGGAGGATGCAGTTTGCGCTCAAGTCCAGCTTGCAACCTTCCCATGGGCATCTGCTTGGCTACACTGAGAACAGGATGCAGGACTATATTTGTCTTCTATTTGATCCAGCAGGTTTCTTCTTGTTCCAAGGACTAAAGGCTCCATACAATTCTGCCACCACAGAGAACCTGCTACAAATAACTTCCATATGACTGAGGTGATGGAGAACAGCTGGAATTCACATGGTTGCTCCAAAATGCAGGGAAAATCTCCAACCTGGCACCAAAAGCCCCGAGGACTGTGCCAAATGGTGTGGTTTATTGATTTCAAATTTTAAAACTGCTGCACAAAAGACTACCACATTGATTTAATCTACTCAGTGAATTGCTGCTTTCAGCCTTAACACGACACAAAATTAATAATTTGTAAAATTAAACAAAGAGGGCTTAAAAAAAACCCTACTAATGCAAATTAAGCCGGCAGACAGATAAACAATTTGTGATTTCTAAAGCAGTCCACTGCTTTCTCTCTACCTTAGCTCTAAACGCATTCGACTTGGTAGCCACAAGTTAGAAGTCATTAGTCTCTTGCAATTGCAAATGTCACGAGAAACAGCCCTTAGCAGGGCCAGCCCACTCAAGAAGCAGAGTGAAGCAGCCATCTCAGTTGGTGGGAGTCCCCGAGGTGGTGCCCCTGTGAGTGCCTTGCCACTTCTGCCACCAATTTCCGGAGAAATCTCACAGAGCACAAGAGATTTCACTATATTTCAGCAAGATCATAAATTGGCACTGATGTCTGTGCTGCTTCTCCCCCAGCAGCGGAAGTTGCATGGCGAGAGATGTGGCAGCAGTGCCAGTGACGGCACAGCAGATGGCATGTAAGAGCAGGGTTCCACTTCCCATCTCACCTCATGCAGTGAAACATGAGGCACCTCTTATGTCCCGTAGTACATCAGTGGATTGTATATTCTTGTATCCATGGCTATATCACCATCATCATTGCTGTTGCTAAATCAGTTTGTGAAGAAAGTGCCAAAAATACATTGTACAAAAATCTAATATATATTTTAGGAAAGTTGTTTACCTGTTTGTTCGGCATTTGGAAACCTTTTAAGAGACTGTAACTAGACTTTTCATGATGGTTCCTGAGATCAAGGAACAGGTTTTCCCGTGTTTGGATGCAACCGGACACTGTTTTAAAACAAGATGGCAGAATAAACCTTTCAAAACCGCCCTAATTTTAAAACTGCACTGATTTTGTTTGTTTGTATCCTAGAATTCCCAAGCAATACTGGATAGGAAGCTATTAGTTAAACAGGCGTAGCCTTTAAGCATGCAGTGTGAAGTCAATGAAGTCAAACTCTAGATGCATTTTGACTGCAACCCTACACCTGCTTAACTGAGAGTAAATCCCACTCAACTTACTTATTTTGATGTATTTTTAATCTTTGTTGGAAGCCACACAGAGTGGCTGGGGAAACAAATAATAAATTATTATTATTATTATTATTATTATTATTATTATTATTATTACTTCTGAACAGACATGAGCAGGATTGCATTATTCTTCATATAAGTCTACATTACTATGGCCCACTAATGCCTGAGCACTCTGAAAGTTATGCTTTGCCTTTGTTAGCCCCTTTCATCACTGCAAAAATAAAACTTTGAGAAATGAGAAGAGAAGGCCATCACAACCAAGAGAAGGCCATCACAAGCAAGAGGAAACCAGTTTTTCTCCATAGATATTTATCATTGTTAGTTAGAAACTTAATGTTATTATGAAGGAAGAAGCAGCAGGAATAAATGACAGTAGGCTAGCAGTGTCAGATATTTGGGGAATGACTGTGTGTGTGTGTGTGAAAAAGCCCTTAGATACCTGCCTAATGAGACAGGTGGCAGAAAGCCAGGCCAAAGTTACACTTACAGCTCTCGTGAAATCTCCGAAGTGCATTGCAAAGAAAGTGCTCCAACTCAGCCGGATCCCGTGGTTCAGTCTGAGAGTTGAAAGGGTACGGAAGAGGAGCCTTCACCTGTTACAAGGAGGACAGCCCTGGCTGACTTCATCTCGTATGCATGGCGCATAGTTGCAGTCTAACTTTATGACTTTTAATGACTCCGGAACACCTCATCACTTGTGAAGGAATACGCTGGAATTTGCCTTCACTCAGCTTGACAAGGTGATGGGGAGTTATACATTGCCCTCCCCTTTTCCCACTCTTACATGAAAACACTTGTCAGTTCTATCAAATTTGGCAAGACAAGTACCCATGACACCTTGGGGAGAAATGTAACTCAGTTGACACCCAATGCATACGCACATAGCACATGCAGCAACATATATATATATACACCCTGGAAATGGGGACAGGCATTTCCAGGGTGTTCTCCTGCAGTGGAGCATATTAGATGATTAAAAGCACCACAGACCTTTCTCAAAGCAATGAAGGACAATTGTCTATAGCACTGATGTACAACTTTTTAAAATATCATGGCTCTTTAGGAAATAGTAGCAAAAAATAACTATATGCCTGGTAGCTGAGTTTAATTTTTTTAAAGACCTTTAAAAGCACTACCTTTAAAAATAATTGTAGGAATTCTAATTAGTTTACAATGATCCAGCTTTTAAAAATTGCCTAACTCTATGTGTACAAAATTACTGTTGCTGTGTGTCCAGTACTCGGGGACCAGGGCCCTGTAATTTGCCAGTGCAGGATTCAGATTCATATCTCCTCCTCAGCCGTGAGGCTCACTATTGATTCGGTTTTTTTATATTTCTATGCTGCTTTTCATTCAAATGAATCCCAAAGCAGCTTACAAACAATAACATGATAGAACATAATAGAACATCACAAATACAGCATAAAACATATTGAATAATTAACAATCAGTGAAACAATTACAGTCTTTAAACACTGCTAACAAAGTAGCAACTAAACAATAAGCTAAACATCACAGTTAAAGCAAAAGTCATATCATGTGATTAACAAATCAACGCAGCATTTGCAATCTATAAAACAATATTAACAACATTAACAAAACAGAAACCCAAAAATAAACTAAGCACTGTTAAGTTCATACACAAACTCTCTCCACACCCCATGACTTGTAACCTTCACTCTATTCAGCTTATTGAAATACACATCCACATAATGCTCATGATAGCAACTCCCTTCTGAAGGTACCTCTGGCTGGAGGTGCGGCAGCAAAGATGGAACCAACCACCCGCTGATGGCAGAGTCTCCCTCTCCTCACAGTTCTTCCTCTGGGAACAGCTCCCTTATGAAGGCTCCTAGGGCTGGACGGTAGGGCAAGGCAGGTAGAAAAAGCCATTACCTCAAGCTATGTAGCCCAAGGCTACATAGGCCTGAATTGCAGGACACAATCTGTTCACAAACTTGAACACTTTTATGAAGAAGAAAATATCCCAGTAGCTCAGTAGTGCTGTTTATGGATGAGGAATCCATTGGGATTAGCAATAGGCCTGGTGGCTTAGAAGTGGACTTTGGAGCTCCCACAACATCCAGCACAAACACACTTTTTAAAGAAAAGTGTTTGTAGGGTACATAGGTACAGGATATGCATCTGTCTGATTTAGAAGCTATTGAATTCTTTTACAAGATGCCATTTCAGGCCAGTGTTATAGACACAGTATGTTGGTATTGTAAGTCTGAATTTGGGCCAGAACATCAGCATCCATCCTCTCATGCCCCATCCCCATCCCAAAAAGTTCAGTGTTCGAAAGCACCCACTCCTGAGAAATGGCTGTTCTGTTGGCATCTCTGAAGAATCTGGGCTGGCCAAGTTCCTGCCACCAGTTTATCAAGGGAAAGGGGATTCAAGAAATCACAATGTGAAGGGGTTTTTTTAATAAAAAAAGATAGAAATGAAAGTCACCATTGCTTTTGTTGGTGTTGCAATAGCCGATGATGTGAGCCCATGTCCTATGGTAAACAATGGACACACTTTGTCACCACAATTTGCAGAGGGGGGAGTTGAAAATGGTGTCACTTGAATCTTTCTGTTCCACTTTCTGCACAATGTTGTCAGCCTTCAGGGCACTGTGAATTCCGACACAGGCCATGGCCGTATTAGAGGTGAGGAGCCACCCCCAACTCACCCAGCATCTAGACTAGGTGTGGTCCCCATCTGCACTATACATATAAAGCACTATGATACCACTTTAGTCATGACTTCCCCCAAAGGATCCTGGGAACCGGAGTTGGCTAAGGATGCTGAGAAATGTTAGGAGATCCCTATTCCCCTCACAGAGTTACTACTCCAAGAGGGATTGGTTGTTAAACCACTCAGGGAAGGTGAATAGGGTGTGAGGGGAATACAGGGAGCCATGACTAGAGTGGTGAATTAGCGCTTTAAATGTATGGTGCAAATGTGGCCCACACCTAAGCTAGATGTTGGGTGTCTCTTAACCTCTTACTCTAGAGCTTTCACCATGCTGTGTATATGGTGTACATCCTTCCTGTCTTTTGGCTTTAAAAAAAAGGCCCCTTACAAAATATAAACAGCAGCTCCAAGAACCTCACAAAATGTAGCTATTTCCAGCCACTTTCCCTTAGTAACATCCTGTCATTCCCTTTAGTTTTGTTCTGCCAGAGGAACCACCATGTTCTTATTTATAAATGAGCGGTGTCTGCTTGCCAACACAAGTCCATAACAATCAGTCTTCATGCTGTCTGGTTTTGAGGTAGCACCTGAGAATCCAATAGCTCAGCACAACTTTCCTGGGAACTGGCATTGCAGCAAGTTGCATGTGTGTGTCCCCCACTTCTCGCCCTCAGTCCTAGCAGTGCACTCTTTCTTTTTCATCTCCAGAGTAACTGCAATCAAACAAGCAGTTTTATATGGCTCGGAGATGCCTTTTTGTGAACACACACACACACACACACACACACACGGATAGATACCCACCTGCTTGCCTTCCCCTCCTGTGCAATGATGAGAACTTTAAATTCTTTTTAAGTGCTAAGTACATAGAGTGGGATTAAACCACATAGCTATTAGTGTTCCCTAATTTTTTTTGGATGGGCAGTTCAGCTAAACATCAGGATTCTCTGACTAAATATTTGTAATATCTAGTAAAGATTAAATATACTGCAAAAGGGCAACAGTTCAGTTTTCCTTCGTTTCTCTATGAAAGTGGTTTGTTTCCCGTTCGTGATTTGCTCTGCTGCCAATTTTTTGGTGGTCAGAACTTATCTGTTTGGAAAATGAAGGGAGGACAAAGTAATTTAGGGCGCAGAGAGAAAATGTTTCCGTGGTGTGACTCGGATTTCCACTCCTGGCTGTATAAGATTTCTCTTAACTGGAAATAAAAAAGAGAAAGCCAGCCAAAACTCCATCTATTATATATTTTGGAAACTTGGTTGTTTGTTCCCCATTTTGTATGATGGCTCCTGAGATGAAGGAGCAGGTTCTCATCTATGCTTGGAGCAGGTTTTCATTTATGTATAGATACAATTGAATGCTATTTTGGATCCAGATGTCAAATTGAACATTTCAGAGTGCACTGATTTTAGCCACATTTCAAAACTGCACTGATTTGGAGGCTTCTCAGTAACCCAAGGAATGAGGCTGCTGGTACTTTATATAAGGTGAAAAGAGAATGAACCCATTTTGTTATGTTTTACCTTTTCAAAAATGATAAAAAATATATACAACCATTTCCAGGAGGTAACCAAGAAGGAGTTGCTGCAGGAAATACGACAAACAGTCTTGTAGACCTTAAAATCTAACAAATTTATTACGTCATAAACCTTTTGTGAACTACAGCCCACTTCATCAGAACATTCAAGGTTATTCTGCATTGCAAACCTCTAATTCAGGAGAACATTTCATGCCTTTGATGAAGTGGGCTGAATTCCTTCCTGATCCTGACACCATGTTGAGCAGCAACTTCCTCCTGAACCACACAGGTGAGAAATGCTCATCTTACACAATGGGGTTAGGCATGGAGAGTATTCATTGACACTACATTTAAAGCACTCATAACAGTCATGGCTTGCCACAAGGAATCCTAGGAACTATTGTCGGCCAAAAGTGCTGGGAATTGTGAGGGGTCTCCTAGTCATTCTTCAGTGTCCTTAAAACTGCAGGATTCTTTGGGGGCAAGCCATGACTGCTTAAAATGGTATAAGAGAACTTTAAATGTATGGTGTGGATGTTGCCTAAATAAATGAAGCAATTTCTATTGATGTGGGACTCTGGAGGCCATATGGAATATGGAACCCAAGAAACTTTTGGATCAGGGCTGTGGGCCCCCTGTGGATAGAAAGTTAGGTGAATTTCCATTTCATATTTGAAACCACATACGACTTTCTCAATGCCAGATTTCTGCTTAGTAGGATTTCAAGCGAGTCTGACTTTTTTTGGGATTTGCACCCACTTACTGTCAGTGAGTGAAGCCAGACTTCTTTTTTTCCTCTCTCTGGAAGAGATGAAAAACATAACTTTCTGGTTTTCATATGCAGCTAAATATTTTTCTTTTTGGCATTTGGACTTGCGTCTTAACCATTTTGATACATATTTCCCCAAAACATTACCTAAGCTTTCAAAGTAAAAGAAAGAGGATAAAAAGCACCACACAACCACACTGAACAGTATAAACAAAACGCTTTACACAACAAGTAAATATAAGTGGTTTGTTTCAAGAGCAAAGCTGGGCAGATGGAGAAGAAAGGTAGGCTTGCTTTTAATTAGCATTTTGCTCCAAGCGATGGCTTTGGTGAGAAGAGGCCCCTTTATGCTGGCATATTGTTTCAATGAGAATATGGAAAGGATTCTGTTGTTTTCGGGAAGAAACTGATGTCATGCCTGGTGGAACTGGAGATCCATGTTTGTATGGTTCTCTTATATTTTGGGAGACTTTTTTTTACACGATACTTTTAGCAAACAGGCGGCACATTTTGATCTGGGTTCCTTATTGGTGTTCGTTTTCCTGCAAAGTGCTGAAATACTTAACTCCTTCAATGATTTAGTCATTGCTCCCCTCCCCTTTATGTTTCTAACATACAGACTTCTGATATACATATTTCATTGTGACCACTTAAGTAGGACAGTTTACAGCTTGTGTTAGCTGCTCTGTGTGGTGTTAATTTGCGAAGAGGAGACTTTCCCTTTTTATAACTGAATCTGTTACAAACAACAAAGCACAGGTAGTCCTGATTTCAGATTCCGTTCCATCCATTTCTTGTTGCAAAAGTTGGGCCAATGGATTATAAGTTGAGGTAGTGTTTTTATCTTGCATTTTTATGTTGCGAACCACCCAGAGATCTACAGATGAAAAGTGGTATATAAATTTAATTAATAATGATGATGATGCTCTCTGGGTGACTGTAGGTCAGGTGCCATTTCTCAGCCTAACCTACCTCAGGTTGTGGTGATGATAACATGGGGCAGGGTCTGAAATGTAATAAAGAAATGAAATTAACCCTATCCTGTCATTTCACTGCATATTTTCCACTCATGATTAGCATAACTGTGGTATGTCCATCTTTCTTTAAAAAAAAACCCTAATCCAAAAAGAAAAACAGAACCAAAAAAGGCACAATTGTGGAGGCTGACAGTTAATGCACAGCATCTTATAAAGCAGAAGTTATAAAACTGAAACTCCTCTACCTTTCATCTTTCCTTCTATTACGATCTTCAGCTGTACCATGCTGTGACTTTCTAAAAGTAAAAACTCTGCTTTAAAAGCCTCTGCAATTAAAGTCCACATTTCTTACTCTTTTCGGTGTATCTAGGGATTTAATTACAACTCCGCAGTTTGAGAGGACTGGAGCCTCATATCTTCTTGTGTGGACTCCTTGCACTTGTCTTTTGTGATTTATTTTGCTTTTATAGTTGCTATTTTATCCTATGCAGTGATTAATAATAACCCAGAATAACCCTGGGCAGAATGGGAGAGAGGCTGTCCTTTTTTAGACACCATTTGAGATCACAAACAACAACGAGCAACACATGATGCAATTAGTTTGTTTTTATTGCATTCTTTCATAGTATTTTGGATTAACGCCTGTTTGGTTTAATCACCCAATCCTAGGAAATATTGTATAGCCTCATCACAAAAGATTGTTTATTTAGAATAACTCAATGAACAACTACCGGGGTTCTAGATTTGCCCTTACTCAAATTTCAACAGGGCTGGCCCTACCACTGGGTAGAGTGAGACAGCTGCCTCGGGTGGCAGATGTTGGAGTATTGAGGAATGGCAGTCTGGTGTTGGAGAACAGGACTATATCTGCAGTATGGCCTGCCCTGTGCCCCCTAGATTAACCTGTTGCCCTCAGATACAGTGGAGGAAGCTGGCCTGTCAACCAGTGTTGGGGTATGATTCAACTGCCAGTCTAGTTTAGTAATGATGTTGGCTTCGTCACTGGTCTTTACTTCCACTAAATCACACAACTGTATAACAAAAGTGTCTAATGAAAAACACTGAGCAAAGTTCATGAACCTTCTGGTTGCTTATTAGTCTTATTTTAGACAGCAGTTCAGATAAAAGCAAGATGGGCACAGTGGTACCTCTGGTTAAGAACTTAATTCGTTCTGGAAGTCTGTTCTTAACCTGAAACTGTTCTTAACCTGAAGCACCACTTTAGCTAATGGGGCCTCCCGCTGCTGCTGCCCCGCCGCCACACGATTTCTGTTCTCACCCTGAAGCAAAGTTCTTAACCCAAGGTACTATTTCTGGATTAGCGGAGTCTGTAACCTGAAGCGTCTGTAAAGAGTCTTAAAGGTAAAGGTAAAAGTACCCCTGACCATTAGGTCCAATCGTGACTGACTCTGGGGATGCGGCGCTCATCTCGCTTTATTGGCAGAGGGAGCCGACATACAGCTTCTGGGTCATGTGGCCAGCATGACTAAGCCACTTCTGGCGAACCAGAGCAGGGCACGGAAACACTGTTTACCTTCCCACCAGAATGGTACCTATTTATCTACTTGCACTTTGCTCTGTGGTTTAACCCACAGCGCCACCCGCATCCCTGTAAAGAGTCTTACATGCATACAAATTATAAGACACATTTGCCACTTTTCCCCATTGGTTTTACCTAACTGTCGTCTGAATAGGGCTAGTGTGTTTGTTTGAATGGGCAACCACTTGGATGAGCAGGTGGTACCTTGATTAATGTGTAAACATTATAAAACCCTTTTATTGCCAAAATAGGAGTCACAGCTATCCTATAAGGATGCCTATCATAACATCTAACTGGATGTGAAGAGAGGGTCCTTGGGCACCTCCAAATCTAACTGGACACAATTCTAAATATGTAGCTTTCGTGCCACTATTATCTGTGTGGGTCTAGGCAAATTAGTAAGTTAATTATGATGCAATGTTGCATGTGTTATGCTTATTATAAGGCTATTGAGAATTGGTATTTGCCCTGTATTTTAAAAACACCCCCAAAGTCGCAGAAAGCCAGCAGTAAGTCTTCTGGATGATTCACCAGCTATGGAATCTTCACGAATTATCTCAGTGAATGAGCATGTTTAGCAGCTTGAGGTGCGTTTGTGTGGCTTACTGCTCTTCCTTACCAGCACTCCTACGCAGATCGTACCTTCCCTGGCTGCCATGACTTAACTTGCAAGTCCCCATTTTTGTAGAACTAAAAACTACCTTGAAAGAACAAAATACAGGGTCATTGTTTAATAGTTTGTTGCTGAGAAAACTATGAAAAATTGCTCCCGTTACGATTTTCACCTGCTCCATGCAGTCCCAGTAAATGTGACTGGGGAGCTGCAGGCACTTATAAAATGGCGAGTCCTCTTAACTTCATAAGAAGCAAACACCCAGGACCAAACATTCAATAACTTCTGACTTCTTGACTGCAGCATCAGCTCTCATATCACCATGTTCCCCTCTAGCTAGGACACTGGACAACTCAAACTTATCAAGGTCTGAGTCTTCTCAGAAGATGTTCCCTCCCCCTCCCCCCCTTTGCTTTCTGTGAACCATTTTATTTCCAAATAAGGAATCTACAGCCTCAGGAAGCATCTGCCAAGCTCTTTCAAAACTTTAAATATGGGACAGGGAGCCATCTGGGTTTTCTTCTTCTTCTTTTCCTTTTAAATGAGGCGGTGATGTCTCTTTTGCAGTAAACTTGCTTGCTATTTCAGGATTCTGAAGCCAGTAACTTAACCTGCTTACAGTTCCACTTTTATTTGTCTTCTGCAATCATCACACTGTGGAAATGAATCCACTGCAGTTTAAATGAAAACAGTAATAATAACAAAAGAAATTGTGAATGGACGCTTTCTGAAAAAATGCACCCAGATTTCCCTAACAAGCTAAGACTGCGCTTTTTCGGGGCCAGCCCTGCCATGAGACAGAGTGAAACAGTGGCCTCAGACAACAGATTTGGGGCATCAGGGAAGGGCAAAAAATTGCTAATGGTTTAATTTGTTGTTATTATATTGATACTGCCAGGAAATGGGGACAGACACTTGTGGAATTTTCTGCCTTTGGTGCAAAAAATCTTGGCTAGCCTTAGGTTTTATGCACCCTTGACTTGGAAAAGGGACAGGGCATAACTTGTTGCTCTGCCTCAGACAGCAAAATGTATTTAGTTGACCCTGCATGCTTTGAAGATGTACTCTTCAGTGTTCCATTTGTTGGTATAATTTTCTGGTCATTTGTAGTCTTAGATAATCTCTGAAATGTGGTGTTCTCTTTCCCTATTAATCTAAGAAATGTAAGGTAAATTTTAGGATGAGCATAGGAAGTGGCCTTATACTGAGTCATACCATTGATCCATCTAGCTCAGTATTGTCTACTCTGATTGGCTGCAGCTGTCCAGGGTGGGAGTCTAGAGATGCTGGGAATTGAACCCGCAACCTTTTGAATGCAAGGCAGATTCTGTACTACTGAGCTATGGCCCTTCTTCAGCACTACACTATAGCATTCTGGGCACGACCTCAGAAAAAGGAAGTTTAATGAAATATTATTAGAGGCTTAAGAACACACAATTCACTATCATTATTCTGCATATTATATGCACCGTGGCCATGTCTGTGGACACTTCTACACAGCAGCTTATTGTGGACTTGGTGCTGCTCGTGCAAGCAAGCTTTAAGAAGGGCCCATCATTCTCTGTGAGTGGAAGAGTGGCTGTCTGAAGCAAAGTCTTTTGCATTAAGAAGGAAGATCTGAAGGGGATTTCTAAATCCATTCAGCCTCCTTGGGATCAGGAAGATAACGCAGGCTTCCTGATCAAAAGAAGACTTCTAAGTGGGAAGGAACTTTACACAAGTAAAGATGCATTGCTCTTTAACTCAAGGACTGCCTCTCCCCATATGAACCAACCTGAATCCAGCTCTCATAATCTGAGGTCCTTTGTGTGCCCTCTGCACAAGAGGCCTGGAGGGTGGTAACACCAGGCTGGGCCTTTTCTGTGGTGGCTCCCCATTTGTGAAATGCCTTGCCCAGGGAGGCTTGCCTAGTACCTTCATTACATATCTTTAGGTGCCAGGCAAAAATGTTTCTCTGTTACCAGGCCTTGGGCTGATTAAACATTCTATGGCCCTTTAAATGTGTTTGTAGGAGTGAGGTTATTAGTTTATTTTTGTTTTATTGTGCATTTTGTGTTGTCATTTTGCATTTTTATTCTGTGAAGTGCCCTGTGATCTTTGGGTGAAGGGTGGTATGCAAACTTAATAAATAGTAAATGCAAATAATAACTCAAAAAAGTACTGTCCAAATATAGTTAAAAGCTTATTCTTCTCAATTAGCTTGCATTCACCAAGATTCAATTAGCATTAGCTACACACACATTTTTGTGGCAGGAGGGGAAAGATACTATAAAGGATTGTGGGAGTTTTATCACTGTAGCTATGAATGCAGACCTAACTTCTGCCCTTTATACAAATGGTGCCACATTGTCTGTCTATTTGTTATAGCTTCACCAACGACTAAAGAATTCCTTCCAACCACTGAAATAATTTATTGGTGATCATGATCAGTGCCAGGCCAGATCATTTGTGTCAGCTTAGATGTAGAAACTTTTCACTGAAATGTTTCCCTTCTCTTAGATAATGGGTAGATTGTCCCCAGATGACTTGAACAGGATGGATAATTAGTACAGCATTCTAAATTATGTGGTGTAGTATGTATATGTGAATATATCTTAAAGGCTCATTAAGTTATGTGGTGCTCTGTTTTGCTTAGTTTTACCCTGTTGAACTGATTCTGCATCCAAAAACAACAGAGTGGTGGTGGTGAGGGACCCTTGACATACATTCATATACACACTGTCTGCAAATCCCAAAAGGGTTTAAAATAACAATGCTATTGGAGAAAGTGTCATCTCCCAAATGAAAGATTGGTTAAAAAAGAATAGGACTTCCAAATCAACAAATTATATAAGACAAAAGTGGGATCCTATTATCATTAGCTGGTCATCTTTTGCTAATTTTTGTAAAAATGCAGTATTTTCAAAATGTGAGCAAAATTTGGTTTATCTGGTTCATCAGTGTACTTCATAATGATATCATAACGAAATCTGTTATCAGTTTAATATGTTTTAGAAATGAATCTCAATATATGGTAGATACACATCATGGAAAAAACTCTAAGAAGAGGGTTATACTTGTGGTGGTTTAGTTTGGAGTCATTTGAACTCCTTTTTATTTTTTTAAAAATAACCACTGTTTTTTTGCAAGTCTAGTAGACATGACAGTCTGAATTCATTTAAGTTACTTAGATTTATGTTTGATTCGAACATTAGCAGTCTGGGCTAGGCCAATTAACGGCTTCAGCATTTTGTGCTGACAGAACACCCAATGTGTTAAATGGCAGATTTGGTCCTTCTGATAGGCAGCCTGCTGGCAAACGCTGCTAAACATAGTCAGACATATCACAATACAAGCAATGGGGAGTGTGGTGTTTCTCTGACAGGAAGTGAGCACTGTGCACTACAGACGTTTCATTTATCAATCTCATTTTGCCCAGAGACTGAGCTGGAGCTCTTTATATTTATCAGCCAAAATCAGTTCTCTCCAAAGGATCTGCTACCCACAGAATCATTTTGTCTGATGGCTGCTGAATTTCATCATGTCCTAATCGCTGGATTATGACATGCTGCAATGAAAGAGGAAAAACACTGACCAAAAATGCAGAGACAGGATTTCCAGCCTTCAACTTACTGTATTTTTTGCTCTATAAGACTCACTTTTCCCCTCCTAAAAAGTAATGGGAAATGGGTGTGCGTCTTATGGAGCGAATGCAGGCTGCGCAGCTATCCCAGAAGCCAGAACAGCAAGAGGTCTTATGGTCTAGTACGTCTCATAGAGCGAAAAATATGGTACACCAAGAGGGACAGCTCTGCCTCTGTACAGTGGTACCTCGGGTTAAGTACTTAATTCGTTCGGGAGGTCCGTAATTAACCTGAAACTGTTCTTAACCTGAGGTACCACTTTAGCTAATGGGGCCTCCTGCTGCTGCGCCACCGGAGCACGATTTCTGTTCTCATCCTGAAGCAAAGTTCTTAACCTGAAGCACTATTTCTGGGTTAGCGGAGTCTGTAACCTGAAGTGTATGTAACCTGAGGTACCACTGTACATCACTGATCTGTGTCAGCCATGATGATGTTATTAATTTGGGATGGGGCAGATCTCCTTAAATTACAGGGTCTAATGAAAGTGAGAATTAATCAATGCTTGGAACGTTAAACGGAAAGTTAAGCTTTAAATAGCTGGACTCAGCTTTCCCTGTCCAGGAAACTGCCTGGCAGAGGAGCCATCAAGAGAACCCAAATTTGTGGTGAGCTTGTCAAAAAGAACAAGGTCTTTATAGATGCACAGGAAAGAGTCAACACATGATTTAAGTGCATTTATACACTCAGATATTATAATCCAAAAGAAATGTACATACCTATTTCTCAGTAAGACATCTCTACAGGTTTCCTTAGGTCATCCGTATATAGGTATCTTTCCCCTCTGGCATATTCTAGATTTCCTGGGGCTATTCAGGGATTGTTGCATCCCAAGTGGCTCACCTTTCACATACCTGATCCATATTAATTGGAAAGTGTGATGTAGCCTAGCCAAGGCTCCTCACTGGTTTGCTCCTTAAGGCTGGAATATAAAAATTTAAAGAACATGATAAATACTTAGGCATCCCGCTAAGTGTTTATGTCAGATCTTTATAGATGACATCCAGCACAGAAACAATGGACATTTCTGCAGTATTTATACTTCAGCCTTCACCATCCTCCAGCTGGCTGGGGCTGATGGGAGTGGTATTCCAAAGCACGTTGAAGGTGTGGGGTGTAAAACACAGGAGCAGTCAATAACAACATTCCTAGAGTGTACATGTTAAGACATGGGGAGGGATGTCTGTCCAGCAAGCAGGTAAACTTCCTGGGACAGACTTCCTCCGCATGTGACCAGAGGTGGGTGTGGCCTCACCTGTGCAGGTAATGATAAAAGCACAGGGCAGGCAGCCATCTCTCTCTCTCATCTTCATCTTTGGAAGCAGCAACATCTGCTGAGATGCCCTCTTGGCTCTTAGTCAAGAGAGGAGGAAAGGACTATCTTCCTATAAGATAGATTCTAAATGTATTTTACCTTTTTAAGCCTGTCTGCCTTCTGGGATCATATTGTGAACAGAACGTGAGTAAACTCTTTTATACTTTTATAAAGACTGTGTCGTGTCTTGTATTTTAGGAGGGAACAAAAGGGGAAATTACCAGAGTAATTATTATAGAGGTTCTAGTGAACCTGTGCATATATTACCGTTGCGAACTTAAAGGGGAATGTCTATAAACTCTGCTGATATTTTGGGAACTTGTTAGCACAAGTTGGATTAGGATATAATCTCACAATATATCCTCTCCTGCATCCCTGAGCATTCCCACAGAAGGCACCAGGGTGGTGAAGGCTATCTGTTCTATATTAGGTAGAGTCATTTGTGGGAAATATACATAATCTCCAGTTTCACACAAATGACAACACCTCATCTAGAACTTCACTCTCTAACAGTCTTTGACAACCTGGTGTCCTTCACGTATTTTGGACTACAACTCCCATCAGCCCCAGCCAGTTCATCTGATTATGTATATCAGGTTATATATGCGTCCTACACCATGGCAGAATTCTTTACTGGAATTTTAACTGCGTGCCTCCTTGTGTGACAGATAGCTTTCTTCATTCTCCCACAGACATTCATTCTCCTCCTCAGCAGTTTACAGGCAACTTCCCATTTATTTGGGGGTTATGTTCCAAGGCACCGAGCATTTAAATGAAACTGTGTATCTTGGGAACACCTTTGAAAATGCCTGCAAGCACCCTCTAAACCTCTGGAAACCCTTGAAAAACCCTTAAAAACAAACAACACCCCCCCACACCAAATTCCACCACAATCGCTCCCTCCAGACCTCCTTGCTCAAACTCCAGCTGTCCACAGGCCTCAAAGGTCAGTGCAAAAGCTCCTGGGATTGCACTTGCAAAGGCCTGTGGGATTGCTAGACACTATTTTTGTGCCATTTTTGCTAATTTCACATTTTTGGGGGGGCTGTTTTTGCCCCTTTCATGCCACTATTCGATTTGTGTCATTGAGCACATGTGCGGTGGTGCATGCCTCAAACGTGCGTAAATGGGAAGTTGCCTATAAATGCAATGCCTGTCTCTTGGAAGCTTATTTTTTTGCTAAACCAGATGCAACTTTAATCAGCATCTGACTTCCCTTCCTTGTTGTTTCGCTTTACAAAAAAAATTAAAAAAAATAGCTATGCTCTCCCCTGATTCAGATCTAGACTGTGCTGTGGCAGAGGAGGGGAGCAAGGTACATTGTGTTCAAAGCGTGAAGCACCTAAGTGGCATAAATCAAGTGAAAAACGGCTTGCCCAGGCATAAACTTAGACAGGGCCACCCCTACTGTTTGACAGAGTGAGGCAGCTATCTCAGGTGGTAGATGCTGGGAGATGGGGTGCGGGACTGGGTGTTCCTGTGATCTGCTCTACATATCCTAAGTAAACTGCTACCCTCGTGCATAGCAGAAGATGCTGGTCTGTTGCCAGTGGTGAAATAAGATTCATCTGGAATGGGGGGGAGGGACAGGATTTTGCCCTTCATCCTCAGGCAGCAAAATATTTCAGGCTGCTCCTGCTGAAAGAATATATGTGGCTGATTTTAAGCACATGTTGTTCTGCTGTCATCACTCTATGTACTTACTACAGCTATGTAACTCTGCTAAGTTGGCTCACAACTATTGTGCCTCCTGTTTGTTGGTGGATATGATCTATCAGCATGTAATCATGCCATTTCTGTTTTTCCTGTGTTCAGTCTTCCTTAAACATAAAGGAAACTTGATGAATCCCTCCTGTTGAAAATGCCTTTGGATTATATTGGAAGACAAGACAACTTTGATCTGCTTTGAGCTTGGATGACTCTTTTGATATTTCAGAAGGAAAGGCTGTGAAAGTTATGAGTCTTTATCTCTTGGAAGGACATCAAAACAAAACCCACTAGACCACTCAAGCTAGGATTGAACTAGATTTGAGTGGCTCCTTTTAAAGTTAAAAGCAGGCTCAAGAGGCCCTGCTTTGGATTGGGACCTGGCGTGATACATGAAAGGGGCACTTTAACCCTTTGCCCCCCATGGTATAAATCTGGATTGTCCCCCGTCTTCTATTTGCATTAGAAGGAAAATCTACTTTTGTGGCTGCTGTTTACTTTGTAAATGTGATTCACTCGATGGGAGCGGATTCCTGGTGTTGCCTTCTTTGGTCCCTGTATCACCTGGCTCTGATTGTGGAGATACTGATGGAAACACACATAATATTGTGGGGTGCCTAAAACCAATGGGGGCTGGTCCAGTGGGCAAATAGGACACCAACCTGGCTTGATTCCGTCAAGCCCTCCTGTCTTCTTACTTAAAACAACTTCAAGGGGTGGTCCAGGACTCCAGGCTGTCTGCTTTCTCCTCCTTGATCTCAGTTTTGCTCTCATAGAGAACCCAGGAAGGAAAAGTGTCAGTTGGCTGAATGACACTCCTTAGTACCACTGCGCAGCCTTCCAGCATTTTTGTAGGGTAACCACAACCCATTTGAAGCATATGAGATTCAAACAGGCAGTAAAGCCTTTTAGAAAAAACAGCAAGCATTTATGCAGCCAAAACAATGCAGAATGAAGCACTTCGGGGCAAATGTCTTTGCACAGGGCAAACGTCTTTGTTCTTCTGCAAAAACGTGGCATTAGAATGTTCAGTTCCTGGAGGAATGTTGTTGAAACAAGTTTCTTCTTCTGAGCTTCCTAAAAGAAACAATCTGTGTCTACAATTCCAAGTGCTTCTGTTTTTGAAAAAGTGACACAAATCCACTTCGCTGTTGCAACAGTAAAAAAGAATTACATGCCATTTGTATCTATTTACACAATGTAATTAACCTGTCTCCATGTAGTTGCTGAGTATTCAGAGGCTCAGACATACAGGCTGGGTGAGGACTACAGGGCCTGCTCCCTTCCAACTGGCCCAGGCCCTTATTTGGAACAAACTTTTGGGGAAGTGTGGGAAGTGTTCTGCCATTGCTTCCCTGTTCCAGGTGGTTAATGTGCTTTAAAATGTCCTCAAGCAGTCGATGGCAATTTAAATTTTTATTTCTTTTTTCCCTTTTTCCCTTTGTTGGGGGTGGGTGGGTGGGATGGATATTTGGTTGGGGATTAATTTTAGTATAATTGTTCTGTTCCTTTTGTTGTTGTTGTTTTATTGGTTCTGTATAGTTTGTGTTTTGTTTTTAAGGGGCGGGATCAGGGCTGCCTGGGAGTGGGGCCCCAGCCAACACAATGGCTGGGACAAGTTCCACAGGGGCGGAAGCACTGGGACATCTGATCTCGGTGATCATGGGCAGGAGGCGGAGTTACGTTAAGATCAGACCATGTCATTACCGAGGAGGCAGGTTTAGTCGTTGTTTGAAGACTATCCCTGCCTCCGGGTCTGGCCTTGACCGGATGGATACTGGAATCAACAGGGGAAACCCACATGACCTGAAGGTGCTGCTGTGTAATGCCAGGTCAATGATGAACAAAACCACTGCCATCCACGACCTGATTGTGGATGGAGGATTTGACCTGGCATGTGTGAAACAGAGACCTGGTTGGAGGAAGCAGATGGGCCTGTCCTTGCCGCTGCTTGCCCACCAGGTTTCTCTTACGCACAGCAACCCAGGTCATGTGGGCAGGGGGGGGGTTGCAGTGATTTTTAGGAAGTCACTAGCTTGCACCAGGCATCCTACTGGGAAGATCCAGTTTTCTGAGTGCATGTTCTGGAAGTTGGGCAATAGGGGCAGTACAGGATTCCTTTTGGTGTACCGACCTCCCCGCTGCACCAAGGATTCCCTGTCCGAGCTGCTTCAGGTCGTGGCAGATTTTCTCCTGGAGACACCTAGTTTGGTTGTCCTGGGGATTTTAACATCCATGCCAACACAACCTTACAAGGGGCTGCTCGGGACTTCGTGGAAAGCATGGCCTCCATGGGGCTGTCTCTGAATAAGTTTGGCCCAACTCATAGTCATGGACATGCCTTAGACCTGGTGTTCACCTCTAGTGACGTCGGTTATCTGACACTAAGTAAAAGTGAAACAAAAGAAGTGCCATGGTCAGATCACTTCCTGGTGCAACTGGACTTCTCTGCGACCCTTCCCCTCTGCAGGGAGGTGGGACCTATTCGGATGGTCCGCCCCCGCCACTTAATGGATCCAAATGGTTTCCAGAGAGTGGTAGGGGATGTTTTACCCCGTGTTGATGGCCTTTCAGCTGATTCCCTGGTGGCCCGCTGGAATGCGGAGTTAACCAGGGCTATCGACTGTCTGGCTCCGAAGCGCTCTCTCCGATTGCATGGAGCCCGGATAGCCCCGTGGTTTTCTTCGGAGCTGAGGGTGATGAAACAATCACTGAGACAGCTAGAGCATCGGTGGCAGAAAACTCACTACGAATCTGACCGGACACAGGTTAGAGCTCAGCGTCGAGCCTACCAAGTGGCGATAGCGACGGCGAAGAAGACTTTCTTCACCGCCTCTATTGCATCTGCAGAAAATAGTAGCAGGAGATTCTTTCAGGTGGTTCGCAATTTAACGGAACCACCTTTACCACCGGGGCCTTGTAAAGACCTCAAGATCTCCTGCAACGATTTTGCAAAGTTTTTTGCAGATAAAATCACTCATATTCGGAAGGAGCTAGACACCACCGTGGGAGCAGGGCTGGGCGGGAGAGTGCTAGAGCTCTGTCTGGTCAAGTTGTATGGAATCAATTTCAATCCGTTACCCCCGAGGATGTGGACAGGCTGCTTGGACGCGTGAAACCAACCACCTGTCTCCTTGATCCTTGCCCATCCTGGCTAATAAAAGCAAGCCGGGAAGGGCTGGGCGATGGGCTCTGCGGGGTGGTGAATGCTTCCCTCTGTGAGGGAACATTCCCAGATCCACTGAAAGAGGCGGTCATTAAACCGCTTCTTAAAAAACCATCTTTAGACCCGGCCAGTATGGCCAACTATCGCCCAGTCTCAAATCTTCCATTCTTGGGCAAGGTGATTGAGCGTGTGGTTGCTGAACAACTCCAGGGTCGCCTGGAGGATGCGGACCATTTGGATCCCTTCGAATCGGGATTCAGGCCTCATCATGGGACTGAAACTGCCTTGGTCGCACTGGTTGATGATCTCCGGCGAGCTAGGGACAAAGGTGAGAGTTTCCTAGTTCTGCTGGATCTCTCAGCGGCCTTTGATACAATCGACCATAACATCCTTCTGGACCGTCTAGAGGGGCTGGGAGCTAGGGGCACTGTTATACAGTGGTTTCGCTCCTTCCTCCTGGGCCGTGTTCAGAAAGTGGGGGGGGGGGATGAGTGTTCAGACCCCTGGGCCCTCACTTGTGGGGTTCCTCAGGGTTCCGTCCTCTCCCCCATGCTTTTTAACATCTATATGAAGCCGCTGGGAGAGATCATCAGGGGGTTTGGACTGGGTGTCCATCAATATGCAGATGATACCCAGCTCTACCTCTCTTTCAAATCAGAACCAGTGAAGGCGGTGAAGGTCCTGCGTGAGTGCCTGGAGGCGGTTGGAGGATGGATGGCGGCTAATGGATTGAAGTTGAATCCTGACAAGACAGAAGTACTGTTTTTGGGGGACAGGGTGCGGGCTGGTGTGGAGGACTCCCTGGTCCTGAATAGGGTAACTGTGCCCCTGGTCCTGAATAGGGTAACTGTGCCCCTGAAGGACCAGGTGCACAGCCTGGGAGTCATTTTGGACTCACAGCTGTCCATGGAGGCGCAGGTCAATTCTGTATCCAGGGCAGCTGTCTACCAACTCCACCTAGTACGCAGGCTGAGACCCTACCTGCCCGCTGATTGTGTTGCCAGAGTGGTGCATGCTCTAGTTATCTCCCGCTTGGACTACTGCAATGCGCTGTACGTGGGGCTACCTTTGAAGGTGACTCGGAAACTACAACTAATCCAGAATGTGGCAGCTAGACTGATGACTGGGGGCGGCCGCCGAGACCACATAACACCGGTCTTGAAAGACCTACACTGGCTCCCAGTACGTTTCCAAGCACAATTCAAAGTGCTGGTGTTGACCTTTAAAGCCCTAAACGGCCTTGGCCCAGTATACCTGAAGGAGCGTCTCCACCCCCATCATTCTGCCCGGACGCTGAGGTCCAGCGCCGAGGGCCTTCTGGCGGTTCCCTCATTGCGAGAAGCAAAGCTACAGGGAACCAGGCAGGGCCTTCTCGGTAGTGGCGCCCGCCCTGTGGAACGTCCTCCCATCAGATGTCCAAGCGATAAATAACTACCTGACATTCAGAAGCCAGCTGTTCTGTTCTACCTGACATTCAGAAGCCAGGCAGCCCTGTTCAGGGAAGTTTTTAATCTGTGATATTTTAGTGTATATTTGGTTTCTATGGAAGCCGCCCAGAGTGTCTGGGGAAACCCAGCCAGATGGGCGGGGTAAAAATAATAAATTATTATTATTATTATTATTATTATTATTATTATTATTATTATTTTATTATTACAGAATTTGCAATTATTGTCCATTATAATGTACAAATATTATCAACTGAGATTCTAAGTCAATTGCCATCTGAAGGTTTATATTGCTTTATGCTGGCTGCTGGTTTTTGTATTAGAGTAGTAATGGAATTAGTATTTTATTACTATATATTCTAATATTGTTGTGGCTTTAAATGTTGTTGTAAGCTTCTTTGTTGAGAAGCTTTCTCAAAAAGGCCAGGTAGAAATTCATTAAATAAATAGCTGCGTATACATCTGGAAAAAAAGAGGGATGCGGGTGGCGCTGTGGGTTAAACCACAGAGCCTAGGACTTGCTGATCAGAAGGTCGGCGGTTCGAATCCCTGCAACGGGGTGAGCTCCCGTTGCTCGGTCCCTGCTCCTGCCAACCTAGCAGTTTGAAACCACATCAAAGTGCAAGTAGATAAATAGGTACCGCTCCGGCGGGAAGGTAAACGGCGTTTCTGTGTGCTGCTCTGGTTCGCCAGAAGCGGCTTATTCATGCTGGCCACATGACCCATTGGCTCCCTCAGCCAATAAAGCAATTTGAGCGCTGCAACCCTAGAGTCGGCCATGACTGGACCTAATGGTCAGGGGTCCCTTTACCCTTTACCTTTACATCTGAAAAACACTTACTTGACTTACAGATTTTCTCAGTTGGGTAAGCAAGCTCATTAAAGATTTAAAATGTGAAAAGTAAGAAAAATGGGGCTGAAAATTTTGACTGGAATATCCATGCAGGGCAAGGTTTAGGATGCAATCCTGACCCCCAGCCACTGCCCAACAAGACTTTAACATAGTGGTGATTCCATTGACACATCCTCAGCCCTGCCTTGATGCCATCACATGACAGCAGTGGGGCTGGCTCAGAATTTAATGGATGCCTCTGATCAACCACCCACCCACCCATGGAGCTGACTGTATCGTGTTAGTGTGGCCTGTGTTGGCTACTCTTGGAGTAGAAACTTTGGGTTGTTGTTGTTGTTTTTAATAAGAAGTAAGATACTAATCAGCGTTATTCTAACCCAAGCTTTCCAGGAATACTATTTATTGCTGAAATTGTTCCATCCAGGACATTAATTAGTCCGTTTCTTGACAAAACTCTGTGTAGCTTGAGGAAAAGAGGAAGAAGGGAGAGGCTGTGCTGTGTGAAACATTTACCCTTTTAGCAGAGTTCAAAGTTTAAAATGTCTGGCTAAGCGCCTAGTTTTTGTATGGCTGTTGGTTTTTGTCAACCCCCTATATTATATCTGGAATGATGGCGAAATTGCATGAAGAGAAAGTGAGAGATTGTGGGAAACTCTTGCCTGGCAAATGGTAGTAAACAAATCATTTTAAAAAGGGAGACACTTTCACTCAATCAGCTTAAAACGCTCTTGATAAAGAGGATGCAATAGGACGCGAATTCCAAAATGAACTATAGCGTGAAGTGAGTAGCTGCCTTTATGTATTATATGTGAGCGTTCCTACTCTGAGAGGAGCCTACATGTAGGTTTTTGGTTAGCAGACTTGGATGTCAGGGTGGGCCAGGGCAGAGCTATGTGATTTCAGGAATGGGAATTGCATTAGCTCTGCCCTCCTGCCCCTTTGATTGCATGGAGAACCTCCAGAACATAACCCTCCCACTCCACACAATTCGGACACTGCCTGTATATTAGACCAGCAATTTCCCAAACTTCCTTTCCCTATAGACCATTGAAAAATTCCTGATGTTCATGATGGACCACTTAGTGCTAGATGCTGCATGGGTTTTCGTTGTATTTTTCTTGCTTCTTTTCTTTCTTGCGTTGTATTCTATTGGCTTACAACTTGAATTTATATATAAATTATAATAATAAAAATTACAATGTAAAATTAATAATCAAGATGAATATTTAATGTGCTACTCCAGCCATTCACAGCCACTGCTCCTGCCACTCTTCACAGAACTATACGTTCTTCACAGTACTATACTGAATATTTTTCATTGGATTGTAATAGGAGCTTGTGAAATTTCTTTGAGCTAAACAAAAGTAATGTTATGGCAAAACCAGGAAGCACTCTGAACAGTAAACCACAACTTTGTCACACCCCTCTATAAGATGGGGGGAGGGAGAGCAAGAGAACAGTGGGATTTGTAGTTTGTGAGACTAACTCCCCAAAAGTAAAACTCCCAAAATTTCTCAGTCCCCCCCCCCCCCGTCCTGGCATTTCCTATGCATGCGCTGGAGCACAAAAGGATTTGGGATGATCACGCTGATAATAAAAAAACCTGAGATGCTAGACACAATTATAGACACAACCTATAGATCAGAGAATGTATGTGAGTAAACAAGTTAGGTTTTGGTCTCCAGAGGCAATAGAAAATTGACAATATACATATGCCGGAAAAAGTACACTTGTTTCTTCCATTCGTTTTAAGACTGAAAGCCTCAGTGCTTCATATTTTAGTTCTTAAAAATCAGGTTCATTTTGCTTCATGTATTAGCTTTTCATTTGTTTTGCTGTTCCAATCTGTTGTCTTCCACCATTTCCAATGAAAAACTCAGTTGCTTTTCTGCTTCTGTGACTCACTGTTTTCCTGGGAACTGGCCTTTTCTGGCATTCTACTACATCCTGTCAAGGAATCAGACACACACACACACACACACACACACACACACACACACACTCTCTCCCCAAATTTCAGGCAGTGAGAAAACAGCTAGCTCTGTTTTAGAAGTAATTTTAAAAGACACAGAGACAAATATAATTTCATTTTAGTCCAAGTGCTGGACATCAATAGCACGTTAGCAGGTGATCCTTTCAGCGATCCTCTTGCCTAGCTGTGGAATGGTCAGGTGAGGAGGGCTCCTGAGCGCAGTCCCTGGTGCTGTGGGGCCCGCGATGCCCCTGGTATTCTAGGGAGCTGCGTGTGATGAAACAGGTTCCCCATCTCTGATTTAGACCCTTGTATGATTTCATCGTGAATTCACTCATATACTAAAATCACTTAGTCTTCCAACAAGGATGTCCCTCAATTTCCGGTTTTAAAGCCCATAACACACACTTTGTCATGTGCTATTAGTTACAGCACTTGTCACAGGAGGACAAATGGTGGTCATTAGCAGAGGTTCCTGGGATGGTTGTTTTTGCTATCTCTCTTTTTCCTTTTGGTCCCCTCACTTTTAACAGCTATTTCATGTTTTGCCTGCAGGCTAAAACCTTGACTCATGCCAGAAGCATTTCTACTTTCTCTGTTATACACACCCCATGCCCCCCCATTAACACTTTTGTTTTTAAAATAAAATGGGGAAGCCGTGTGCAAAACAGAGAATGTAATTGATGTTGAACACTTGCAAAATAATTGCATTGGATGAACAGCTGGTTAATGCAGTGCCAACGAGAACGCAGAATCACCTTCAGTTTCCTAGAATACAGGTAAAAGCTTGTTAGCTTATTGGAATTTGTTTTGTGATAGCATAGATTCCACGTACATATTGTGAAACTTTGCTAAAGTCTGCCTATCTGTTTTTGTTGTGTGTGTGCATGTAGTTGGGGGGATTGGTACAAAAAACAAGATGCTGGAACTCCTATATGCAGAAAGTGTCATAGGTGCTAGTGCAAAATGACTGCCATAAGAAGCAGGGAAAGAGGGGATGGTACTTCATACCTGTGAGTGCTGTCACACACAAAAAGTCATGTATTAGTGTGAGATCTGCTATGTGGCTCTGCCTCACTCTGTGCAATAGAAGCATTGGTCCTCCTAAGGAGAGATTCCATTCATAGGTAACATCCCCAGAACAGCTTCCAACAGCACAGGGCCAAACCACACATTCTGTTAATCACGTAAGTGCATTATTTTCTTTTTACAAACAGGTTGGAACCCCGGCTTGGAAGCTGTGGGCTTTAACCTCTTGCTCCATGTTGTGGTCCCCCACATCTGCATACTTGCCTTGGGGACAACAGCTCCTCTTTGCTTTAAAGGGTAAACCGCATCATTAATGCAATGTGTAGTTTGGTCCAAAGATACACTGAACACAGAATAAGTCAAGATGGTTTGCATCTCCTTAAAAAGAACAAGTACAGCACACATTAAAAGTCCTATTAGCGCAAGCAAGGTCATAGATGTTGTTTTGTTATGAACTGTTTATTATGGTTCTCAGTCATGTACAAATGAACAAAATGTAAAACATTAATAAGGTTATTCTCATGTATAGTCTCCCACACCCTTGTGTGACTATACCACCTCTGGCTCTGGAAACTGGAAGAGCAAATTAAACATAGGAAAAAAGGCAAAACTTTTTTAAAGGAACGCAATGATCTTTCAGCTACTTCTGTCCTCAGCTGGTATGCAACCCTAAGTATTTGCCTCTCATCACATCTATAAAATTGTCTTCCTTCTCATGTTTTACCAGTATCCCTAACCTGTGGGCTCCTTGGTCTAAAAAGGCTTGTAAGCCATGATCCCATGGAGATTTCTTTGATTTCAAGATTCTTAACCTCATTGTGACTTTGTTGCTTTCCAGCATTTAGGCACCCATCCTGCGTATCTTGGGGATTATTTAAAAATATTATGACAAATGCAACAAAACTGTGGGTGTCCTTCTCTTTTCACAGGGTGCCTTTTTTTCTGCACTTGAGCACTGCAATTATTTTGTTTCAAGTTATAATACAATGCACAACATTTGCTTGCAGTTTGTAGATGTGCTCCTAATGGTCACTGGGTGTCACTATTGGTCTTTGCTAAGTAATTTTGTAAAAGTTTCAGAAGCTCTTAATATGGTAGAAGAACAAAGATTATTCCTGGTTTCCTGACTACGGTGAGTATCGTTACTATATTCCGAAATGTGTATTTGTAAATAACTGTGGAGAAATACAGAATAGTATATTAGATTATATTTAATGTAACAGTGAAGCAATTGAGAAAAATATTGTACATGACTTCATGCACATAGGTAACAGGCTAGTAATATTTCCTGTAATGTTGTCTTCTTCGGATTAAATTGTCAATAAGAGTGGCTGAAACCCATAACGAAACCTGAAAACTTATTATTCTTTATGCATCACAAACCCTACAAAACAAGTGGAACCAATCAGTACAAAATTAAAGCAATGATAAAAATTATGATATGGGAAATCATTCTTAATTGAAACTTGGTGAGGTATTTTCAGCCTGCTCCTGCTGGCCTGTCACAGTGCCAGCAATAACTCTGGCTTTTAAAATGTGGAACATGTTCAGATTTCTTTACTGGGCATCACTGTGGGTGTCAGGAGTCAGTCTAACAGAGACCATGATGGCATCTGAGGAAGAGGCTTTGGATCCCACAGAAGGTTCCAACACATCTGAGGAGCCTTTTAAGTAACCCGGATACTGGGAAATCTACTTACTAGAATTCAGATGACTATGGGATGGTCTTACCCTAGTAATCATTTCACGTGGAACTGACACAAGAATCCACAAATACTTGAAATTCATCCATTTCCCCACTTTGCTATTCACAATTTTGAATTAGAAATTTCAGTCCCAAATACGGATTTTGAATGTGATGCTTTCAGCTCAGGATTAGACATTCTATTGCTTTGGACTCGTTGGCATTTCTTGACTATTTTGATTTTGACAAACCTCAGTGTGGAACATTTTCCTGAAATGGAGAAGTTTGAAAATCACTGTGGTACACCATTGCGTGTCTGCTGTCAAGATTGACGAATACAAAATGTTACGCTGTTATAGATCAACTCCCAGGTATGGAGAAAATATCAGCTGCCATATATCATACATTGAAATTAAAAAACCATTGGATGCCTAAAATAGTGACATTTCATATTCAGAGAAGATTTGAGCACCCAGTGGACTTGTGGATAGTATTTTTATTTTAAATAATGGCAAAGGAGATTTTTGAGAAGCATCTTTAGGAGCAAGTTCATTTCAATTCTGACCTGTTAACAGCAATCTGAGGTATTTTTGTTGTATAAATGAATTAAACACCACACCTTTTTTCCTAACAGGTTGCAGCAGTTAACAACAAATCACAGCACTAATTTTTGACAAAATAAACATGTTTACATCCTTTTTGAAATCCAGAGATGTTGACTTCTCAACCTCCTCTGACAGGACATTTTGGAACTTAAGGAAGAATACCGTACATTTTTTTCTGCCTGAAGCAAAGGAAAAGATTATTCTCTCTCTCTCTCTCTCTCTCCTTGTACAGAATCTGACCAAACTGGCTGTTGAATCTTTCTTTGATAACTCAGGTAGAATGGTGGCTGGACTGCTGCTGTTTTGTATCAGCTGCCGCCTGAGGCAGACGCCCCACTCTGCCTAATGTTAGGGCTATTCCTACTAAGGAAGCTGTGCAGTGAAGCCCTGGTAATAGCAGCCACAATCTAAACTGACACATGGAAGAAACAACAAACAGTACCTGTTGATCTGACCTCAGTAGATTGTCAATGACGGCTACATGGCCACTTTAATCCATAGAAACAGTTGCCCTCAGTGCTCTGACAATAGTTTTTCCAGTTTTGTTACCCATCACTGCACTTTTTAACAATTCTAATAGATCCTTTCTGGAAAGGGATGCTTGGAACTATTAACTCAATATTAATATTTCATATACATAAATGAAATAAAGCTGAAACATTTTCTTTTCCTTGCCATGTTAAACAGGTTTCTAAGCCATGCTTTTAATATTTTTTAAAAATATATATTTTTACTGGAATTTTCAGTACAGAAAGAAATGACATATACAGCAACATGCCATCAAAATTAAATAAGTACATCAAGACAAGATAAAGCATATATATATAAGGTATAAAAATAAAGGAAAATGGAGCTTACATATACTTGTAAAAATGAAACCAAGAAAATCATTTCATTTAAGAAAATGGAAGAAGGAGGTTTTTTCCAGTAAAAATGTTTCAGTATGCTATGGTGAATAAACAAAAAATAGCTGTATTAAGGGCATGTTATGTAATCAGACAAGAAAAGGACAATATGGTAGAAGCATGTGCTAAGGGAGGGCTCCCATCATTCTTTTTATTTGATATATACCTGGAGGTCACAACCATTCTGCGCAGAATGTATCTTTGTTGGATTTTAACTTTGTCAATTTTTCCATCCATGCCAAACTTGGGCGTAGCTCAGTCAAGTTTCCATTAGTCTGCTTCCAATTATGAGCCACCGCAATGCATGTTGCTGCAAAGAAAGAGCTTAACATGTCTTTCTTAAAAAAAACCAAAACAAAAAAAAAAAAAACCAACAACAATCTTACCCTCGTCAACAAATTTAGAGAGCAATGCCATGAGTTGGTCAGGCATTAAATTCTGTCCAAGGATTGGCTGGATTTCACGAAATATATTTTCCCAAATATTCTTTGATCACTGGACATGTCCACCACATATGGAAAAATAAACATGCCTAACTCTCCATACCCTCTCCAGCAACGGTTACTTTGAGCAGTTCCCCTTAGGGTGTGGAGTTGGGTACCATCTTTGGGCTACTTTGAAGGAATACCCCAGAGTTTGTCCAAGGAAGAGAGAAATGGATTCCACTCTCAGATCTGAACCTATTTTTCAGAGTCAAGGCTTTAGATCTTTTTTTAGCAAACCAGTGTTAACCTTTCCCCCCACTTTCTCTCTTTAATGGAACACAGTTTGTCTCTCTCCCCATGTCCTCATTTTGCAATTTGCTCTTTGCTCTGCAGTGAAAAAGGTCAAGAGTAAAGGCATTAGAGACAGCAAATGAATGCAGATCCCAGCTGAAAGGAACGGGAATCCATAATAGTTTCCAGCATTTATAGTATGAACATTTTGATGCAGTGATTATTATTTTTTGTAAAATGCTATGTAAAAATTAATTGTTAATCCTGTTAAGAGTGGATGAGTGCTTTTCAAAATAAACAACAGGTTTGTTTTTAAACCCCACACAGACTCCCAGGTTTCTAGAGAATCTTAGCCTTCTCCATTGGCATTCTGCAGATGAGAAGCTTTTCCCTGCCTGTGACCATATCATGGAGGGTCAGGAATGCAAGAAGTTAAAGTGTAGAAATTATATATAATTTGTAGCGCTCTGTGTTACCTTTGTTTCTTCCAACCCTGCTTCCATCTTAAGGATCAACAATACCTTTTGCTATGATTGGTTAACCTTTCTTTCACCCAAACCCTAATCTGTCTTCCATTTTAAGGGGGGAAAGTGTGTCCTGCTACGATTGGTTAATCTTTATTTCACCCCACCTTGTGACCTGAAGCAGTCACACCATTGCATAAATTTTACAAGTGGGCTATAAATGTGCAATTAACTATTATGTTAAGGCTCTTCAGCTGGGTTCAATTGGGCTTTTATTCTGCATCTTCTGGAGGGTAGAGAATTTTCATTTCAAAACACAAATCAATTGTCTGGTATTATTGATCTTCCAGTACTGTGTAAGATCTGAGTTATCTTTGTACTTCTTTACCAACTCAGGCAAATATTAGAAGCTTTTCTATAGTTGAAAAATCATCCTGATATGAGCAAGTTTGGATTGTGACATTGTAAATAAATCTTACATATTGTAAGAGATTTAAAAGACAATGTACAGCAGATAGGCTTGTTCATAAATCACTGGAATCTGAAATATGAATGTAATTTTAAACTGTGTGTATTATTTTCATTGATATAAGTCTGACTCATTGCTACAGTTGAAATTTTCAACTATTGCATATTTTCTATGCTATACATATTTGGGTTTAAATATAGGATGATTTAATAGTAAGGTTTATGTATGTATTTTCATAACTGTAATTATGTAATTAAAGTAACATTATAATTAAAAAAAAACAACCTCTGTTTCCTTGAATGCAGTTCCTTGTGTTTGTCGACAAACCTAACTTCTGATTAATTAAACTGGTCAACATAGATTCTGATGGGCTTTACTCACTGCATCTAAATGCCTTGTTGGTCTTGGATACAATCAACTCCAGGGAAATTGCAAGGTAGCAGAGTCATAACCTATTACCCTAGCTTGATCTCTTCCCCAGAAGATTCCTAGAAGAGCTCTATTCAGATGTTGCATCATTTGTGTTAAAATCAATGCCCTGGGATGAGGGCATGTATACTGCCTCACCCACTCCCAGTGTCCCTGTTCCCACTGGCTTCACTTCTAACCTTCTCATGAGCAGTACAAAGGTCTGAAGAGAGCTTCTAAATGCATTCAGATGAATGTCTCCGTGTAATAAGAAAGAAGCCTGACAACTCATGGTTCCTGGTCATGCGGAGACTTCAGCTGCACTTAGAAACCATCTTTACAGCATCAACAATCAGAGGGACTATGAGCTGGACACTAGTTGCAGACTCCACCCCTGCTTCCTACACTAGTTGATTTTAACACAGTTAATATAATACCCAGATATGCCTTATTCCCGAGCGATGGGGAACATTCTTGAGGGATGATGTGATGTGTCTAGTCCCAGTGATATAGCTGGACATCCATCTAATTTGACTTACCTGAGGTGCCAGGAAATGTTCATTGGACACAAAATTATCGAAAGAAGTAAACGCAAAGAAACATTTTGAATCAGCATAAATTAGCCAGCCCATAGAATTTGGGTTTTCTTAGCACAGTATTGGGATTCCTTGAACAATTTGGATTCCCCTTAGTTCAGTATACATGCAGCAGCTTCTGTTTATATGCAGTCAAGATGGCAAAATGATCTTAAGAACAAATCGCCATTTGCCTAGCCTCTTTCTTTCTTTTAAAGGTTTTGCCCTGGCTAAAGTTATCATGTTCTGATTGAGCATCTTTCCAGGAATTAGAGCACAGTGGGAGAAGATAGCCAAAACTGTCTTGCTGTTTAAAAACTTTTATAAAAGTGCACGCGCACACACACACACACATACAAATTATAGAGAATAGAATCAATTTTCTCAGTAGGGAAGAAAGCAGGGATGTATTATTTAAGAAAGATATACAGCCAATGTGATAAAAATATCTTTCCACCACATCTTTTGGTCAGGTGCTCTGTGCATATAAATGTTTCAAGTTAAGCTTTAAGATCAAGGGAAATTCTGTAGGGAACCCGAGTTCCTGGAGACCTGCTTGCTGGAACAACTCCACAGCACTGACTACCCTTTTTTATTATTATTTCATTATTAAGGATGAGAGGATGAATCATTTTCTGGTACACATTAGTTCTTTGCCCGCCATTAATTTTCGCCCATGATTCCAAAGAACTCTAAAGAAGCAAAGTGTGTTGGATATCTTGCACAGATATTTGGCCTAAAGGTTTGGTTAGCTGCTTCCCATGTTTTAATACAAAGTTTTACACCAGTGGCTTGGTGGAAAATGGGTATGATTTCAACTTCTCGCAACAAGTAAGGAGCTGTCAGCTTCCGATCACACTCAAGCAAAATGATATTCAGTGTGTGTTTGTGTGTGTGCGGGTGTTATCCTCACTTTCATTCTGTGTCTTGGGGAAGATGTTATTTATTTATTTTTGGCATTTATATGCCACACAATTAATCACATCCTCTAGGCAGGTCACAAATTCAAATTCAAATACAAGCAACAAACCGCTAAAAGAGTCAATACGAAAGCAGTACTAGCACAAAACCATAAAAAACAGCAGGGCTTTTTTTCCTGGGGGTACGCAAGCAGCACTTGCATTAAAAAAAAAAAAGTTAAAAGTGTGGCACTTACTGTAGCAACTTCATGGTGAATACCACCACCTTTTTTCAAAAAAAGCACTGTAAAACACAATCTTTTATAGCACTTAATCGATAAAACCCTCTAAACAGTTTACATAAAGCAATACAAAATATTCATTAAGATACAGATAAATGTTAAAAACAAGTTCACATAAAATTATTTAAGTAGAAATAAAATTAGCAGGTTTAAAACAATTATATATAATAAAACTCCATGTCAAAATTACTTGTAAAAGAATGTCTGCTTAGCCTGACATCCCAAATGTAGATTCTTCTGTTCATGAGAAATTATTTTTATATTTTAACCATGTTTAATGAGAAATGCCATGTATGTTATTACTACTTACTGGAATTTTAAAAAAAAATAATAATAATCAAAGTGCAGTTAAGTTGCACCCATGCATTACTTCTAAATCCTAATGACTTCTAAACTCTGGCCTTGGGTAGACCTGAAGCATTTGAACATTTTACCGGAAAAGTTGTGGCACCTATTGATTCATCCTAATGCTCGGAAGGAGATGCCAGGGAGCTTTGGGGGGGAAACAGAGGTGATCGCATTCTGTATCATTTGGAGAATTTACACACCCACATTTTCTCTTACACTGCCCTCATGCAAAATGCAAAGCTAACAAGGACTGATCCATATTCCATGGAGCTTAAGAAGTCGACTCTCTCTTCCGCTGACTCTGGAGAAGAGCAATTACAGTGACGCTTGATTCCACTACACCTGATTTTTTTAAAGTAACAGTCGGTTGTGTGTGTGTGTGTGTGTGTGAGAGAGAGAGAGAGAGAGAGAGAGAGAGAGAGAGAGAAATAGAAAGAGAGAGAATCTTTACATTCTCCTTCCATTAGGCTTCTGTTGCCTATCTACCCCCACGCCCAATTATTTAATATTCCACATTCCCATGCCTTAACACACTGTTACAATTCCAGTGTAACTTGGCTGTAACACTAAGATATGTATTTTGTGACATTGTTCTGGCATAGATGTTGATAGGTATACGCCCTTCTTAAGGGTCATATATATGTACTGGATAGCTCAGTTGGTTAAGAGTGTGGTGCTAATAACACCAAGGTTGCAGGTTCGATCCCCATACAGTGGTACCTCGGGTTACAGACACTTCAGGTTACAGACTCCGCTAACCCAGAAATACTACCTCGGGTTAAGAACTTTGCTTCAGGATGAGAACAGAAATTGCACGGTGGCCGCAGCGGGAGGCCCCATTAGCTAAAGTGGTACCTCAGGTTAAGAACAGTTTCAGGTTAGGAACGGACCTCCAGAACGAATTAAGTTCTTAACCCTAGGTACCACTGTATTGGACAACTGCACTGCAGGGGGTTAGACTAGACTAGACCTCAGGGCTCCTTCCCACTCTACAATTCTGTGATTCTATGAACTGGACATAGAGTGGCCAGATCCAACACAGAGAGCAGGGCACCTGCACCTTTAATACATGTGTAGAAAGGGAATTTCAGCAGGTGTCACTTACAATATACTCAAATGACACCTACTGAAGTTCCCTTTTATTTGTATTTTTTAGCTTGGAATGGCATGAGAAAAAGACATTTTCCATACTGCCCCACTAGCTGTGTGATCCAGCACTCAGTTGAGGCCTGCATTGTGCAATTACCGTATTTTTCGCTCTATAAAACGCACCAGACCACAAGACGCACCTAGTTTTTGGAGGAGGAAAACAAGAAAAAAATATTCTGAATCTCAGAAGCCATAACAGCAAGAGGGATTGCTGCGCAGTGAAAGCAGCAATCCCTTTTGCTGTTCTGGCTTCTGTGATAGCTGCGCAGCCTGCATTCGCTCCATAAGATGCACACTCATTTCCCCTTACTTTTTAGGAGGGAAAAAGTGAATCTTATAGAGCAAAAAACACAGTACTCCATATGAACTGGTATGGTGCTGTCCGACTTTCTCACCAATTATAATAAAAGAAACTTTTATCAGAAAAACATAGCTGCCTTAGAAATAAATGCATCACTCAGGGACAGACAGCAAAGATGGTTTATTTTCCCTACCCTGGCTTTCCTATAGCTGACACTCACCAAATTCTGACTTTTTTTTTTCTAGCACAGCTAAATAGTTGGTGTATTTAAAAATGAACAAACCTATGATGAATTTTAGTAGGTAGGCACAGCATACCACAAATAAACAAGAAATACAAGTAAGAATTTTAAAACATGTACTTTTATTATGCATAGTTGCTTTTAAATTCTGTTGATGGGATCTATATTTTGATAATTGTTTTTAAAGGTTGTTGACTTAAATATTTTATACTATTTCATGTAAACCACTTAGCTTTTTTTTATTAAGTGATTGTTACACTTTGTTAAACAATTTTTTGTTACACTATTTTATCTAAACTGCTTAGATTTTTTAAATTAAGTGGTCTATAAATATGATTTAAAGAATAAACTATCACTCTAGGCAAAACAAATGACTGGCAATGATAAATTGCATTGGATGAAGATATCATATAGCTTTGTGTTTATTCCTGTTTCAAGATTTTGACATTAATTTGCCAGAGGCATATTCCTTTTAAAACTCAGCATCTTTTCCTCAAAGGTTCATATATTGTCTCATTTTCATAAGAGTTGTATAGCAGGGGAGCTTCATTCTGGAAATGAAAGGTAACTAACCTAGAGCACTACGTGAACCTATTTCCTTTTTAAAGACATTCTCATGCCTGAAGGAGGGACAGCTTTAAGCAGAACAGTTTGGAGTCACAGCTCTACAAACTGAACATAGCCTAATGTTGCAATTAGGAATTTTGCATTTTAAGGAAAATTTATCAACTTTCCAAAACAATGTGAGAACTGAACACACAGATAGCCTTCAAAACTTGCACTTATCTGAACCAGATTATTTGTACTTATTTGTAAACCATGTTTCCAAAGATTCATATAATAGGGGAAGGTGTGAATAAAATTAATATATTACTGAAAATGACATAGAGAAAATACACAATATTAGGGCAATCTACTTGCAAAATCATTTATCAAAACTGCATACAAAAATGTGTTTCTTAGGCAAATTTTCACGAGGATTTGGTTGGTTTTAAAAAAACAACCACTGCAAATGGCTGCAGAAATGTAGAGAACTTAAGATGGGGAAAATAAAAATCTGAGGGGCCTGAAATTGTCAGATCCTTTCACCCCTAGCTGCAATAGTTCATATTTAGGGAGCATTTGATATCTGTTTTGTTGACCAGTCTCCCTAAACCCTCATGGCAGATAAATCTGTCTGCTTTAAACTGACCATTTGGTTGGTTTGCCAAAAACAGTGTAGAGTGCAGCCGTGCAAAGTGGTGAGAAAATGTTGTCAGTGATTTCTGAAAACAAATATTCATTTTAATTTATAACTGCTCATGCTGGGAAATACCATGCCTTTCCCACTCCAGTGTATTAGGCATTGCCCACATTACTTCAAGTGTTGCATTTTTGTCCATCTGCAATTATTTATGACACTCCTGTTGAAAAGAAAATGGGCCTCTCTAGGAAGCTATATTGGATGAAACAGAATTAAGGAAGTCTAAGTACTAACAAATAGAGATATTTAAATTCATTTTGTTCACAGGATAAACATAGATAAAAGCACAGTAAATAGGAGACTAATATCTTTGGCACAGGAAGGAGACAGACAGTTTTCTTGGCCAAGTGCCTTTGTAGCTCTTTACCTCACCAACCAACTCAGAGTACATGCAAAATATAGGAGTCTATTAAAAGAAGAAATAAGACAGTTCTGTGCTTTAAAAAGCTGTATCAGGATGAACAAATATTTTGGGGAAGGAAAATAATCACACATCAAGTACAGAATTAAGGTGATTTGGATTTTATCAAATACTATTTTACCGTGAAAGGAACAGGCCATAGCCCAGCACCCTATTAATCTGTTATTAATCTGTTGTGGTGCACAGAGCAACATGTACAGCTGGCTCCATGATCATGAGGTAAATGATGCATTTGTAGGGATCCATTGTAATACTGGGTAAGAATATTGGGCTGCCTAGCTAAGCACTGTCTACATCAGAGCTTGCCAACCTTATTGAGTCTGTGGACCCATTTGGAATTTTGAGAGAGTGCCCATCGCAAAATGACTGCTGAAGGAGCATGGAAGGACACAAAATGGCTGCTGTGGGAGTGTGGCGTAACACAAAATGGCTGCCGTGGGGCATGGCTTCAGTGCAGGAGATGGCGACCCAGTGCAAACAGGAACTGAGTAGAAGTGCTAACAGTTTCTCGTGTACTGCAGATATTTGAGGGAATATTTACTGAGACCTCTCACAGGTGCCATAGCAGGTACCGGCTGGCACACCAGCACCTGTGGGCACTACACTGGTGACTCCCAGTCCATATTGACTTACAGTGGCTCCCTACAGTCCCAGACAAGGTCTTTTCTACCCCTGCCTGGAGATGCCAGGGACTGAACCTGGTCCGTTTGGAATTCAAAGCATGTGCTCTGTGCTGAACTGAAGGTGAGTTATTCCTAGTCTCAAGCCATTTGCAAGAGCAGCACAATTCTTCTGTATTACCCAATAGTGACATCTTAAGAACTCTTCTTGCATGTATTCCAAACACATGAAAGGCATACACTAGGGGAGATGTGTTTCTCTTCAGAAGCTGAGAATGTACGTGCCACCTGGAACTAGCTAAAGCACATGAGGAGAGGGAAATTCGTCAACAAAATATAATTTGTGATGTAGTGATGTAATGTGTGGTTGTATTTAATGTGTTTGGTTCTCTTCCCTTTACCAAGAGCAGGTTGTGGCAGGGGGACAACAGAATTAGACCGTGGTGCATTTTGAAATAACATGAATGGTTCAATAGCCATTCTTACATAGCTCTTTGAGGCATATATCCCATCTTGTACACAGTTCTTCAAAACACACAAAGCCAATCCATGCATCACAGTAAGCGGCATGCAGGATAGATTATGCTTGTCAACATGCTGTACATCACTTCATTTAGTGCTCCGTCCCTTTCAAATTGAAAAATGTGGTCATTAACAGGATGACTTGCAGTAGGAAGTTACGACCTGAGCTGGCATTTATAGCAAAGCGGAATATCTAGCCTTGGATTCCTCTCCTACAGGTCACTTGTCCTGCTAGCAAACTGAGTGGTTGCTCCCAAGGGAAAGAAAATTGGCCCATTATGTCAGCTCACACTCCGAGAGAGGCTACCAATTTCATAGTTTTATTTGTACAACATCTTCAGCTCTGCCCTTTCAGTGGGGTCAGTGTTGTAGCAGCTGAGAGAGAAGTTTCAGCTTTGAGTTGGGTGCATGTAGAAGGTTGTACCTGACTGTCAGGAGTGAATAAAATTATAGACTGGCCCATTTGGTGCTGCATATTTGAAAACACTTATATGATTTGTGTCTGTGTCTGTGTCTGTACGGATCATTGATTTAAATGTCAGGCAGATTAAAAACATCATTCCCACCATGCCTTCATCATTATTCTAACAAGTATTCCTTTCATGTTAAAGAGCACTAAAGAATGCCAACTTTTGACATTACCAGAACAGCCATATCAGCTTTCATTTTCCTTTGTTTGGTTGTCAGGGAATGGACAGCACAAACCGTGATGTCAAATTGGTTAACTCAATGTTATTTTCTCTATCTGTCTGTCCACTCCCAGTCTCTTTTCCTCTATAATGACATTATACCATGTAACAAGATTAGCATTCGTTAGGAAAACACCACAAAACATGCACACACACTTCCAAAAATGGTCTCAGAACTTTCCAAATATTACTTTGATTTAACAGATTCATTCTTTACAACCGAGATAGCAAGGATTAACATAATACAGCTGTTCTGCAGTTCCTGTGCAATATTTTGAATCTAACCAAATAAAGTACCATTTGGAGAGAAGCCGGAGTATATAACATGTCCAAATGATTGCATGATAATTTGAACAAACATATATATGGCTATAGTACATAGTGGTTGGGTTTTCGTTCCTCAATCCAAGCCTGTGCTAGTTGAACTAGAAGCCCTGTTCATAATCCCAGATACATAGGAACAAGCTGAAGGTTTTCAGAGAGTAGCAACGAGCAATGGTGAACTGATCAATGTCAAGGCTAGTCCAATCACTTTGACCCTGACAACTCCATCATGTATTCACTCACAAACCTTGATTTCAGAAGCAGCTCTAACAGGGGTTTGTTGCATGTTTGCTGAATGGGAGGGAAATCCTAACACTTTTATTGTGTTAGGGACATGGAGGCTGCTCCCTCCAAATCTTGCAAGCACATATCTGCTGAGCACATCGCAACACCTGGTGCAAGGTCAGGCAATGGTGGCAGTGGTCCATGCTGGGCACTGCTATCCATTCAGCAGCCATGTGCTCGGATGGTGATGAAATAGCAGCACACACATTGTTACCTGATATGATTAGTGCTGCTAGAATTTTTTATGTGAAATGTTGGCAGCAAACTTCAGTCACCCACTGAATTCAGTCACTTACTTCTCTGTAGACGCTGGCAGTTCTTCTATGCATTCATCTGCTTGCACTACAGTCCTATAGCCATTTACATTGGAGTGAACACCTTTGAACTTGATAGCAATTACTTCTGGGTGCATGTATAGGATTGCACTGTGGGTTACTTTAGTTAGAATACAAAGCTATTCATTTGTTGTTGAAACACCAAAAGCAAGCAGAAAGTGATATGGATAAAGAACCAAACTAGCATGAGCTTAAAAGTTGTTTTTCTCTTCTTGAGGGGATTGCAAACTATTTCGAAGTCTGACTCAATATATCACATTTCATTTCGGCAGTAATGAAAATAACTGATTTATGCAACCCAGTCAGATGGAGATAAATTAAATTATACAGTTAACCAAGATTCAAATTAATTAACACTAAAATATTTGAATAATGGACTGTGGGAAAAATAGAATCATGGTGGGAAATGCTGACTAATTACAACCAGGGCAGTTGCATAGAGAGCTGCTTTTTAAATAAAGCTTCAAATTCCAAAGGTCACTATGAGTGTATTCAAGCAGAGCAAGTCATGTTCACTTTCAGATCTGTTTCAGTAGTTTTATAGACCTGATTTGCTATTTCAGCTTTCAACAGGAACTTGATATATATTTTTAAAAGAAGCATACGGTGAGCTCTGTTCCTGTAATAGACTGTAGATACTGGAGACAGTATATAAATATAGAACTTGGCAGTTCATGTTCATTGAAATCTAAATTGTGATTCACCAGGTGTATTTCTCCTCTGTCCTGGGGCTCTCACAAGTCATTCAGTTTCATCTCATGTTCGTGTGATTAAATCAATTTACTCTCTTGGCTTTTAATGCTTTGCCAAGAGAGCATGCCTCTGTCCACCATGGGCCTGTGCAATGAACAATGATACGGGGATGTCACATTGCCAAACGATTTAGCTCTTGATTCCCTCTGTGATTTTTATTTTGTCTCTATCCCTGTAGGTTCCTCTGGCCTTTGGCCTCTGGGTAGGATCACATAAATTTGGACTGGGGAGGTGGCTGAATAGACGAGCTCTGTGGAATGTGTTTGCTGTGTGTTGTGAGAGCAAAAGAGAGAAGCACCTGGTAAGCAGAGTTCCTTCTTTGTCTCAATGACTGAAGGAGGCCTGTTCAATATATGATGCAGATAATAAATATTACAAGTTGCATCACATGAATTGTTGACATCGGGAGACAACGTTAGGTACTGTGCTTTGTGAAAGACAATGATTTAATAAGGCAAGCATCATTATGAAAGGTAGAATGGCATGCACCTTCGTGCCTGAAAGAGTTATTTCGAGACACTTCCAGTTGTGTACATGGAAGTGACACAGAACTGTCTTTCGGTGTTACAGTTTCCCTAGATACAGTACTGTTATGGGGGGGGGTGTCAGTCTGTATGAAACCCTGGGTCCCCTTCCAAACCTGTGATCGTCTATCTCCAACGGCAGAATGCATAACGAGAAGTTTGCCAAACCATTTCCTTTGTCAAGGTAATGGCTTTGGGTGGGTGGTTAAAAAACCTGATTTAGCATATCTGTGATGATTATGAGTTACTCGTGAGTAAACTGGTGCCTCTCTAGGCTAATTTGCCTTGTTAAACCTTTCTGACTGCACAGCCCTTTCTCATCATGACTGTCTCAGTCACTAGCAGAATCCGTCAGTGGGCGTTTCTTGAATCTCTTCCAACATAAGAGTTGTTTGACACCCAATCTCCTCCGCCTCTCACTGCGCGGGAGCCTTCTGCGCAGGGTGGGCGTAGGGAGCGGAGGACCTGTCCCCTCCTCACTGAGTTCCAGTGAAGAGTCCGTGAGCCCTCTCTCCGATTTCCCCATCAGCTCACTTTTGTTCCTGGTGTTGCGCTTAAATGCTTCCCCCTCCACTGAGCTGCTTCTCCCCCTGCTGGGTCCTTCTCCAGCATCATCTAGGAGCCTCCCCTTCGCCTCCCGCTCTGATGTCAGTTCCCTGACATCCACCTCCCCCCCAGAATCCCCTCCACCCCTGGACCGACCTGTGGGACCAACTTCGTCCCCTTCGTCGGCCGAGGAGGCGGGAAAACCCCGGAAGGAACTGTCACCATCTTCTGTGGTTTCAAAACCCGCTTCCCAATCGCTCTTCCACCTACCAACGGGGTGGTCTTCCCCGTCTGACGCTTCTTCCTCCGAAACCTCTCCTCCCTCCTCCTCGGAGTCAGAAAATCCCTCAAAAACCTCTTCCTCATCTGTGGTTCCAAAGTGCTCCTCCCAGAATCTCTCCAGGGGTTTGGGTTTGTCCGGGAACCGGCAGTGGAATACCTCCACCAGATACCTGTCCTCGACGGCTTCCGTGGGGACCCACGTGTTTTCGGACCTGGGTTCCCCTTCCCACGCTACCAAATACTCCACCCGGCGCCCTTGCCACCTTGAGTCCAGTATTTCCGTGGCCCTGTGGTGGTGTTCCCTTTCTTCTACCTGCGGGTGTGTGGTGACTTCTCCCTCTTGCCCCTGGAATTCCCGCCCTTCCCTATGCGGTGAGAGCAGGGACCTATGGAAAACCGGGTGTATTTTCATGCTATCAGGCAACCTGAGCTTAAATGCCACGGGATTAACTTGCTGTGTTACCTCAAAAGGTCCCAGCCGTCTGGGCTGCAACTTCTTGCACCCCCCTTTGAAAGGTAGCCCTTGGGTGGACAACCACACCCGGTCCCCCACCCGTATGGGGTGCTTGTCTGCCTGCCTCTTGTAAGTTTCCTTGGCCCGCTCCAAGTTCATCTTAAGTTGCTGGTGTAGGGCCTCCATTTCTTCCACAAACTGCTCTGCAGCGGGTACGCTCCAGCTTTCCTCCCCACTCCCCGGGAAGGCCCTAGGATGACACCCATGGTTGGCCATGAATGGGCTCATTCCCGTGGACACGTGTTCCGCGTTGTTGTACGCGAATTCAGCCAGCGCTAGTTTTTCTACCCAATCGTTCTGCCTCTCGCTGACATAGCAGCGTAGGTACTGCTGGAGTATACTGTTCGCTCTTTCTGCTTGCCCGTTGGTCTCTGGGTGTCTCGCCGTCGAGAAACCCACCTCCACCTGCAGTAAGCTCATGAGCTTCCTCCAGAACCGGGAAGTAAATTGTTTTCCGCGGTCGGAGATAACCCTCAAGGGGGCGCCATGCAGCCGGAATATGTGCTCCACAAACAACCTGGCTGTTTCCTCTGCCGTTACAGCATGTGAGCAAGCTATAAAATGGCACATTTTTGTCAGTAGGTCGACCACTACCATGACTGCTGTCTTTCCCCGGGACTTGGGCAAATCTGTCATAAAATCAATGGATACCACCTCCCAGGGTTTCCCCGGCGTGGGTAAGGGTTCCAGCAATCCTGTGGGGGCAGCCCGCTCCCCCTTTGCCCTTTGGCAGCGGTCGCACCCCCGTACATATTCCCGTACATCCTCCCTCACCCTGGGCCACCAGAACTGCCTGGTCACAAGCATCATGGTTTTGTGCTGTCCAAAGTGCCCTGCTGTGGGGTTGTCGTGGAGTTGTTTGAGTACCTTTCCCCTCAGGGTCTCCCCCGGTACGTACAGCGCTCCCCTATAGTACAGTACCCCTTCCTTCTCCTCAAACCCTTCTTGGGTCCCTCTTCCGTCTCGTAGTTCCCGGATTTTAGTTTGCGCGAACACGTCGTTTCTGGTCAGCCCGGCTAGTTCTCGTTTCCCCACCAAAGTTCCCCCACACACCCATCGGTTCTCGGGGATCACGTGTCGTTTTTCCGGCGCCCCCTCTCCTTCCAGGTACTCCGGTTTACGCGAGAGAGCGTCTGCTCTTACGTTTTCCTCTCCGGGCACGTAGCGGATTTCAAAGAAAAACTTGGAGAACTCCTGTGCCCATTGAATCTGTCTCTGGTTGAGTACTCGTGCGGTTCTCCAATACTCCAAGTTCTTGTGATCTGTGCAAACCTGGATCTGTTGTTGCGCTCCTATCAGTAGATGACCCCAACGACGAAAGGCCGCGTAGATTGCCAGCAGTTCGCGGTCATACACTGTATAGTTTTGCTCCGACTTGCTCAGTTTTCTCGAGAAAAAGGCACACGGTTTCCATTCCTGCTTGCTCTTCCCTGGCTGCAAAAGGACCGCCCCTACGGCTGTCGGACGCGTCGGTCTCTAGCCTCAGGGGTTTCTCCAGATCCACGTGCAGGAGTTGCTCTTCCGATGCGAACGCCTTCTTCAGTTTTTCGAAGGATTGCTGGGCCTCTTCTGTCCACACAAACTTCTTTTTGCTACTGAGACAATCCGTGATGGGCGCTGTCAAGTGGGCGAAGTTCTTGATGAACTTCCTGTAGAAGTTGCTGAACCCTAGGAACCTCTGTACGTCCTTCCGTGTTTTGGGAGCCTTCCACTCCAGCACTGCCTGCACCTTGCTTGGGTCCATCACTAAGCCTTTGTCAGACAACTTGTACCCCAGAAACTCGACTTCTCTGGCGTGAAACTGACATTTTTCCAGCTTGACCCACAACTGGTGCTTCTGCAGTCGTTGTAACACTTCCCTGACATCTCTAACATGTTGTTCCTCATTGTCCGAATAAATTAAGACGTCGTCCAAGAAGGCTACGCAGTTCTTGTACAGCAGAGACCACAACACGTGGTGCATGAACGCTTGAAAACAGGCGGAGCCCGACTGTAATCCAAAAGGCATAACTAAGTACTCAAAGGCACCTAGGGGTGTGAACATTGTGGTCTTCCATTCGTCCCCCTCCCTCATCCTGATCAAATTGTATGCGCCCCTGAGGTCCAGCTTGGTAAAAATTTTGCCTTTCCTCACTCGTGTTAAAATGTCGTCAATCCTGGGCATTGGGAAGGTCACGGGTTCTGACACCAAATTGACAGCTCTATAATCCACTACGAGCCTGGGTTTATTTGTGTCCTTTTTGTCCACAAAGAACACCGGACTGCCCCCTACTGCCTTTGATTCTCTTATGAAGCCTCTTTTCAGGTTCTTGTCAATAAATTCTCGCAACTCCTTCATCTCCCTGTCTGACATGGCGTACAGCTTACCCACTGGCAGCTGAGCCCCCGGAAGCAAGTTGATCTGGCAGTCAAAGGGCCTATGGGGTGGCAGTCTATCTGCCTCCTTCTCGCTGAAGACCTCCCGCAGATCTGCATATTGCGGCGGCACCTCTCCCTTCCGCTCCACCGCCATCCCAGCCACCCTGGCCACGGTCATTCTTGGGGCTTCCCCCCCTAGACAGTGTTCCAGGCAGTAAGCTGACCCAAAGGTGACTGTCCTCTGATGCCACGCCACCACTGGATCATGTTGTGCTAGCCAGCTCATCCCTAATATTATTGGGGGTCCTGCTAGTGAGGCGACGTGAAAGGCGATGGTCTCCGAGTGCCTGGACACCCTCATTCTCATTGGCGGGGTCTGGTGTGTCACTTCCCCTCCTAGAAGCTCCCTGCCATCAATGGTGGTCACTTGCAAGGGAAAATCCAAAGGCAGTAAGTGGAGCTGGTGCTCTAATGCAAAGTCTTTGCTGAAGAAATTACATGAGCTGCCTGAATCCAGCATCCCTTTCACCTTGACTGGGTGCCCGTTCGGGAGTTCTAGCACCACTTCGATGGCCATTGCCGCCTTGGGGGGGTCTGGTTGGGGCACTTTTACTGGTGGCTGGCCTGGCTGTTGTGCCCCTTGATTGGCAGCCAAGCGTTCCCGTTTCCCTGTTCCTGTTCCTTTACCACCTCCTCCTCACCCCCTGCGGTTCCCACCATTCCTTGCCAAGCCTTTCTTTGAGGGCAGGCTCTGGCAAAATGGCCTGGCCGCTGGCAAAGGTAGCACTTCTTGGAGGTTTTCCAATCCTTTCCCTCCTTCTTGCGCCCTTCGCTGGTGCTTGAAACTTCCCGTGCGCGTGCCCCATCTATTTCCATTGGCTCTGCTGGCGGGGAGGGCTGCCTTGGTATTTCAGGAATGCGGTAGTCATGGCAACGTTGCTCTCTCCCTTCCCGCCTCTCCTGGGCCCGCGCTTCCTGGCGCACGCCAATCGCAAGCACAGCCTTGGTCAGCTGATCCATCCCCTGTGGGCGGGGTGCGCGGGAAAGTTCATCCTTAACCGTTGGGGACAACCCCTCCTCGAATAACATCTGTATGGGTTCGGAGCCCAGTTCCCACCCGAGGCGGTGAACTATCATGGCAAAGCGCGACCAATAGTCCCTAACTGACTGGCTCCCCTGTTTACAGTTCATCAATTCCCGCTTTGTCACATTTTTTTGAACATCAGTGGAAAACATCGCGTCCATTGCTTGGAAGAATTTCCTCAGGTCCTGCATGGCGGCATTCTGCGTCGCCATAAGGGGCCTGACCCATTCCCTGGCCCCGTCCTGCAGGTGACCCACAACATATGCCACCCGCGCCACGTCGTCTTCAAAATCGTTATGCTGCAATTCCAATGCGTACTCTATTTCCGTTCGAAACGCACTGTATTCTTGCGGCTTCCCCCCAAACTTGTGCACCAGTCCCGGTACCTTCCTTGCTATGGGGGTGGGTCTGACCTGTGCATCTTGAGACCGCCTTTCGTCCAGCCACGCCGTCAGAATGGCCACATGCTGCTCCAACTCTCGGTTCCTCTCCACCAGCGTTTGCCCTCCAGCTGCTCCCCCCTGGGTGCCTGCTTCTCCGGGCTTGCTCATGATGCTGCCTGCTTGCTGCTGCGCACGAGCAACTTTTCAGGGGCTGACGGATTGCTGTGATGATTATGAGTTACTCGTGCGTAAACTGGTGCCTCTCTAGGCTAATTTGCCTTGTTAAACCTTTCTGACTGCACAGCCCTTTCTCATCATGACTGTCTCAGTCACTAGCAGAATCCGTCAGTGGGCGTTTCTTGAATCTCTTCCAACATAAGAGTTGTTTGACACCCAATCTCCTCCGCCTCTCACTGCGCGGGAGCCTTCTGCGCAGGGTGGGCGTAGGGAGCGGAGGACCTGTCCCCTCCTCACTGAGTTCCAGTGAAGAGTCCGTGAGCCCTCTCTCCGATTTCCCCATCAGCTCACTTTTGTTCCTGGTGTTGCGCTTAAATGCTTCCCCCTCCACTGAGCTGCTTCTCCCCCTGCTGGGTCCTTCTCCAGCATCATCTAGGAGCCTCCCCTTCGCCTCCCGCTCTGATGTCAGTTCCCTGACAATATCCAAACAAGTTGCTCTGTACCATAGAACAAATGGGCCTTTCCCTCACTTGGCTGGTAGGTAGAAGAACAATGGCCAGCATTATTGTATGAGAGAGCTGGATGCTGAATTATCTAAGCTGCAGACAGAGGGACACATCTTGCTCTGTGCTGAACCTAAGCAGGGCTTTGGGGCTCCTCTGGAACCCAATGAAGAAAAAAGATTTGTTGAGGTGCGGTGATAATGCTATGAGCCCCTCCATCCTATGCTCAGGTTGCATATGTGTAAATAAAACCACATATCCTAAAGACATTACGCTCTTCACTGACCTTCATTCCAAGGAAGTCAAACCTGGGTTAGCGAAGGAACCCATGAACTCTCTCACCACTCAGAGACTCAGATGGCAAACTTTTTGCTTGCTTGTTCATGTATTTGCTGAAACACTACAATTAAAGCAAGAAGACTACTTTTTTGGCCTGTGCCACAGGCTCTGTGAATGACATTGCATAAGAGCATAAGGACATCCCTGTTGGATCAGGCCAGTAGCCCATCTAGTCCAGCATCCTGTTTATCACAGTGGCCTGTGATAAGCTTGAAAGCAGGACCTGAGCACAGCAGCACTCTCCCTGCCTATGGTTTCAAGCAGGGGAGCCAACGGGTCCCGGTTATGGGTGCCCAGTGTGTGTGTGACATCATGACGTCATGTGCAGCATGACAATGTCGTGCCCCCACCTTGCTGGAACCTGACTTCCGGTGGCACCAGAAGTCAGGCTGCGAGACCTTGTGAGACCTCGGAAGTTGCATCGGGGGCCCTGAAGTATGGGTGCTGAGCACCCACAACAAAATTTTAGTGGCTGCTCAGGCACCCAGAGCCCCCTATAGTTGGCGCCCCTGGTTTCAAGAAGCTATTATTCAGAAGCATGCTGCCTCCAACCACAGAGGCAGAGCACAGCCATGTGGCTAATAGCCTTATCCTCCATGAATTGGTCGAACCTTCTTTTAAAGTCATCCAAGTCTGTGGCCATCACTGCCTCCCGTGGGAGTGTATCCCACAGTTTAACCGTGTGGCATAGATTTGTATTTTGATTCTCCACCCAGGAGCTCAAGATTGTGGATGTTTTCCTTCCCCCTTTTGTATTTTCAACAGCCCAGTGGATAAATGCCAGAAGATGGCGATGGAGGCAGAAACCCTGATCATGGCTTGGAGTTTATAAGGTAACAGCCCAGTGTGGTAGGCTAGGTTAAGTTAATATATGTGATAAGAAGCAGTTCTTGTCAGTAAACTGGGGGGGGGGGGAGAGAGAGAGACAGGGAGAGATGCTCTTGGCATCCCTGCTCTCTGTGAACAGCACTCTCAAACTGACTGTTGTAAAGGGTGTTCAGACAACAGCTTTGCTACCAGCATCTCTGTTATGGACTCTGAATAAAGAGTATTGTGGGATCGCAAAGAACCTACCATTTCTGTAATAATTTTGTATATTATGATAGGATTACTTGACAGTCTCTTCCAACAGCATTGCATCGTCTAATCTGACAGGTGGAAATGTGAGCCTTAGGACTATTAAAATGGATTTTCTATTATGTCTGGTACTTGTAGCAAGGCCCTTGGTGAATGGAAGTCCTAATACAATCTGAAAGCTTACACTTTTCAATAGCTTTCAGCATTTCCCATGGCTGCCCCTTGGTGAGGAGGCCTGTTGATTATACATATGGGCTACAGTAGCAGCAGACATCTGTGTCTGAGACGTTAATCTGCCTGTGAGATACATGCAGGATTTCTTTATTTCTCTTGGAGAAGTTCCCTTCCCGAGTACTTAGATCACTGCTGAGCAGCAATAAATTGGACAAATCATTGCAGTGTATGCGCATCATGGTAGAAGAATAACACTTACATGAGAAACACTTAATTTTATGTATTTTCAGTGTCTGCATGATGACATCATACCAACCTGTGTTCTAATGCATGTTAAAATGTTAATACTTTAATCCACTGGTTTTAATGTTTTATTATTTTTGGCATGAGAGAAGATGTGTCTGCAAAAGGAGAGACCAGATGAGTTTCTATGAAACAAGAATGATGATTAGCAAGCAGCAATGCTCACATATTAAAACACCAAAGCTGTTCACAGGAACAGAAAACATGATTTCAACACGTTCTTCAAATCACATAGCAACATTTCTATGGACTGTCTTTCCAAAATGACCAGCTTTTTTCTTCGCACACTGCAGTAGTTATGCTTCTCATTTTAATCATATACATATTGTTATAAGTTTGTGGGTGCCAAACCCCCCTAAATGCCAGGAGTTCAAATATAAGCCAAGCCAGTTTCCTGATGAGGTAATCACCTGGGAGAGGAGCCATTAAGATACCAAAGGAAAGTGAATGGGGCATTAAGAAAGCCAAGGATAAGGGGCTCTGTGCCAGACAGTAATTGGGTGGGGCCCCTCTTCCAGCTCTGAGTAAGTTAGAAGACAAAGCCAGAGTTTAGAGTTGAGTTTAGCTATGATGTGAACCGGAGGATCAGTGGTGAGAGGGTCAGAGGCAGAGCACATTAGTTAATGTCTGTTTGAATCCAGGGCTGTAGCTATGAAAGAAACAAGACCCTCTTGGGGTTTTAATTCTATGGACTTCTCTACCATAGGCTCAGGGTTTATATAAGTGTAAATAAACCAGATAGCATAAAGACACCACAGTCTCCACTATGTTTCATTTCCCAAAGGAAACACAGACCCTGGAACCCCTGGAATCTTGCACTGCTAAGAGATTAGACTGAAGTGCCACAATATATATTTATTTGGGCCAAAAAGAGCATTTGTGCAAGCTGATTTTATGGTGCCTCTCTGTCACCAAAAAGGATGGCTGAAACTAGGTAAGGTGCTATACTCCAAGGGTTGCAAACATGGAGCCTTCAAGAGGTTGTTGGACTCCAACTACAATCAGCTCCAGCCACCGTGGTCAATGATCAGGGGTGATGAGAGTTGTAATTATGTCGACTCCTCCTGCTACACATTTCCCAGTGAAGGATAGTCTCATGGAGTTTTATCCAACTAAGCTATAAACAGAACAGACTCAGTGAAGTTAATGGACCTAACTTAATTAGGTCTATAGTTTTCAGTTAGTCTACTCTGAGTAGGACTAACATTAGATACAACCCATGGGCTTAGTGTTACTGAAAGTTACCTGACATGCATTATTTGCCTAAAGATGGTAAATGTGCACAAAATGGAGGAACTTTATATGAACTGAAAATAAAGACATATCTTCATTAAGGATAGGCCTGTCGTTGTGTGTTCTGATTTATATAGCCAGCTCTTTGAACCCATGCAGTGCCCCAATATGACTCAAGCAAGCTTATCTCCAGAGAAAGCCAACACCCATAAAAATAAAATGAAAGAGATAATTCCAAAATTGCCCAAAATGACCTTTCTCTCTTCCTATCCCCTCATGCACGCCTTTAATTGCAAAAATAAAACATTACCTCAATGAAATCAATTTCCCTTTATGTTCACTTTGGGTCTAGCTCAATTGCCCATTAATATTTTTTAGCATCCAGAGCTCTTGAGCTCCCTTTTAAATGATCCGAAATAAAAGAATGTGGGGTTGGTTTTGTTGATTTAAAAAGTCACTTGAATCGAGATGGTGAACCTGCTTTAAGAAAAGGCTAGTATGTGGTAGAAGCAGCCAAGTCCATACCTACTTGTCATTATGGAACCTGAGCAGCCAACAGTGCTTGGAAGGATTGCTCCCTCTCTCGTAGGCACAACAACCACAGAGGCTTCTCTGCCAATGATGTCATTCGTGATTTTTAGTGCTTTGAGGCCTTTTAAAAGGCCTAGCATAATGTGACTTTATCTTCCAATGTGCACACTCATCTCAAACCTGCTTCTGAACTGACAGGAAGACTTGATTCATTTTTATATCAAAAGTCTGGGTATATAGATCTGTCAATGTCACTTCTCCCAGTTTCTAGTTTTTTTCAATATTTAGATCACATTTTGCAGCAACTGCCAATCAAATAAAAATACTCATGAGCAATTTCTGCTAATAAACAAAATATATGCAGTTTTGACCAATGTATACCTCTTTGCAAGCAATTCCTCATAATATAATGTATTTTTTATAAATATTGGTTGGAAAGTGTAGATTTGATAGATTTGGCTTTAAATGTATATTGAATAAAATTTCTCCTCCATTCCTATCCCCCACATCACTTGACACTGCCCTTCCTACAGAAAGTTCCCTTGGGTGGAAAAAATAGTTGTTCGAAGCCTTCTTAAAATGTCAGTGGAATAACTCCACAGACCTGCTACCAACCCAAACAGGTCTCATGTCCACACAGATCCCAAGACCACTGACTACAATCCTATTCTCCTTGAAGCAAGCCCTTCCCTTCTAAACTCAGTGGGACATTTCTGAGTAGGCACAAATAATGTTGCAGTGTAAGTTCATCACTCGTAAGAGAGTGTTCCTTAAGCAAATGATTGTTGACATCAGTACTTTTATTATTAAGGAATGAGTAACTATCTAGAATAAGGCTTTAAGGAATTGGATTAAAACAATTACCTCTTACTGTATTTTTTTAAAATGAACAGGTAAAGTGGTTATTTGGCAGATAATAATTGAGTTCAAAACTTTATTTCATACGATGTTATTCATAAATGTTCATTGAAAGTATTGTGCCTGGAGAAAAAAGTATTAAAGTTAATAAGCTCCATTGTGTGATAAACATATTTTTTCTCTCTACAGAACGAAAGATTTCCTGCAATTCATATATTTTCCATATTAATTTTCTACAGAACTATGTTCATCTTCCCTTATAAATACTCATTACTGCATAACACCTACAGCCTGCTAGCATCTTCGTTTTGAGAAAGCATGGCTTCTTAGCAAACATCAAGGATTAGGTGTGGAGAGAACTTCTCATGATATGATGTGAGACAGTCTGAGTCTTTGGTGAATTCTTTTGTCTTCAAAGTAGTGTGTGCAACGGGCTGAAACTCTGACATAAAGAATAGCTGAGAGCAAATTAAAACTGTAAAACATGTACAGCAAGCAGTACCATTTCAAGATACTTCCTCAAATATTAAAGCAGATTTCCTTACGCAAATGATGAGCTCATGAAATGTTCATGGAAATGTCATGAGTATTTATTCTAGGTAACGTGCCCATAGTCCAGGACCCCCCTCTGAAGTTCATGTGAAATTCTGTTTTGTTTTATTCCCTATATTTTCTACCTTTAAATATTGTAAATCAAAACAGTCATCAGATCAGATCTTTGAATTCTTCAGGAAGACCCCCTACCGTGCTCTCTGAATTTTTAACCTGTTTGGTATCTTGTATGACAGACACTTTTTTATAATAATAATAAAAAAACCTGGACATACGCTTGCAGGCAGAATGTCAGCTTTTTAAATTTCCATCATTCCAAAGTAACTTCAGAGCTCCTAATTTATCTTATTCCTGTTTGCATTAAGTGCTCAGTCATGAATAAAGAGCCACACCTCTTGTGGCAGAATAAACACCGCTTCCTCTCTCCTGGAATGGAGCCTTAAACAGATTTTTGCTTGCAGCTGTTTTTCCCTCTTCAGATTTAACTTATGAAGCAATCCGTGCTCTTTTTTTAGGGTTGCTCAATGCACTCCCTCTAGTGATAACGATGTATAAACATTGTTGCTTTGTGCGTGAGAGATGGAATTTCCCAGGTGGCCTGCAAACCATTTAATGAAGTGTACAGCACAAACATTTCATTACAGCATATCGTGCACTTTTACCTTTAATAACTACATTCCTCATCCAGGAGGTCTCCATAGTTTTCAGAAATGAATTACACTAGTATTATTTCCAAGAGAGTGTATCCCACCCCCCTGCCCGTTTCATTGCTGAGAATGATATTTTACTAAACTATTGCATTGATTACCAAATGTGTTGGCCTCTGACACCACTGCTAATTTAATCAAATACGATTATATGTATGTCCTGTAAAATAATTTGAAATGATTAGCCTGGTTTTATTTTGTCAGCGTGTTTTCACAGCTCTGCATTGAATAAGGAGGGAAACTTGGAATATGGAATGGCAATGACTAGAATGAAAGTAAAATGAAGTATTCAAGAAAGTATTTCACCAAGACAGAATCTTCACACTATATCTAGACTGGAGAGGTGAATCTCACAGGGCCAGTGAATATCCTAGCTTTCTGAAAATCATTATGATATTTTGCTTCTGTTTTGTCCAATACTCTCCAAATTTTCCTCTAGTGAGTCTCCAAATCTGGCTTTGTTAGGAACATAGGAAGCTGCCTTATACGAAGTCAACCATTGGTCCATCTACCTCAATAGTGTCCACCCTGACTGATAGCAGCTTTCCAGGATATCAAACAGGGCTTTCTCCCAGTCCTACCTGGAGAAACCGGGAACTGAACTAGGGACCTTCTGCTGGCAGATGCTTTAGCACTGAGCTATAGCCCTTCCTCTCCATCTCTGGCTCCTTCTTGCATCCGGTCTTCTCTCACAGTTGGATTCTCCCACTTAGCCATCAGTTATACCACAATAGTTTTTCACATATATATACATCTGCCCTTTTACTCCTTCCTTCTTCCTTCTCTAACAGATTATCAAGTAGTCACAGGTGTTTGTGCTCATTTCTTTTTTTTTTTATATAAATATTTATTGGGTTTTACAATAGAAATAAACATAATAAACAATGTAACATATATCTTAACATAGTTTCACATTTTCTTTGGACTTCCTCGCATCTCCCGCTCCCACTTTCATCATTGTAACATTTTGTCAGCAATTTATTATCTTATTTGCATTCTTATATCCCTTCTATGTTTCATAATCTTCTAGTTCTCAAAAAGAGTTATATTTTCTCAATCTCACTTATTTTCTTAAATCATCTAAATTAGTGGTGCTCAATTATTTTGATCTAGCATCCTGTTTAGCATTCACTCAAGTTGCAATGTTTTTGTAAATAATTCTTAAATTTCTTCCAATCCTCCTCAGTCCTCTCTTCTCCCAGGTCGCGAATTCTGCCGGTCATCTCAGCCAGTTCCATGTAGTCTATCAGTTGCATCTGCCATTCTTCCAGTGTGGGTAGATCTTGAGCTTTCCAATGCTTTGCGAGTAGTATCCTTGCTGCTGTTGTTGCATACATAAAAAATGTCCGGTCCTTCTTTACCACCCCTTGGCCGACAATACCCAAAAGAAAGGCCTCTGGTTTCTTAGTGAAGGTATATTTAAATACCTTTTTCAGTTCATTATAAATCATTTCCCAGAACGCCTTCACTTTAGGGCAAGTCCACCAGAGGTGGAAGAATGTTCCTTCACACTCTTTACATTTCCAACACTTATTGTCAGTCAGGTGGTAAATTTTTGCAAGTTTGACTGGGGTCATATACCATCTATATATCATTTTCATTACATTTTCTTTCAAAGCGTTACATGCAGTAAATTTCAATCCAGTACTCCACAACCTTTCCCAGTCCTCAAACATAATATTATACCCAATGTCCTGTGCCCACCTTATCATAGCCGATTTAACCATTTCATCTTGTGTGTTCCATTTTAACAGCAAGTTATACATCCTTGAAAGTACCTTACTCTTAGGTTCTAACAATTCTGTTTCTAGTTTCGATTTCTCCACCTGGAACCCTAATTTCTTGTCATTTTTAAAAACTTCTTTAATCTGAGCGTAATGTAACCAGTCTCGCACTTTATCCTTCATTTTCTCCAAACTCTGCAGTTTCCAATTGTCTCCAGCTTTTTCTAGAATTTCCCAATATTTTGGCCATTTGGCCTCCATATTGGGTCTTTTTCGGGCCTTAGCTTCCAAAGGTGAAAGCCACCTTGGAGTTTTATTTTCCAGCAAGTCTTTATATTTTGTCCAGACATTAAACAGTGATTTTCTGACAATATGGTTCTTAAAGGCCTTATTTGCTTTAACCTTGTCATACCATAAATATGCATGCCATCCAAAAGCATTGTTAAACCCTTCCAAATCCAGCACATCAGTGTCTTCAAGAAGTAGCCAGTCTTTTAGCCAGCAGAACGCTGCGGCCTCATAATACAACTTTAGATCTGGCAGGGCAAAGCCCCCTCTTTGTTTCGCATCAGTTAATATCTTAAACTTAATTCTGGGCTTTTTGCCCTGCCAGACAAACTTAGAAATATCTCTCTGCCACTTCTGAAAGCACTCCGTCTTGTCCAAAACCTGAAGTGTTTGAAATAAAAACAACATCCTTGGCAATACATTCATCTTGATAGCAGCAATTCGGCCTAACAAAGAAAGTTTCAATTTTGACCAACTATCTAAGTCTCTCTTAATTTCTGCCCAGCATTTTTCATAATTATCCTTAAATAGACTTAGATTTTTTGCTGTTATGTTTACCCCTAGGTATTTTACTTTTTTAACCACATTAAGTTCTGTCTCTTTCTGAAACCGTTCTGACTCTGTATCTGTCAAATTTTTTCCCAAAACCTTAGTTTTCTGTTTATTTAATTTAAATCCAGCCACCCGACCAAAGTCATTAATCAGTTGTAGTACTCTTTTCGTACTAGACTCTGGCTCCTGCAGGGTCAAAACCAGGTCATCTGCAAAAGCTTTTAATTTGTTTCTGTCCGACCTGAATTCCTTCCACCAACCGATCCCCTCTAATCATATTCAATAGCACTTCCAGAACCGAAATGAATAACAAAGGGGAGATAGGGCAACCTTGTCGTGTTCCTTTTTCAATTTTAAACTTTTCTGTAACCACATTATTAACTATCAGTTTAGCTTTCTGCTCTGAATATATCGCCTCAATCCCATTCTCAAAACCCCGTCCCACTCCCATCTCTTTTAAATTTCCCATCATAAATTTCCAGGAGATGTTGTCAAAGGCCTTCTCCGCATCTATAAAGATTAAAACTGCTTTTGTGTTTATATCTGTTTGCAAAAGTTCCAAGATGTCAATAATGTTCCTTGTATTAGCAAACAAATGTCTACCTGGGAGAAAGCCTGCCTGGTCCTTATGGATTACTTCATTTAAAACTTTTTTAAATCTACTTGCCAAAATGTCTGCAAATATTTTGTAATCCACATTTAAAAGGGAGATGGGACGGTAGTTCTTAAGTTGTGTCTTTTCAGCTTCCGTCTTTGGTATTAATGTGATAAACGCTTCCTTCCACGACTCCGGTGCCCTCTTCCTCTCCATAATTTCATTGCTGACCTCCATCAAAGGTTGTATCAAATAGTCTTTTAATGTCTTATAGTACTTGGAGGTCAGCCCATCTGGCCCTGGAGATTTGCCCAGTTGCGTGTTCTGAATGGCTTGTTCAATCTCCTGTCGTGTTATTTTGGAATTCAGGATTGTCCTATTTTCTTGTGACAATTTGGATAGTCCATTTTTTGCCAAAAATTGTTTAATCTCAGCTTCGTCTTGCGGCCCTTGAGTGTATAGTTTTTTGAAGTATCTCTGGAAACACTTTCTGATGTCCACAGGATTCTGAATGTTTTTTCCTTTAACCTCTAAGTTTGTAACCGTATTTAATCTTTGTCTTCTCTTCAACTGCCAAGCTAGCAGTTTTCCACATTTATTCGCCGACTCAAACGTTTTTTGTTTCATTAGTTTAACCTTCCATTCAATTTCTTGATTTATCAATTTAGAATATTGTGTTTGATAAAGTTTAATTTCTCTCAGAGTTGGCTGTGACTTCGGATTCACTCTTAACTTCTTCTCTAATTCTTTTATTTTATCCAAGATCTTATCTTTTTTCTCATTTTGTGTCCTTTTCTTTACGGCATTCTGTTGTATCAAGAATCCCCTCATTACGGCTTTACTTGCGTCCCAGACGATTCTTTTTTCCACCGTAGTATTCATATTTATCTCAAAGTAATCCTTCAAAACTTTTTGGGCCTTCTTGGTAATTTCCTGATCTCTAAACAAATTGTCATTCATCTTCCATCTAAAGGATCCGGTTGGTAGTAGTGTCATATCCATCTTTACTGCATTATGGTCGGAGCAGGTCTTTGGGCAGATTTCCACTTTTCTGACCTTAGGTGCCAGGCCTCTAGATATCCATATTTGGTCGATTCTTGTCCAGGTCAGTTGGGCTTCAGAAAAGAATGTTCCCTCTCTTCCTAGTGGGTTCTTTGTCCTCCAGATGTCAATCAAATCCATATTGTCTGTCATTTCAAAAAAGATTTTAGGTAGTCTGCCGTCTTTTGTGACATTTTGACTTTGTGACTTGTCCATGTTTGTTGATACGACCCCATTCATATCTCCCATCATTATGATGTTGTTGTAGTCCAGATAATCCAGCATTGTCTCCTGCAGCTTCTTGTAAAATTCCGATTTCCCTTCATTAGGTGCATAGATTCCTAATATCAACAATTTCTCTCCTTGATGTTGTATCTCAATTGCCAAAATTCTTCCATGTTCATCTTTAAATAAGAATTTAGGTGACAGGCTCTCTTTCGCATATATCACCACACCTCTCTTCTTAACTTTATCCGACGATACAAATTCCTGGCCCAATCTTTTATTTATTAACACTTTTCTGTGGAGCCTCGTCACATGTGTTTCTTGTAAACAAATAATGTCCAATTGTTCTTTTTTTAGTATATGAAATATTTTCTTCCTTTTTTCCGGAATGTTACAACCATTAATATTCCAACTCAACAATTGCAGAGACATCCTGAATTGATCTGGTTATTTCTCCAGGGGTGGTATCTTCTCTGGATCTTCAGGTTCCCCAGGTGCTGGTGTTGGTGCTGGCGTTACCCCAGGCCCAGAAGGTAGTTCAATTCCTTTTTGAAGGTCCTCTCCGTGTGTAGACAAAAATTTGTCTCTCTCTTCCAATGTTCTAATTTTGACCTTTCTCCCTCTAAAGGTAAAAGATATTCCTTGGGGGAATTCCCACCTAAATGCAATTGCGTTGCTCCTTAATAATTTGGCAAGTTCAGAATAGGCGGCTCTAAGATCCAACAGTTGTCTTGGAATATCTTTGTAAATTTCAATTCTTCTGTCCAGAATATCCAGTGACTTTCCGTAGTGTAGGCCCAAAATCTTGTCCCTTTCCTCCTTTGATCTCAATGTTATCAAACAATCTCTGGGCCTCTCCTTCTTTATAAATCTTCCAAGTCTGAAAGCTGACACAATTTTAAAGTCCTTTTCCTCCAAATTCCAGAACTTGGAGAATTCTTTGGTTAAAAACTCAGCTAGATTTCCTTCTTCTGCCTCTTGTAGCGACCTAATCCTCAAATTATTCTCACGATTTCGCAGTTCTATCATAGAAAGATAAATCTGATGTTCCCCAACTTGTTTGGTGAGTGGTCTTACCTCTTGTTCTAAATTTTCTAATTTTTGTCTGGTGTCCTCAGCCAATTTCCGATTTTCTGCTGTGGCCTCCGTTAACTGTCCAATTGCCTGTGTGTTCTGTGCCACTTGTACAGTTAATTTATTTAGGCATTCTGTATTTTGGTCAATCTTTGCTGTTTGCTCATCTGCTTTCTTGTCCAAAGCTTCCAATTTTTCAAAAATTTTATCTAAAATAGAAGCAGATGCTCCTGAGGCCATATCTTCCAATTGTAACTGCTCTATTTCTCCCTCTTTTGCCTGTGACGAGGCAACTTCTTCTACTTCTACTTCTGAAGGCAAAGTAGGTACAGATGATCTGCGTGTCTGTGAGGCTGAGGTTAGAGTTGTCAAAGTTGTTTGTCTAACTCTTCCTCTTCTTCTTGTGCCACTCATTCCAACGTTATCTATCAGTCAAGGTCACACTGAGTTATTCCCATGGGAATAGAAAGGCCCAGAGAAAGCAAACGGCCAGGGAATCGAAAGTAAATGTAAAGTCACTGTTTTAATCCAATCCTCTAGAGGGAGCTTAAAATGTCTTTCAGAGTCTAATTTAATGTCCAAGAACCTTCAAGTACAAATATTTAGCCGAGTTGATATTAATAATCACTTTGTTACAAGCAGTGCTTACTTGTCTCCAAAAAAATGTTTCAAATTAGAAGGTCTAAATACCCTCAGATTGTTGCAAGTTCCAATATACAGTATCCAAATCTGCAGTACTGACAGCTCAGTCTCTCAAAGCTCAGGCAGCTCCGGACCCTGGGTTTCACCTTTTAATTGTAATCCAATATAAGGAGGAAAGTCAAATACAAATGATAATTTCAAATCATTTAACTTAAAGTCTTTACTTTAGATTGCAGGTTCAGTGGATGCTTAGATCCGTAAAGTTTAAAGGTTCTTTTTTCAGCCTCCACTCCTCCAGCTCTTTGCTTTTTCAAGTTCAATGGCGGCGGAAGACGGACTTCCTGTTTCCACGTCTCTCCGCTCTCGGCCAAGTTCAAATCTTTTAATTTAAAGTCTCTAATTTCAAGTGATTCAGTCTTTACTCACGAGTAAGTTGATTTTAGTTCCGGATCCGAATTTCACAGGAAAAGGGATCAGCGCTCACCGGCAGCAGCAGCGCGGCTTCGCTCCGCAGATTGCGAAACGGCTCACAGCGCCGCAACCCCCCTCCACGCTCCGGAGCCCCTTACGGGGTTCCTTTGACGTTTGGAGGGTCGCTTTAGGCGCCCACCGAGCCTCGAGGCCACAGGCTCTTGCCGCCTGTGGTTTTCCAGAGTGGGTCTCCGCTTCGCCGTAGCGGACGACCCGGTGTCTGCAGAGCCTCCTCTCCCGGTTAGAAGAGGACCGCCATTGCCGTTCGCGCCGCCCCCGGAAGTCCCTCGGTGTTTGTGCTCATTTCATCCCTTCAGCCCAATCTGTCACCTGAGACAAGTGCCTCTATGTGTCTCATGTTAGGGCCAAGACTGGCTAGCTAGGTCAGTCTTTTAGAGGAAATGCAAAAAGTAGTATTTTGACACAGTTGCAGTCATCAAGGTAGGGTAGGGTGGTACTGCTTAACAGGTTTCCCAATGGCAGGGTGTGGCGATCACACAGGGTCCCCAGACGTTTGATGGTCTATTGATCCCTGTGCCACCACTGTGATTGCTTCCCCACTGGCATCAACCTGTTTCTCTCGGGTACATACGGAGTCCAGACAGTTGTTAACATTAAATCAAATAAGCAAGTTTATTTTATAAGCATTAACAAGTTTATGGTTTTGGATAATTTTTCTTGTCAGTTTCTTAATCTTAGTTTCTTTACTGACCTATACCTTCCTAATAACTTCTAACTGATTATCCCAACTGTCTATCTGACTCCTCCTAACAGATTCTCTCACTCTCGCACATCAAAATCAGACCAACCCACAGACTTATCCTCCCTCTTCCTTCTCCAACTCCCAACTGACTTCCCAACAACTCCAACTCTAACTCTAACTCCTCCCCTTGGGTTCCCACTGACCAATCACTTCACACTCATTTAACCCTTTCCTTATGACCCACCTAGGAGGGCAAACACCACACAGGGTCACTGACTTACTAAGAGGAAAGTGATGAGCTGGCAGGGAGGTCAATGCATTGCAGAGTACAGCAGCAGAGCCAATCTGCAGTGCCTGCACCACACTGATGTTGTGCCTGCACCATGGCTATTGGCTTCTCTTACCAGGTTGTTGCAATTGTGTGTTACTGACTCACACTTTTGTGCACAAAAAGAGTTAACCTGAGCCCAGAGCTCAGGTTGCAAGTGGATGAGGCTTAGCAGACTCTCAGCAGGCTCTGCCCCACCCCCTTCTCAGTCTTTTTCTTTTTGTGCTTCCTGGAACAAGTGAAGAAGGAGCCATGCGGCTTGGCTCCCAGCTCAGAAAAATGCTTCAAGTGGACTGAATCTTTCCAAAAGAGAGCTTTTTCAGCCTTTGGTAGGAAACCAAGTACTTTTTCTTTTAAGTTGTTTGGGACCTTTCTTCAATCTTTGTTTTACTGCCAGCAGCTGGAGACTTGTAAGTTGTAACTCCTGGAAACGCTGTGAATAAAATCTTCACATATTTGGAAAACTAAGTGTCTATGATTTATCCTAGCTTAAATATTTGTGTGGGGAACATTTGTTTAAAGATAGATGAGGACAGATGAAATTTTAACGGAGTTTTAATGTTCTTGGAGCAATCACCATTGTGCTTAACTCTACTACTGAAGACTAGGAATCTCTCTTCCAAACCTCTATCTCCAACACGGGTAACCCTACAGCCAGGGCTCACCAACCTTGGAGAGGTTCAACTAAGGCTACTTTGCTGAGGATCCCCTCAAAACTGGAGCTGGCATAAGAAACAGATTTATCATGTTAAAAATATGCTAGCCATCAAGGTGCCACAGGACTATTTCTTGTTTATTTTTAAAGAGAGAGGGGAGGGAGGGAGGACAGGCTACCAGGTTTGGAAGGTATCTATGGGAGCTGCTTCTTGTACTATGGGTGAAGGCAGATGTAAGACTCTAAGCATGGAGATAGACATATGCATTATAGTGTGTGTTGAAAGTGGTTGGAAGGAAAACACATTTACTGACCTTTCAGAGCAGAGAATGTGTGTTCAAACTACTTCCAGGATTCCGTCTGTCTTTACCCCAAGGGATCAAGCCTGTTCCTCTTTTGCATCCAATAAAGAATTAAAAGCTGGGAAATGCCCAGGATATGGTGAGCTGCAGCATGACCAAAAAAAGAGAGAAAAGCTTACCAATCAAACCACCTGATATACTTAGCTTCTTATTAGCCAATACGGATGATTCTAACCTTTGCTCTTCACATTGGGGAATGTGAAGTCAGAGATGCTGCTTCCCACTAATGCATGCCCTATTGTGGTCAGCAAACTTCCACCCTTATGTGCAAAAGCACATCAAGTAGAAGACTCACGAGCTATGACAAGCAAGTCAGGACCTAAGAGGATAAAGGAAAGCATTTCTGAAAAAGTTATTCCCCAGATGATTTGTGTGCACTGTAGTATTACATGTAGATTTCATTTTGCCAACTATGCATCCCCCACTGTGCTTAAAAATATTGCAACTTGTAGCAGCAAATGTGGATGGTGGTGTGTATTCCAGTGTGCACCCATAGAAGAAAGTAATGTCATGTGCATAGACAGCAGAGACATTTGGACACGCATCTAGTTTCTGCCTACATTTTCTGATCTAGCAAGGGAAGATCTCCTTATTTGGCTCAGAACAGCAGTGTTTGGTTACTGAGAACTTATTTGCACAGATCAATCTGTAAATAGCGATAGATGTATCTGTCAGTTTTGGTTTGTCTCAGTTTCTCATTTTCACAATATTACGTTCACACCAATTCTGCATCAATTTGAGTTTTCTTTTTAAAAAAAATCCTTGTGAAACTTCCTCAGCATTTTACGGGCCATATATACACATTTTTCTGTGCAGAGATGTATTCAAGAATTGTTCCTGATATAATGCACTTTTATGTGGTATTTTCAGTAATGTATGCATTATTATACAGTTATAATTTTCTGTTAAAGAAAGCCCTCCCTCCCTGCAGCCTGCAGTTCCCAGGGTTCCCTGAGGAGAAGGAATTAGGTTTGCCCTGATATAAACAGAGGGAGGAAGATAAGTGACATGTATTTTAAGGAATTTTAAAAGGGTCCCATGTTGTACAGTGGGGCTGTAGGTTGGGGTCCTGGGTCTCAAAATGCTGAAGACTACTGTTCTAACCCATCTGATCTGTTAAACTCAGATACTTGGCTTATGCATCCATAAAAAGCTTTTGAGTACAGCAGATGTGCTACACTTGCTTTGGAGCCTACTTCTTAAGAATACAAAGAAGGCCAATACCATCAGTTCATGCCTTTGCAAAGCATTTTGTTTATATTGCAACTCTGATTGTGAGAACATTCATTTCTCTATTTTTTAAAAAAAATTAAATGGATAAAGCCATAGATGAAACTATTTCATGCCATTTCCACCTATGCCATACATTTGCATACAACAATTGAGAGAGAATATTTTATCTTTCTAACAAAATCAGAAATAATAGATGTCTTTCCTATGTTAGAATTCTGTCCTTGGGGCATTGCAGTTATTCTGAGTGTAGTGCTTCTGGCAGATACTTGAAAAGGAAAGCTCTACTATGTGCATAGACATAGTAGCAGCTATGTCTCCAGTCTCCACCTACAGGTATTTACTCTCACAGAAGATGTTTGAAGATTGAGCTATCCGCCGAGGCCAAATTCTGCACAATGAATCGATGGGGGTCAATTGCACACAAATATCATGGTGCACCCCTCTGAACACATGCCACTTTCTAGCCTTCTGTGTAGTTTGCCAATTATTGTTTCATAGCACATGTGTTTCTTCCACCATAGAATTCAAGGCACCATTCAAGGGTCTTCCCTAAATAATAGCTTTCCTGCAGGACATTGTGTTGCTGTGTGACATCCAGTTAGTTGTTATTCTGCAGTCAGGCCTATCATGGGAGGGTTTCAATTCCACAGCATTTTGCTTGCTGGGAAACTGCTATCACTTCCTCAGCAAGACAGGTCTGTTTTGCTTTGAGGATGGTGTGTTGTTGCCCAGCAGGGCTGTCTTTCTTAGGCATTTCAGGTAAACTCAAACACAAACAGACATGCTTACTCCTAGGCCTCTAAGGCTCACACTGACTTCCTCCCTTCACTAACTGCTACAGGAAGCTCTCTCTTCAAGAACTTCATATTGACCCTATATACATAGGTGGGAATTATCCAAATGTCGCAGGCATCTAATTGTGAGAATAGGGAGATCATTGTCATTGGCTAGTCCTATTACCACACTAGCCAATGAAAGTCCTTCTCCTTAGATCGAAGGCCCATTGCCTGCCAAGGCCTACCCATGTATAATTGCCACAGGATGGGGGCTTGTGTTTTTACTCCAGATAATTGTACCTCTACATTATTATTTTTACTGTCATGGCAGGGTTGGCATGAATTCTCATCTGTGGATGAACTTAGTGAAGCAGCAACGTAGCCTCCTTTTTAATGTATACCTTCTAAAATGTGTCCAGGAACTTTACGAAAGGAGACCCACTTGCAACAGCTTCAGAGTAAAAGAAGAGCCAAGTTCCCCTTTTTAAAGAATAAACAGAAGTAGAAAAATCTCTCTCATTCCACGCACACCCTACCCGACACACACACGAAAAGGAAAATAGAAGAAAAAGAAGTGTAACAGAAGGAAGGATCTTAAGAGTTGCATCAGTCAAACAGTGCTCCAAAGGAAAGGAGTAGCTCAAACACAATTTTTGCACCTCTGGCTTTCAGAACTCAGTTGGATGTAATGTCTACATCAAGGAACTGACAGAATGAAGCTAACTGGTGTGAAAAAACCACTCCTTCTGAAGAAGCTTCTAAATACCAGTTGTCTAAATCTATTGATAAGCATGGATGCATTATTTATGAGGCCTGCAGCTCGCCTGGTGCTGCTCAGATGGTTCAGGCATTTAGTAGGAACTATTTCTGTGAAGTGTTGCACAGAATAATGACAGTGTCTGTCTTAAATCGAACAAATGACTCTAGCGGGCTCTTGGGAGGCTCCGAGCAAGCAGATGCTTTTCCAAGTGAAAGGCGGCGAGGTACCACCTGCTGTAGGCAGGCAGGCAGGAGCAGGCCACTGGAATATTGACTCGTGAATAATTCAAGGCAACAGGAACCCCCAGCTCTTCGAACATCGCACTGCCCCTTCATCATGCGCTTTTCATCACCCTAATGAGTGACTTGAAGAATTAGATGCTAAAATATCTCCCAGCACTCCCCAAAGACTAGGATTCAAAGTGCCATACTAGTGGATAAAAAAAGTCGGCAGTACACGCAACAAGAATAATGTTGCGAGTTTCCGAAAGTAGGTAAGAAAGGAGTCCATGGGTTAAACCTTTTCAACGGAGTGTGAGTTACAGTAGGTACTGTATTTTGTAAATGTGCTGGGACAAGGGCAAAAGTTGGGTCACTTGGCAGCATTACTTATTATAATTTAGTATAATAAATTAGTAGTACATGATCCCAAGTTACATAGTATGGAAAATTGGAAATGTTTTCTTCAAAAGAGCTATAGCACTGGATAGGTTTTCAATGCTCTGTTTCTCAAACAAGGTTTTCTTTTATAAAGGTAGTAGGTTGGATCCAGGCTTCAGTTACATCCATACGATACAGTTAAAGCACTCTTATTCCGCTTTAGCATCTTTGGCTTTCCCAAAGAATCCTGGGAACTGTAGTCTGTTAAATGTGCTGGGGAATTGTTTCTCTGTGACAAACCGTTATGTGTGTTTTTTCAGTTGTATACTGTCTTGTTATCTTTCCTGTGAAAGTGTGGTTTATAAATGTTTAAATAAATAAAAATAAAATAGATACAGTGGTACCTCGGGTTACATATGCTTCAGGTTACATACGCTTCAGGTTACAGACTCCGCTAACCCAGAAATAGTACCTCAGGTTAAGAACCTTACCTCAGGATGAGAACAGAAATCATGCTCCGGCGGCACGGCGGCAGTGGGAAGCCCCATTAGCTAAAGTGTTAAGAACAGTTTCAGGTTAAGAACGGACCTCTAGAACAAATCAAGTACTTAACCTGAGGTACCACTGTACTTGGACCAGAGGCACTTAGGGCATTACCAATATGTTGAACTGAGCCTGGTAGCACACAGGCAATGAATGCAGTGGTTTTAGGATCGGTGTGACATGATCCTATGTAGCTGCCCCAGTTCGTAACTGGGGAGCAGCATTCTGTACTAGCTGCACCAGCTTCCTAATCATTCTCAAGGGCATTGCATTACACAAAGCCCATTGCAGTAATCCAAATGCTAGGCCACCAGAGCATGGATTACTGGTGTGCTTGTGTGAATCCTTTTTCAGGGGCGTCTTACCCATAGAGGCTAGTGGTGCAGGGTGCCAGGGCGCTGAGTTCTGGAGGGCACCAAGGAAGAGGCAGAGGCTGGATGCGGCGCCTCCCGGCATCAGCTTGCCGCCCTCGCCTGCCTCCGTCATGCCGCACAGAAGCAGTGTCGCGCCCAGAGCTTCCATTTGCCATGGCCACCACGGCACGAAGCAGCCAGCTGAGCTGGGAGGTCCAGCCTCAGCCTCTTTCCCGCCAGAGGAGCTGCCCTCCAGCCGCTGCCCGCCTCCTCCAGCCCCGCCGGCAGCGCCATCCTCCCTAAAAAACCCTCTGGGAAATGGGGGGGGGCACAGGAGGGAGCTTTGCACCATGGCGCTGGATATGCTTAAGATGGCCCTGTCCATGTTTTATGTGTTAGTCTTATAGGAACATAGGAAGCTGCCTTATACTGAGTCAGACCCATGTGTTCATCTGCTTCAGTATAACCTACACTGACTGGCAGCATGCTCTCCAGTGTATCAGGCAGGGATTCTCTCCTTTTCCTACTTGAAGAGGCCAGGGATTCAACCAGGAAGCTTCTGCATAAAAAGCGAATGCTGTACCACTGAGCCACAGCCGTTCTAATTGTTACTGGTATGGATATCTCATAATAGCGACCTTTTTATGTTTTTCTTTGGTCCACATTTACCTCAGTTACTATGCCTTAGCTTTGGTTATCACAGCTGATACTGCACATTCAAGAAATTCTTTGTATATTCAGAACATCAGGATGCAACAGAAGAAAGAATGTGAGCAGTAATTGTCCCTGTATTTGATTCATGTTAATTTTCTTCAGCAAAGAAAAATATTAGTTCATAGAGAAAAGGTTTGTGGTATCATTGGTGTTTGTGTATGTGTGCTTGTTGTGCAAGTACATTACACTAATGGGAGCACCCAAAGGAAAGCTGAAGGCTACAATGGCCTTCTAAAGAAAATACTATATCATGGCTTCCTCCCCATCCCCTGAGGTTAGCCTTTTTAATTTTGATTTTTTGCTACAGAAAGCCTTGGGTCATTGCAGGACAGTAGAGCATTATTATCTTGAGTGGCATGAAAAGAAACCTGTTTTTATTTCTCACAGTATGATGCCTCATTTACACTGACTGACTAGGCATGGTGGCTTATTATAACCTTTTGGAAGCTGCCACATGTAAAACCATCTGTATCATGCATTTCCATAGGTTGGGTTTTTTTAAAGTTTTGTACTGCCAAGGTGAAACTCAGCAGAATCATGTGGCAAGTCTTGCCATGGCAGTACAACAGGGCGGTGTGGCAAAAATTCCTGTGGTGTGTGGCTGAACACCAATGCTTTGATATTTAGAGCTTAGGGTATACAAGAACCCCAAGTTCTGCTTTGTATCTGTCTGTATTTTGTTCTGTGCCCTTTCTGCTTTGAACTGTGCTGCATCTTCCAAGCCTCTCAGTATTAAATGAAGCTCTGCTCCCTATTCATTATAATGGGCAATCTAAAAATGGCTTTAACATTCTTCCCTTTGGGTCAAAGTTGGTGGAATTTACAGGCACAGAGTTCCTGTAGCAAGCATGGGTTAAGCCTGCCAAATTGTAGGCAGATACACCCAGGATTTTTCATTCTCTGTCAGAATTTGATCTTCAGGAATGGTTGTACCTTCAGAGCAGATGAAGCTTGCCTAACTCTGATAGGATATATGCAGAGATTGTCCTGCAAAGGCATACCTTACCATTTGGGGCAAGAACAATCAGAAGCAGAGGTGTTGGCAAAATAACATGAACCCTCCCCACCCCCCAAGCAAAGACCCTTTTAATGTCTGGTGGTGGGTGGGTTTCTGCATCCCTCCCCTTACAGATTTTTGGAGATTGGACGGAGATCTCTCTGTTGCATAGGGAAGCAGGGTGGAAGAAGGAGTTTGGGGGATACAATTTAAATTTCTCCACTGACTTGTATAGGGAGAGGCATTAAAGCTGTTCCCCAAATCACAGTGATTGGCACGCCCTGGGGAAATAAATCGTTGTGATTAAAAGCTGGACCTGTTCATCAAAATGAAAGACACCCCCCACAACTCTCCCACACCTCCCCTCTTGAGCTCTGGGTACTTCTGCAGTCAGTTTGCTTTTGTATCTCAGCTGGCAGGAGAGGGACACAGCCACGCCATTTTTGTAGAGCCAAGGCCTCAGAGCCACTAAGAAACTTGCAGAGTCCTTGATGTGCCTCAAGAGACATCTTGTTAATGGCACAATTGAACTCAGAAATGTGAAAATCTTCCCAGAATCACCCTGATTCATCTTGTGATTGAAAGTACAGACATAATTGATGCGTACCCTTAATGTTTCCATTATACACATGCATATCTGAATTATGACTATAGCAACTTAAGAAGAGCTCTGTTGGATGATGATGATTTATTTATAATGTCGTCCATCTGCCTGGGTTACCCCAGCCACTATGTAGTCTAGCATTCTGTTCTCACAGTGAGCGAGCAGACACCTGCATGAAACCCACAAGCAGGATGTTAGTGCAAAAGGACTCTCCCACCTGTCAACCCAAGCAGCTAGAATACTGCCTCTGATCCTGAAGGTAGTCTAAACCTACCATGACTATCAACTATTGGTAGACTTATGCTCCAAGGAGCTAAAGATGGTGTTGAGACTGCTGGTACTGTCCTATCCAACTTACTAATGTATTTGTTTTATTTAGAAAAACCCTTAAATTTGCACACATCAATAAAACACAAAGTCAGCAAAATAAAAAATAAAAACAAATGCACATGCCTAAACTGTATGTTACTTACTTTTACTTGACTATACAAACCAAGGACAGCTCACAGAAGCGGCTCACCAGGTGGGATGGAGCTATTAAGCCAGCTTCCAGTCAGGTGAATCGCTTATGCTTACCAGGAGGGAGAGCTGCAGAAGTGACGCAGTGGAGAGGTCAGCACAGTACAAATACACCAGCAGGAGTGCTGGACTGGCTTTGCAAATCTTACAGATCTTCAGGGCAAACCTGGGATTTTTTTGGTGCTAGGTCAACTATGAGTCTGTTACCGAAGCTAACTGAACTAACGCCTGAGAAAGGGCACACATTGCATTTGATGTGTCTTATAGTACTGCAGAGGAACCATGGATTATTTAATACCAAAATAACAGTCACACTAGGTCAGCTTTCACCAACCTGGCACCCTCTAAATGTTCTGGACTACAACTTCCATCAGCACGGTGGCTGGCTAAGGCTGATGGGATCTGTAGTCCAAAACATCTGGACAGTAAGAGGTTGGTGAAGGTGGTGCTAGATGATTCCAGAGTGAGAGACAATAAAGCCTCTCCCTTTCCCCCTTTGCTGTGACAGCATCACATTTATCCTGATATTTGCTCCTTGTGTAGACTTTAATTATTCAATCAATAGTCTTAATATTCAATAAGGCCCTTGGGGAAATGCTTTGAGTGAAGGTGACTAATCAGTATGACCATTGCTCCAGATCTATATAGCTCCATGTTCCATCAGAGAACACTTTTGCCAAAGAAATTAGAGAAGTGAGAGTCTTTCCTTCCTCATCTTTCTAGAGAAAGAGCAGGTTCGTCTTACACATATCTTTAAAAAAGTTTGCCGTTTTGGCATCTTACGGTGTTAGTGCCGTGCAATGAACCATAAATGAGAAACATCAAAAGTAACTTCGAAAGATTTTTTTTTAATATTAAAGTGATGAATCAGAGGCCAAATTAACAAGTGAAAGAATCCACCTATAATGAAATCTTTTTTCCAACATAACACTTCATTATAAAGGGAGTTTTTCTATAATAGTAGCAAGTGTAATTACATTTTTATATATAATTAGGACATTATTATCATTTCACCATATCAAAGTTCATTATAAGACATCTCCAATGCATTTTTCATAGAGCAAAAATAAAAAGAGAACAGGGGTCCTTCAATTAGACTAGTATAAGGACATCCACAGAGACTGACGGAAGCTGATCAAACAGCTTAGCCCAAAAGGGACCAGGTAGGCTGCTCATTGCTTTTAAGGCACAGAGAAGTTGCATTTTTACATTCCCTGCTTGGTTATTAATTATATTTTTCACCTCACTCATAGTTTGGTCCATTATTTAGAATAAAACTATGTTTCAGAAGTTGTCCGGAACCAAACATGAACAGACCACCAAACTCATTAGCTTCCAAAAGAGGAAATACTGATATGACTCACATACAGATTTTCTTCTGAATTTGGCTACGTGGAAAGCATGGTCCTCCACACATTTTCTCAGAAAGAAATTGTACTGTGTACAATGGGACTTACTTACAGGAAAATGTATGTGGGATAGCTTTAGAGCCTTCAGGTGTTATCAAGGATGAATCTGGTAGTTTGAGTATACTCAGATATTTTTCCTTAATTGGGGCGGGGAATATTGTTTTTATAGATGCTCAACTTCAAGCCAGATTTTCCTGGCGAACGGCCTTTTAATTAGTTAAACAACTCATTCATTAATAAATAGCTATAAAAATAAGGCTGTGGATTTCTAGACACTTAGGACAGGCCAATTTACGTAGGTGTCTTTGAAATATATCCATCTGTTTACAGAGGAGGAAAGTAACTCGTAATATTTTTAAAGCTACGATAATACAAAAATATGAATGGTAATTAATTGATGTATAATCACAGTCATATTGCTAATACAATTTCATCTTCAGTGTAATTATATTAAGTCAGTGAATGCTCTTTTAAAAGGAAGATGACTTCTAAATCATGTGCAGTAGGCCTCTTACAAAGGAGAATATTCTGCACTGTTGGGTCCTTTACAGAGAAGGTTATACATATACCTCACACTCCAATTTCACAAGATTCTCACAAATTTTTTATTTTTTTGTAAGGCTGGGTTGGCTTATGGGGGGGTTAGATACTCCTGAAACACATATGCTTTGGAAAAGGGATGTCCACCTTCTTAAGGCTAGGGTAGAGTGGGGCATATACTTTAGCACTCAGGTATTTGAAGGATAAGGGACGCGGGTGGTGCTGTGGGTTAAACCACAGAGCCTAGGGCTTGCCGATCAGAAGGTCAGCGGTTCGAATCCCTCCAACAGGGTGAGCTCCCGTTGCTCAGTCCCAGCTCCTGCCAACCTAGCAGTTCGAAAGCACGTCAAAATGCAAGTAGATAAATAGGTACCGCTCCGGCGGGAAGGTAAACAGTGTTTCCGTGTGCTGCTTTGGTTCGCCAGAAGTGGCTTAGTTATGCTGGCCGCGTGACCCGGAAGCTCCCTTGGCCAATAAAGCAAGATGAGCGCCGCAACCCCAGAGTCGGCCACGACTGGACCTAATGGTCAGGGGTCCCTTTACCTTTATTTGAAGGATTGGTTCGTTTACACAAATATCTGATTAAGTTTTACATATTCTATAAAGGACTATGGTTTTCCCCAGGAGAACTGGGTTTTGCCACTCAGCCTTCAGATGTAGTTGGTATCCCCAATATGGAGGCAACACAGCCTAGTCTAGAAGCCACAGGCTCTAGAGATTTAGACAAAAAGCAGAGGGAGGTGCTATATGGCCTGCATGCTTTTATTTGTCCATTCCTCTTTCTGATTATTTGTAAAAATGTGTACATTATGCAAAATATACATATACAAATACGTGTATATTTTTTATTGCACTATTTTTTATGAAGACCTTTAAAAAAATAAAATGTGGAGAGATTGGTAAAAATGAGCCAAGCTTCTTCACTGTATTGTATTCAGTGTAGAGCTCTGAAGTTTCAGCCAACCATTAGTCCAGGAGTTAGAGAACGTTCAGAACTCCTTTCTAAATAAAGTATTGACTTTACTTGTTGGCAATCCTGCCACTTATATTTGTGCAGAAGTGGTTGGCCCTCTGCTGGGCTAGAATTCTAGTCCAGGTCTTATATTTCAATAACAGAATGTTAATTGTGCCATTGCAAGCCTTTAAAGTTTCAAAGGTGATTAGCTGGTTTAGGTACACGTGCCAGAGATCTTGATAGTGAACTGACTAAGATCTAGTCAGTGGCTAAGTGACAGTTCAGGCCTATCCTATATGGGAAGGAAGGCTTAATTGACTGATCTGCTAATTATCCATTCACTGAGATTTTCTAGGCTGTATCCCTATATCAAGCCAGATTATCAGAAAGCTCACTGTTTGGATCTAATTAGCTCCATGTAGGAATGCTTTTCTTGAAAGAAATTACCCTTGGAACCACTCTTTTGTGTGTCCCGTGAAATGGTTATACAGGATATTCTTCACTACATTACTCAGTGTCCTTTTATAAAGGTCCTGGAGAATAATATTTGTCCAAGTTAGGTTTCAGGAAGAGTTTTGTCACACTTAGTGAGTTCGGGTGTTTTTTTGCTTCTTGACATTGAAAATTGTATTACAGTATATTGCCTGTTTCCTTGTTTGTGTTGGCAGCCAACAAAATTTGCAGCCAGCTAAAATTGTGGCTCAATTCTGAATGTTCTTTATGTTTTGTTATGACTTACAGCCAAGCAAGTAAAACTATTATAAAGAGAACTTAAGACTAGAAAAATGAGAAATGGAGAGAAACCAACATAGTCTGATTCACACATCCCTAGGAAGGAACCTCTCAAGACAATTCACCCTACTGCCCAGCACCTTTTACTGTTAGGAAGTTTCTCCTCCTACTACTTAGCCAAATTCCTTACAATATCCACCCTGAGCGCTAGTGTACTATGCATTTTATGCATGTGAAGCAAATGCTCCATTCGTACATCCCCTTGGATAGCTCAGGCAGTAGAGCTTGAGACTCTTAATCTCAGGGTCATGGGTTCAAGTCCTGTGTTGGGCAAGAGATTCCTGCAATGCATGGGGTTGGATTAGAGGACCCTCATGATCCCTTCCAACTCCATAGTTCTATGATTCTGTGTCAGATGCAGCTGTGAAGAGCCAATCCAGAAATGGGTCTTCTCTGCACATAACTCAGCATCGAGTGATGCTCAGTGCCGCACTGCAAGGGACAGCAGGAGGATACTGTATGAATCAAAACGAGGTTCATTTTCCACTTCTGTTGTCAAACTTGAAGGGCTGGATCTGCATGTGAATAGGCATCAGATTAGGTACCGGTACGTGTATTGAACCTTTTCACACATATGCATACCAAGATGACCTCCATATCTATTTTATTCCAATCTCCATCTGGCAATGCAATCCAGAAGATGCCCCAATGTATACAATGCAAGCAGGGCTGTTGTCTGCTGGCTCTTCATGGAAAACGTTTGCACCTGAGAGCAAGACTGTGATCATGCAGTCTAAGCCTGAAGAAGCGCTGAATGAGAGATGACTGACTCTATAAAACCATTCCCTGTTATAGCCTTATGTCTAATTATTAGCAGGCATGGAGCTGAGCAGCTAACCATTTTATTTTTTTAAGTATCCTTATCTCAGATTCTCTGAACTACAGTGGCAGCGTTGTTTAGATTCAAGTTATTCATTTACGCCCAGATGCTTTGGAACAATGCGACGATCTATGGTTTACACCTAACAACTTGCTCTCCTGACAAGCAGGGAAGTTAAATTATGAAGCCAACTTGAGCTTTGAAGAAATTTTTTATTTAATCTGTATTCCCCTGTTTCATCTGCTCATCCATCCGGCACAATCTGCATCATTATTAACCGCACCATATTTCTAAAAAAAGAGCCTGAAAAGTAAGACATCTGTGTTATAGCATTAATATATTCAAAGGTTTTTCACTTTCATCTTCCAGGCATTAACACTATGTAAGTGCAATGTAGCCGCAACTTGCAGCATCAGTGAATTAGCCATGGGGGGGGGGGGGGGGGCGACGACGGAGAGAGTCATTTAGTGACAAAAAAGGGTGATCATCGTGGTGGCAGTGGCAGTGCAGAAGATAAAAATAGTCAGGGCATTATGTAAAAAGCTGGCTTTTATTTATAAACAGAGCCTCTCTCCTTTTTCTTTTTCTTTTCCCCCCTTCTTTTTGCCCAGTGCTGCTGTGCACCTTGATTTCTAATTGCTAGCACAATTTTTAAGGCACTGAGGCAAGCCTCCAGCAGTGTGCTGAAGGTGTGTTTGTGCTGTTATGCCCTCTGGCTTGGCTGCCAGCCTATTCCCTTAGATCAGAGCCAGAAGGCAGACTGTTTTCGAATACCGATCACCTCACCCGGACCTAATCCTTTGAGTTCTCTTTGGCATCCATTCCTTCTGCCAGTTTCCTCTTCTGTTCCTCTCTTTTCTTCTGAAGTTGACAACAAAGACATCCTCAGGGCCCTCCTTAGATGTAAGACCACTCTTGATGTTGCTACAGTGGTTGGGGTTTTTTTTTTTTTGTACCCTAAAGTTGTGCTACTTTTACATTCAGCTAGCACAATATTTGCACACCAGAAGATAAAGAAAATGTGAATAAGTTATATGGTTTCTTTTTAATTTGTACACCTTGGTCATTGGGATGGAAGCCCCAGTTGATACCTCTGATATTCATCTCCATACCTGATCAAGAACCTTGAAGGTTTTGGTTTTTTTAACACACACACACACACACACGTAGGCTACGTGGCTTATATACCTTAAATTGGCCTGAGCTGCCACTTTTAATTTTAAAATGATGGCTGCATGGGATGTGGATGAATATGGAATTTCTATGAAGCACAAAACTTTTGAACGGTTCCTGTCCTCTGTGATAGTGAGTTTTAAAAGGGAAATCTCCAAAGAGCTAATTAGTAGACAAGTAGAGCTCAGGCTGAACAAAGCTGAAAAGATAGCAGATAACTAAAAGGACCTGGCCATAGCTGACAAAAATCAAAGCACTGACAGAGAGCTGGCAGTAACCTTGGGCTGCTAACTGACAGGGACAAAAAAAAAAAAAGCCTCTGAGTGTGGCTGAGAGTGACAGCTTCACCACAGGCTCTCTAAAGAACATGAAGCCTCCACCAAAAAAGAAGAGATAATCTTCTGACTGGCGATAACATAGGCCTCAGCCCTCCTCTCTAATTCGGGAAGAGCTGAGCTTGTTTTTATTATAGCCTTTCATACAATATATGGGTCAAGGTAGAAAACATGCAAGGACATGAAGACCCAAAAGCAGGGGAACAGGGAACCTTTGACCATCCAGGACTACAACTCCCATCATCCTTGACCAGTGGCCATGCTAACTGGGGCTGATGGGTGTTGTAGTCCCACAACAACTGAAGGGTTGCAGGTTCCCCAGCCTTGCCATAAAGGCTATGAGTTAACAGAGGATTTGCTCTAGTGTGAAAGGAATAGTTGGTTCTGATGGTAACATTTCTAATTTTGATTCTCATTTTTTACTAATCCACCTCACCACCACACCACTCAGTAATGCCATCTATGTGCCATTTTGGGGCAGCAAAGTGTTGAAGATTCATTCCCCATGTCTGCAGTCATGGGATTTTGTCTTTCACATGACGGTGTATGTTTTGACTCCACAGAGTGGGAAGTGACGGAGACAGGATGTTTGTGTTACTGTGTTCTGTGAAGTTGGGCTATCGTCCTTTGTTCATTTTCTTTGCTGTCTGATGCTAGAGAGAGAGGGAGCCATATTGCAGTGCTCCACATGTGTTTATATGTACCAAATAAAGTAGATTAGCGAAAATGCTGAGTTGCTGAGGTCTGTTACGCAAGCTGTGAAGACTCTGTGGATCCCTAAGTGTGCCGATGTCTGTTGGCATCGGTCGCTGTGATGTGTTTTGGACTGAAGAAAGCTTTTGAAGCTCCCGAACGAACAACCAGGAGGGAGAGAACATGCCAGTCGGGCATGTGACTCTACCAGGGTCCTACTCGAGTGTAGGACGAGCTCCTGACACAAAGATGTGCAGAGGGGAGTTTGGAGTGGCTTCTCCATAACTGTAAAATGTCTGCTCTGGGAAATCCACCAAAGGACATGCCTGAAAAATCTTTTGTAAGTCTAACACCACTTTTTCCTTGTTGGTTTGTTTTTTTTATTTTAGACTGTTCGGTTGTGTGTTCATAGGGTTTTCATCATATATTTATATGATGAAATGATATATATTTATATTGGGCTACATATACACTCTGACTTTCTGTTTTTCAAAACTGGTATTTCTTTTCCTTCCATCGTCTCTAAAAAGTAGAGCCATGCCCTTCTGCCAGCTTCTTCTTTTATTGGGATAGGTAGGGCTGGTTCCTGCCTTTAGACATAGTGAGGTAGCTAGAGATGTTGGAGGTTTTGTACCCCCTAAGCTAGCCTGCTTCCCGGAAGTGCAGGAGAGAGGTCTGCCTTGCCACCAGAGCTGAAATAAGGTTCAACTGCCAATCTGGTTGACTTTTTTTTATATGGAATGAGAGAGACATTGTCTTGTCCTTTGCCTCAGGCTACAAAATGTATTGGGTTGGGCTTGTCAATATGTGTGCTATGTTGTAGCATCACGTCTGGTCTGTGTAATGCAAATATTCTACGGTTGTGCCAACTCTGTGTGGCCTTTTATGGTCTCGTGGTTTCTCTCCATGTTGGCTTTTCCACTTCAGCAAGTTTGGTGTTTGCTCTATATTTTCTTCTCAGTGCAATGATGGAGTCCTTGATAACAGGGATTACATGAAGAGTTTGGACTGGTCCTGATACCTTTGCCTCCCCATACCCAGAATGAATTTAGCACCAATTAGAAATTAAGAGACAATACGAGCCTTAATTTACAAAATACATCCACAGAATCATTCAAAACTCTATATTACTGATACTTCTATGGCACTTTTGTTTGGATTAAATGTAGTGCCTACTCAGGGCCTTTGTGGTAAAGTATATAGATTCAAATAAATAAATAGCCCTTGGCTAGCAATAGGTCACCAGGCCCTTTGCAACTATAGTTTGTGTTCTGTTCAAGATTATCTATTTACCAAGCATCAGATATATGTGCTGAAGTGTCTGCAGGGGGGGGGTAAGGGTAAGGGAATAACACAATGAAAGGTATTAATAATTTATATATATATATGTGTGTGTGTGTGTGTGTGTGTGTACACATACACACACAAAATGGAGACACTTACTTGGCTTAGGACAGAGTCTGCTTTTACTAAAAATGTGGAGGTTATTCCTATGTGAACCAACAGCCCTGGAAGGATCAAATTCACTGAAGTACCACTGCCATACATATTCCTTCAAATGATGTACAGCCTTTAAAAGTGAGCAGTTTTATCCCATCCCCCATTTCCTAAAAGTTTAGAAAAAGCTAATAATAAAATGGACGAAAAACCCAACAGAAATTGATAACCTTCCCCCCACCAAACGCTCACTGAGAAAACTCGTACATTCCAAAACTCCAAGTTGAACTGAAGAGAGTTTTGCCCATGATAATCAGACAAGTGAGATTTCCTGCATCAGAAGTAGGGTTTTTGAATGGTGGGTCCTTCCCTAGGGTCTGAACCACATAGTCCTTCTGACAGCCATGCCTGATGCCTTGCAGTACCTTGACACCATTGATTTACTTTCCAGCACCCTAGGGGAGCATCAACCAGCTGCCAAGGATAACTTGGTAATGGTAGGAGCCAACTTTTCACTCTGAAAGCCTACTTTTTGTTTATTGACCCAAATTAGCACGGCTTGTGCAGACTAGGATGCCACCAGTTTGGCTCTCAAGGCAGCAGCTGAAGCATCTCAGGAGTGCCTGAGCGCCAGTTCTATCCTCCTGTCATCTGATCCTCAGGGAGTTCTTCCCTCACCATAGGCAATGCTGTCTCCTTAGATAATGAGGCAGCTGCCTTAGGAAGCTCAGGCAGAACAGCGTTTCCTTCACAAAGGAAAAGGTAAGCTTGCTGACTCTGAGGGAGTGGAAGGGTCTGCCCCACATGAATCTAATGAGCTGTGCAAAGGGGTGAGTAAAGGGGGGGAACCGACTAGCTCCAGTTGTGCCAACTGCTGGAATGTCACAATTCTGAAAGGTCCCCCCTGAAGCAGAAGTCTCCTTCCCTGTCTTGGCCCAGACGTTTAGAGAGATAATGACTTCATGAAGTAACCTCTCAAATGTAACTGAGTGTGTGGGGAAGAGAGAATCTATTGAGGAAGATTAGGATGCTTCCAAAGACTTTAAATTGCAAATGGGTCATTGAGATACCACAAATGGGTCATTGGCAGCAGGTGGTGTTGTGGAATAACTTACTGGTTTTCTGCAGAAATGAGAAATTTGAATTAAATAGCAGTGGTGGGAAAACAGACTAGCATTTTGATATCAATGAAGTTTGGATGTTGCAAAAATATTGCATGCATGAGGAGCACTGATCTCAGAGTAAACACCTACCCAGAAGCACCCTCATTATCGTGCCTGAGCTTCTGTCCAGAAAGCAGCACAAGACAGGGAATCAAATCTCTTGCACCTGCCCTAGTCTTTTTCTCACTGATTTTCTTGCACAAGACAGTCTTCCTTTGTGCTTATAATCCAGAGGGAGAAAGACTCTGGAGAAAATATGCTTCCTCTTATTTGCCTTCCTGGTATTGATGTTTTATTTTTATTGGTTTTTATGTTGTTTTTGAGCCACTTGGATAACTGTTTGTTATGGGTGGCCTAAAATTAATTAATTAATTATTGCATTTATATCCTACCTTTTTCTCCAAACAGCTCAAGGTGGCATACATGGTTCTTCCCATTCTCATCTAATCCTCACAGTGATTTTGTGAGGTAGGTTAGACGGAGACGCAGTAACTAACCCAAGGTTGCCCAGTAAGCTTCATGGCTGAGTGGTGATTAGTCTGGCAATAATTCATAATCCATTCAGTAATAATGAATGAATGAATTGGGATCATATGGATGGGCTGTTCAAGTTCTAGACCAGCCTTTTCCAATCTGGTGCCCTCCAGATGTTGTTGAACTTCCGACTCCTCTCAGCCCAAGCAAACATGGTCAATGGTGAGGTATTATGGGAGTTGTAGACCAAGATACCTAAAGGGCACAATTTTGGGGATGGCAACTCTAGACCAAGGAGTAAGCTATGAGAGCACTTGCTTTGCATACAAAGATCCCAGGTTGTTGTTGTTGGTGGTGGTGGTGGTGGTGGTGGTGGTGGTAGTGTTAGAGTGCAACCACTGCAGAGCAGTGTCCCCAATACTCATCTCCCATAGACAGTCCAGGAGGATACCATGGTTGATGATAACAAAAGCTAATGAGAGATCTAGTAAAAGCAACAGGGTTGTATTCTCCTTATCCATCTCCCAATCATGATCATCCTTCTTAGTGACCAAGGCAGATACAATATTAAACCTGGGTCTGAACGGGCCTAGATTACCAGTTTCCTCCAGGAATGTCTGCAGCTGCATTACTATGACTCTCTCAAGTACTTTGCCCCAAAAGGGGGGCATTTGCAACTGTACTGTAGTTGTTAAATACAAACGGGTTCAGGGTGGACTTTTTCAGGAATGATTATTATCTCCTCCAAGGTGGCTGGCACCACCCCATCAGCAAACAACTCACAGAGGGTCTCTGGGGGCTCTCAGGCTCCATCCACTGATGTAAACAGTCTATGGACTATCCTGAAGAGTTCTGCTGGTTGATGTTAGGGATGGGCAGGAACCTAAGCAGTGCAGGAATGTGTGGGCAGAGAAGACAGACTGGGGGGAGGATTGTCCAGGGGAAGGAGTCCGTGATTTGTGGGGATTTGTGCCACCTGTGCTGCAGCCGCCAGTAGTGGGTGAGGAACAGGGTCAGGAGCAGGAGACTGGGTAGTCAGAGACAGCGGAGAAGGAGGCAAGAGAAGAGCTGCGGGAGATTCTGGGTCCAGGAGAGCCTGTGGAGCTCTGGGAAAGGCTCATGTCTGCAGAATCCCCTGGGTTCCCTGCAGAATCCCCTGGGTTCCCTGTTGTCTCCCCATTCAAGGAGGGACTTGAAGTGAAGGGAATAGCTAGAGCTTCCACTGAGGTGGAGCCATTGGGTGCTCAAGTGCACCATGTCAGCAAGACGGTTTAAGAAGAATAATAGTCCCGGCATCTCCAGAAAGGGCTGGAAAAGACCCCTCTTTAATAATAATAATAATAATAATAATAATAATAATAATAATAAATTTTATTTATATCCTGCCCTCCCCAGCCGAAGCCGGGCTCAGAGCGGCTACCAACAGTAAAAATAACACAGTTTACATAAAATCACAATCAATTAATTGAAATACATTCTAAAATCAATTCATTCTAAAATCAATTCAAAATCAGATTAATGGCAACCATTGGGCTAGAGTGCTATGAGGATTACAGGAGGAGGGGGTAAGGCTGTGCCTTGGCCAAAGGCCGGGTGGAACAGCTCTGTCTTGCAGGACCTGCGGAAAGATGTCAAGTCCCACAGGGTCCTTGTTTCTTGTGACAGAGCGTTCTACCAGATCGGGGCCAAAGCCGAAAAAGCCCTGGCTCTGGTTGAGGCCAGCCTAACCTCCCTGTGGCCCAGGACCTCCAAGCTGTTTTTGTTTGAAGACCGTAAGGTCCTCCGTGGGACATACCAGGAGAGGTGGTCCCGTAGGTACGAGGGACCTAGGCCGTATAGGGCTTTAAAGGTTAAAACCAGCACCTTAAACCTGATCCTGTACTCCACTGGGAGCCAGTGCAGCTGGTATAGCATCGGGTGAATGTGATCCCGTGGCGAGGACCCCGTAAGGAGTCTCGCCGCAGCATTCTGCACCCGCTGGAGTTTTCTTTAGCCCTTAAGAGCCAATTCTATGTCAGTGTAGACAATAGATGGACTAATAATCAGACTCAGTAACATATATGGTAGTTTTCTATGTTCCTGCTAGTAAGACATGGCCACAGAAAAGGATGGGGAAACATTCCATGTGAAAAACATGTTCTGTCGCATGTTTTGTCGTACACTCAGCCCACCAAGGCAGAGAAACATCTGAACTTCAGGAAGGAAAAAAACAATTCTATACCCAGGTTTCAATTATCTTTGATAAAGGCTGTCTCTTACCAGTTTCAAGAAGGAACTGCACCTCAGAGATTGGTGCTCAGTGCTACCTGGAAAAATGAAGTAACCTAAAGGGCACACTGTACATGATTTCAGTTTTATTTGTCTGTACATTACGATGGATGAGGCGTAGGAATGTACTTTGTTCTCTCTCTGGCCCTTTTGGGAGAATGCAGCTGAAGACAGATAGCCCTAGAATCTCTGGACCTAGTGAAGATAATGTGGCAAACTAATTAGCACTTCTGCTGTATAGTTTGCTCACAGTCATGAGCAATGATATGCAATTTGAAAAGTTGGATAACTAGGAAATTTCTAGGTTACTCTTTTCAGAATTACCTTCAGCAAGGCTACTCAAGTAAATATTCTATTACTTCTGGGCACTAGTCATCACTGTGATTTTCCCTGCTTCCTCTCCCCATCTCCACCCTCCGCTGCCTGCAACTTGTAGCAGTTGGCCAGAGAAATTCAAAGGGTATCTATTGCTTGCTATAGTGACTGACAGTTTGTTTGTTTGTTTGTTTGTTTGTTTGTTTAGAAACCAAACATAGTATGTGTTTGAAAGGGGGAGAAGGGGAAGAGAAAGAGGGAGATAGGCAGAGTTTTGAATTTAAAATTCAATATATGAGATGTGAGTGGGGAGAAGAAAAACATAGTTTCTGATATTTCAAGGATCCCCTGGTATAACTACACTATTCATTAAGAATAAAACCAATTAAATTGCATAGTGATCCATTTTTGCCTTTGCTAGGTATGGGATTTAAAGTCTGATTTCTTCAATTTGCCAAGTTTGGGGATGAAATTGGGGGGGGGGATATTAATTGTGCAATATATATATTTTGTGCAGTAATGGATGCCACTGATTAACAATTTTGATACCAATCCATTTCCCCTGCCGTATCCTGTGCCCTTGACAAGATGTGGGTTGGTTGTGATTTATTCAGTGTCTCTTCTCATAATTCCTTGATAGCAACATACTTTTGACGATGTCAGCGGTGCTGAGTGTAATCCAGTGACTGAGTATGATACACAGGCTGCATGAAACCAATCTCTCCTTTGCCCTTTTCATGCCTCTTCTGGTTGTGGGAGACAAGGAGGGAGGAAATCTTATCAAAACAGGAGGGGGAGACATCTGTGACTCAGCCAGCCTGACTCATCTCTGCCTTTTGGCCTACCTCCTCCCCTGCTTCAGCTTCTGCCTCTGATTCTGGACTCCTCTCTGCCACAGATTCTCCCAGCTCACTAACCTCTGTTACCTCTTCAGCTTCTGACACCATGTCTTCTCAGTCTTCTCCCTCTGACCACTCATTGTTGCCCCACCACCCGTCTGTGGGCTCTGAGCCTTCCTCCCTCGATGGTTCCCCCAGCTGGGTTCTCCCACCATTCCTCTGCATCCAAAAAGTCCATGATATCTGGATGGAGGACAGAGAGGTGTGTGCGTGTGGAAACTAGCCTACCATACAAAAGTAACATTGACATTTGTTGCTCTGTCCGCTTTTGCCGTTGGTCTTGCTCACCACTGGCATGTGGCCTCAGGTTGCCCAGAATGGAATGTGGCCCTTGAGATGAAAAGCATTCCCCATCCCTGGCCTGATGGGACCTATACAGTCTGCTATGCCAGGCCAGCATAGCTCCAGCTCAGCCTGGCAATGCCAGGGAAACATAGAATAATACAATCATAGAATTGTAGAGTTGGGAGGGTCATCTAGTCCAATGCCCTGCTAATGCAGGAATCCCAACTAAAGCATCCATGACAGGTGGCCACCCAACTTGGGCTTAAAAACCTCCAAGGAAGGAGAGTCCACCACTTCCTGAGGGAGTCCATTCTCCTGTCTAACAGATAATCTTGGTTGCCCTCCTCTGTACACGTTCCAGCTTGTCAATACATAGAGTACAATGCACAGTTCTCCAGATGACATAATAGGTCGCAGACCCTTAATGAGGATTGTGTCACACAATCCTAAATGCTTAAAGGGCAGTTCTGAAGCTCCTGGGAATTGGCATCAATGGCATTTCATGCCACACCCTTGTTGTGTCAGGCTTCTGATGCTTTTCACAGGTCTCTGTAAATATGTCTTAGTCCTGTCAATGCTCAGGTAAAACTGAGGACACAGACCTTTTGGGCTCCAAGACTGTATTTATAATTTTGTACATTTAACCTAAATAGTGGCTAGAAATGCTTTCTTCTTCTTCTTCTTCTTCTTCTTCTTCTTCTTCTTCTGACTTGAAGATGAGATGTGTGTTGTTGTTTTTTTTAAGAAGGAAGACAGCTTCTCCGTTTGTGTAATGAATTTTTATTTTGTATGTGCTCGTATAATCTGATAAGCATATTTTATAAATCAAAAAGTGAGGCATACAATTGTGTATAGTGCAGTCAAAGAGAATGTGTTATGAAAGCTTACACTTAACGGTATCTAATTCAAAGACCAAAATCCCACAGCTTACCACAGGAAATGGGAAATGAAAGGGATAATACTAACGCAGACAGATTTAAAAGTCCAGCACTTTCCTCCTTGTCCCTGAAAAAGTGTTTATTGCAGCACAATTTCAAGGTAAAAGCAATGGGCTAAATTTATCCTTAGCATTGTTGTCAATGGGGTGACACCTTGCATGAATTTGTCCCATATTTGCTGCAATCAATTTTTGTTGCCTTGTCACAGCAACTCTGATCTAATGCGTTGAAAGCATAATTCTTACATGCCACTGCATTGATTAATGGTCTAGAAGACTCATGGGTGTGTGTGTCTCACTCACTCACCTCATCATTTATCTAGCTCCCCAATATCTTAGGATCCTTTATCCCAGGAAGCTGCACCCTCAACAGTCACAATCCAACAAAGACATGGCCTTGGTTGGCATCCGTCTGTCTCAGGAGACAGTGGAAGAGTGTGCCTTTGGGGGTGAAGTCAAATCGTAGGAGAGTTATAGCGCCTGCTGTGGCTGCGGAGACATGCTTTATTGCAGGTGGGGCAGATGAAGGTGTCTGGTTTTGCTGCTACAGATGCACAATGGCATTTCTTCTTTTTGCAGTCCTCCCAGCGATCCTTCCTCTGCTGGTCACTGCTGTGGATACACAACTTGTCTGTCTGTCTCCAGGCGCTGTGGCCACCTGCAAGGAATTCCCACACACTGCAAGGGTTAATGTTCCCAGCCTTCACGTCACATTTGCAGACATCTTGGTAACACAAAGCTGGTCTGCCAACAAACCTGGTGCCTGAAGACAGCTCCCTGTACTGCACATCCTTGGGGATCCTGTCAATTAATGGATTATGTGTCCATTGTGCATTTGAGTCTACTCTTATTTCACACCATACAGCAGTATTATATTGCTTTAACAGTCTTGGGGGTTCTGACCTCACAGAGCTACATTTCCCAGCATTCTCCATAACTGTTAAAGTGGCATGATAACGTTTCAAATGATGTGGATGTGATCACAAATTCCCATTGTTCAGAGCAGATAGGGCTAAGCAATGGCCCACATGTCCAGTCTGGTCTCCCAAGCTATTTTCTGCGACTTCCCAAGAATTTGCAGCAAAGCAGAAGAAGAAATTCACAAACTGTACTGCCCTGAGACTTTGCAGTCCTTTCCTTTTCATTTCTTCCCCAGTAGCTTTTCCTTCCCAGAAAAGCACAAAAGTGCAAGGTGAAGGTGGAACTATGAGAAGCTGCAAACCTGCTGATTCCTCCTGTCTTATGATGCCCCCAGAAATAACACATTCTCTCCCACCCCCTTGCCCTTATTTCTTCATCCATTCCTACTATGATTGCTAAGAGCAAGAAGCCCTGTTGCTGCTGGAATAGGTTTTATTTGCATGCCGTTAGTGGAGAAAGCCTTGCAAGACATCACTCAGGAGAGAGAGTGTGAGCAAGTAGTTCATCTGAGCTCCTTGATGAGCTTGCTGGACAGCTCCCTGGCTAGAAAGGTCCAACACATTTGCCAAGGAGCTTGATGATCAAGGACTGGAAGACAAAGAAAGCCACACATGCATCTGTGTGTGTACGTGTACGCATGCATGTGGTGTTTGCGTGCATCTGTGTTCATTTGTGTTTCTCTCTGAGTGTGTGCTCCCTCCGCATTTCTCCCACACCTGCCACTCCGCTGTTTCTGTTTTGAAGTTGCCTGTCAACAGTTAGCACCTAAGGTTGCCACCTGTCCTGTATAATGCAGGATTGTCCTGTCTTTCAGTATAAAATGCTATGTCCTGTATTGATACAGTTTTGTCCAGTATTTCAGGTCCTCTCTCTCTCTCCCACCCAAGTTAAGGATCCTCCAAGTGCATGTGTTGGGTTAGCTTAGCACAGATTGTGTGTGTGTGTGTGTGTTGCAAATTCCAGAGGGGGGTATCCTGTAAGGCTGCAATAGATTGTACAGTGGTACCTCGGGTTAAGTACTTAATTCGTTCCGGAGGTCCGTTCTTAAGCTGAAACTGTTCTTAACCTGAAGCACCACTTTAGCTAATGGGGCCTCCCGCTGCCTCTGTGCCGCCGGAGCACGATTTCTGTTCTCCTCCTGAAGCAAAGTTCTTAACCTGAGGTAATATTTCTGGGTTAGCGGAGTCTGTAACCTGAAGCGTATGTAACCCGAGGTACCACTGTAATGGTTTGCTTTGAAATAACATCAGCACCAGATAATAATAATAAAATCTTCCACCATTCGCACCACCCTACACCGTCGTGTCCTGTATTTTGCCATAACAAAGGTAGCAACCCTATTAGCACCTGACCAGCACTGACTGTGCAGGCACACAGGTCACCTGAACCCTGTCTTGCCTATAGTAGTGACAGCGGTTACCATGGGCAAAGGCAGTAAGCTTCTGAATACCAGTTGCTGGAAACTGCAAAGAGAGTTCTTTTGTGTTCAGGCCCTGCTTGCAGGTTTTCCGCAGTCAGCTTGTGTGAGAACAGGATGCTGGACTGATCCAGCCAACAGTCATTGGCCTGATCCAGCAGGCTCTTCTTATGTGCAGTGAATTGTATATCTATTCAAATTACATATATTCTTTCCCTATTGTGCCAATTTAATGCAAGTCTGTGCCCTGGCTTGTTTTCTTTGTTTGGTCATGCACAAGTCCTCCTGTCCCCCATCCCCTTAGAAGAAGCAAGATGAGTAGCCACCCCACAATTTGACTCTCACATTTCCTTGCCAGAGCTACAAATGGTTTATTTAAAAACACATTAGACTGCCAGTGACAGGTAGCAACAACAGCAGCTAAGCAGGATACACATGAAGTGCACCCCTGTTGCTAATGAGGTAAAATCCAATTCCTATCAATCCTGTGAGCATTCAGAAACCTTTCCCTCCCATATTGCTATATAAATAAAAGCCAACGAGATGTGACACACACGCCTTTTTGCAGACGGGTAAACCAAAAATATCAGCGATTCAAGAGACACTTTGAGAAATGTGTGGACTGAGCAGTAATAAATGCGTATGTTTTCATCTCCTCATTCCAAAAAGAGGAAGGGATCGCTCTTTTAACAGCCATCTTGAATTCATTGCAGCTGGAATAGGCAGTGGTGAATAAGCCATTAAGGCAGGTACAGGGGAGCTGATGTTTATGATGTTTCTGCCAAATATGTTTTCTGCCTTTAACTGAGCTAAGTATTTTATTTTTTCTGTGCCTTGCTTTTTTGCTGACAATTAGAGAGATTTTTTTTTTTTAAAAAAACAACTACTTTCCTGCCCCAAAAAGATTGAAGGTGGGAAGGGGGTACCTAAATCTCTTCGTTGAAAATATACTGTTATAAGATTGTGGGTGTTAGGCTTCCCCTAAAATCCTGGGTTCAGTGAACGTTCGAATTTTTTTAAGGCTTATGTGTTGAAACTGGGTAAGCAGCCGGAGTGTGTATTTAAGCCGTGTGCTAGACCTTGCTAATCCTTTAATTAAGCCAAGTGTCAAAAGCCAGTTAAACCGAGTGTCAAAAGCAAGTTAAGCCAGGACTAGTCTCCTGCAGTGAAGTATTAGCCTGGGGTAATGATATATTAGCATGACAAAGGATCAATGGCAGTGTTTTGAGGTTAGAGTTTAGAATGGCAGTTAGGAGTTACACAACAGAGTTAGGAAGCAGTGGGCTGGAGAGAGAGAGTTAGAGAGCAATGTTTGAAAACAGTGGTTGGGGTCTGCTTAAGTCTAAGGCTGCTGTGGCAATGGAAGAAGCCAGAACCTCTTGAGGTATGAATGCTGTGACCTCTCAATTGGAGGCTCAGGTTGTATCTATGTGTAAAGGTAAAGGGACCCCTGACCATTAGGTCCAGTCGTGGCCAACTCTGGGGTTGCGTCGCTCATCTCGCTTTATTGGCCGAGGGAGCCGGCGTACAGCTTCCGGGTCATGTGGCCAGCATGACTAAGCCGCTTCTGGCGAACCAGAGCAGCGCACAGAAACGCCGTTTACCTTCCCGCCGGAGCGGTACCTATTTATCTACTTGCAGTTTGATGTGCTTTTGAACTGCTAGGTTGGCAGGAGCAGGGCCCAAGCAACGGGAGCTTACCCCGTCGTGGGAATTCGAACCTCCTACCTTCTGATCGGCAAGCCCTAGGCTCTGTGGTTTAACCCACAGCGCCACCCGCGTCCTGTTGTATATATGTGTACATAAGCCATATATCACAGAGACACGACAGTCTCCACTGTGCCTCATTTCCAAAAGGAAACATGAACCCCAGGTTGTGTGGTGAGGCCCTGGGCCCTGGAGTTCTCTTAGATAATAAACACATGGACTGCACCACAGTTTAAACAGCAAGAGGCCACGCCATGACTGTGCTGATTGGTCTGCATGACGTGGCCAGGAGTCCTGATGACATGGGTGGCATCCCTCTGCCCTCCAGCCAGGTCACTGGGAGGTCCCAGATGCCCTTCCGCAACACTGCCCACTGGGGAAGGTGAACGGACTAGATGCTTGGAACCCCTGGAATCTTGCACTACTATGGAGATTAGGGTGGCATGTAACAATACTATCACATATCATAGTTTGGCAATTATTTCTCTTAAACAGCCTATCCCACAACTTGGACTGATTAAGAAAGGAATGAATACTGCAAATAATAGTTGTTCAGGTCTGAGTGTGTGAAGTGAATGTCTAATGAAAGACATTACTGTATGTAGAAGACATAACCTAATCCAGAATCAGAAACAGTAATCTCATCCCGTCTCAAATGGGTCGTCTGCTTTCAGCCTCTGACACCAATTGTGATCAGTCTACTGTAAATAAAAGGGTAAGATCCCAACATTCCATACCACCTTCCCAACATTTTGAAATACTTCAGTGTGGCCGAAAACAACAACAACTACCACCACCTCAGGACCCAGCTATGTAGACAGAAAAAGGCTTCATTCTCAGGGACTACAGTCATTAGGGGCAAGGAAACAAGTTTACCCCTCACCCCTCTGTATATGTTGTTTATTTCTTATTTAAAATATTTATACACTGGCTTTCTATTCCCCCAAAAATCCTTAAATTAATTTACATAATAAAATTGGGCAACAGTTAAACTGTCCTTAGACCTAGTGTATTTGGACTCTCAAAAAGCTTTCAGCGAAGTATCTCACCAAAGATTCCTGACTGAATATGCTTAACAGTTATGGATAAGAAGAGAGATCCTCAGTGGAGAGCTGAATAGCCTGGTACACATCTTTCATCATTCCTATGTGAATATTATGTATGTGTGAGGCATTCATGTGAATAGCTGACCTGTAGGAATATCAGGTGACTTAATGTTGGAGAGCAGCTGACCTATTGGAGCATCTCATGACCTGGTCAGCTGACATATAGAAACATCATTTGTGTAAGTTTGGTGTGTGCTGTTGGTGGGGAGAGAGAGAGAAGTATTAAAAGGTGAAATGCATGTGAGAATTATCTGACTAGGTAAGAAGTCCAACTCTGCTTGCTGGGTTCAAGCTACCAGTGATGCTAAAAGGAGAATGCCTATGTTGAAACTGCACTCTTATTTTGAAACCTAGTACTATACATCTGCTCAGGAAGGAGAAGCAGTATTGTAAGTACAGATAAATCCAGGGAATGCTTCACATCACATTAATCTGATAGCCCCAAATTGAACTTCATTGCACTTTATTTTGCTTTATGTTTTGTAGACTGGTAGTGAGAATATAGCACATCATGCATTATTGTAGCAAACAAGTAATGTTGTCAAGGTGATATAATGGTGTCTGGTGACAACTTATTAAATAATATTGCAGCAGAGTCCAATACAAGTCAACTCAACAGTAAGCCCCATTGAATTCAATGGGACTTACTCCCTGGTAAGGGGGCATGGGACAGCATCATTGGAAACCTTTTAAATGAGGGAATTTCTCCACCTACCTTAAAAACATATGTTTACACCCATGCATGTGCACACATGCACATGCAAGCGCACATACACAATAAATCCATGTATTTTGTTTCCAATAAAATATTATCTACCAAATGTGAAGTTTTTTCAGATCTTCAGCAGTGCTAAAGGTACTTCCTAGCAGTACACTATGGAAATACAATGCATGTGTGTATTGACACTCACGGTAAAAAATAATTGTTCATGTTATCTGTAAAGATTATTGTCTTTGAGAGAAAGACATTTATAACAGTAAATTATTAAACCCAGAGGATTCACTACAAGGAGAAGAAATTGACTTCTCAGCTGCCTTTTAAAGGAGCCAATTAATTGTAGTTAAAAAACAAAATAATAAATGCCATTAAGAACTACTTTGATCTAAATTACAGTCTTGAAGTAACAAAAGACGTAACTGAAGAAACATAAAATGGTTGTCTCTTCAGAGCTGTTCTATTATGTGTACACCAAAGGGAGAAAGGCAGTGCCAACCAAAGGAAAAACATTAGCAGTGTAGTCAAAATAGGTGTGAATCTGGCTCAGATATTGAAAGCTAATAATTTATAAGGAGCATTTTTTTTATTTATCACTAAAATTTTATCTCTCTATTAGGAGTAACTGTGTGGGGTGACACTCTGAGTCCTACTGAAGTTAAACTAGGCATTAGACACGTTCCACATAATTTGCTTTTTCTGTAAAAAGTAATCAGTAAAAGTGGAAGGGGAGCCTGTGCCCTTGACTGGGGTCAACGTAATCATGCCCTCGGTTACAATCATGTAACAAAATAAATTAAGTCAAAATTACAAACCAAAACCAGTGAAATGCTGCTAAATGTCTGGCCAACATTGGTGCCTTAAAGAAAGCAAAGATGGTGCCTTGATAAATGTCTCTGGTGAGGAAATTCTGCTGCCTGTTCTAAGGCCCCGTTCTTGATAGACACTCCCCTCACTTCAGAAGGTGAAAGCACCTGGATCAGAGCCTTGATTGAAAAGCATAAAACAAGTTTATATGGGAGTAGGCAGTGATTCCATGATCACTGCAGATGGTGACAGCAGCCACGAAATTAAAAGACACCTGCTTCTTAGGAGAAAAGCAGTGACAAACCTAGACAGCATCTTAAAAAGCAGAGACATCACCTTGCCAACAAAGGTCTGTATAGTTAAAGCTATGGTTTTCCCAGTAGTGGTGTATGGAAGTGAGAGCTGGACCATAAAGAAGGCTGATCGCTGAAGAATTTATGCTTTTGAATTATGATGCTGGAGGAGACTCTTGAGAGTCCCATGGACTGCAAGAAGATCAAACCTATCCATTCTGAAGGAAATCAGCCCTGAGTGCTCACTGGAAGGACAGATCCTGAAGCTGAGACTCCAGTACTTTGGCCACCTCATGAGAAGAGAAGACTCCCTGGAAAAGACCCTGATGTTGGGAAAGATGGAGGGCACAAGGAGAAGGGGATGACAGAGGACGAGATGATTGGACAGTGTTCTCGAAGCTACCAGCATGAGTATGACCAAACTGCGGGAGGCAGTGGAAGACAGGAGTGCCTGGCGTGCTCTGGTCCATGGGGTCACGAAGAGTCGGACACGACTAAACGACTGTACAACAACAAGGCAGTGATTCAGATACTCATCTCCCTGACTGTTTAGATATCTAGTAGCAATCCTAGTAGCAACTCTGTCCAGTGGGAATAACTCAAGGATAATCATTTAAATTATTTAGACCAGAGATTCCCAAACTTATTTGCCCTACTGTCCCCTTTTTAGCACCCCCACCTGGAAATCTACCTTCTTTAAGTGAACAGGAAGTTGCAGTCTATTTGTATTTCTACTTGCGTCCTGCAATATAGTAAAGAAAGATGCTGTTGTAAATAAGACACCTCGAAGCTTGAAATTATAAAATTATTTCTTAAAATAAAACCCATAGTGTAGCTTGCTGGCTCAGTCCGATACGCCACAGGAGCAGAGCCAGTGCTGGAGTCCGCCTGCCATCGGCCAAACAGGCAGGCAAGCTGCGATCCACTTCTTGGGCCTGAATGAAGCCAAAAAGGGTTCGCCCAAGCCAGGGAAAACCCCTTGGCTCCAGCATGACTGCCAGATCAAGGGGAGGTGTGGTCGCCCCATAACAGCGCCTGACCTGGCGGTAAGCATCATTACACAACAGATGAAATGTGCATGAATGGTTTTTCATAATTTTATTCTCTTCTTTCTTTATGCTTCCACCACCCCCTTACTTTTATTCAACACCCCCCCCATTGCTCCCAAGGCTACTACCACCCCCAGGATCTTTCCAGAGCCCCCTGCAAATATTTGATTTTTAATAACTATACTACTGCTATTTTGCTCTATACTATCTACATAGACCTGTATATCTTTCATACTTTAGTGGGCATCCTTGCTTTCTAAGGAAGTTATATATCATTCTTAGTACTTCTAATCACAAAGCATAACTTAATGAGAAACATGCAAATATGGGGATTATTTGTTCATAGCCCAAGTTTCTAATATACATTTAAATTGTGCTATTAAATAAGCATATTAACTTCACAGTTTCTGTTTTACACTTTTATTTTTAATTAAACCACTGGCAGCTTCTTTTTATTTCACATTGTAGTCCGCTCCAAACAGGCTGCAGATTCTGAAGTATCATTCAAATGCCTGTACAGGATGAAAGTCTTTCATGCTATTCCATACAGTGAGAAACCAAAACGGTAAATAATGTGCAGTATCATTTTTGACTGACTTGTCTTTGAAATGGATGCAATCTACGTAAGCTGTTCTGCGGGTGCAAGGTTTTGAACCGCAACACTAAATCATTCCATAGATTAGTCTGCTAATGTCGAAAATGATTATAAACATCTCAGTTCATCATATTAATGAGTTATAGTCAATGGGAAAGGACAAAAATCCATAACTTTTCCACAAACTTAGTTAAACGTCAAGGTTTTTAAAGGCCTAGTTAGCAAGTATATTAGATGAGATATGTCAGTTTCCCAATTTACGACTCTGACTTGTCTCTTGTGATTCCTTATAGCCTCTAGCCATTCTCCTCTTACCTGAGGCATTCTCTGGCAAAAACCTGATGCTTCCAGTCATTCTGCATTCTTGTGTTCCTTCAAAAATAATTGGACAGGCAGCTCTCCATAAACAATCATCATTAGTCATATAAGGTACACAGATAAGGACACCACAAATAAGTTGCCAGAGAATATATTCAGCTAAATAATAATAATTTGGCCAGCAAGTGAAAAAAAATGTGATTGACAGAGATTTAATGCACTTAACACTTTTCTAGGAGGCTGTTAGAATTGCGGTCGTTCCTTGATGCTCAGAGAGTCCTGCTCCCTGAAAAGTGACACTGACATTGACCATTGAGATGGTTGCTGTTCAATAACATCTTCACTCCCCAGACTGTATGATTAAAGTCATTATGGCAACTGTCAGCAGGGAGGAAAAATGGAAAATGTCATAAAAAGCAACTGACAGAAAATATTTTTTGTTAAAAAAAATTAATGTTCAACTCAATTAAAGCATCTGATTCTAATTTCCTCATGCCAAACTAGAATAAAAGTTAAAATAAAATAAAAATCCAATACTGTTAGCCTAGGTCCTCCACATAATTGCTCATGCCTAAGTTTTGCTTGCTGCTAAATTCTTCATTAATACTGGAAATCAAGTAACAATTTGACCTATAACCTATAGAACAACTTGGATTTTAGCCACTTTTACCCCACCAATCTATTGGGTTCAAGAGGATTTATATTTTACCATTAAAAAAAAAATCATCACAGCTGTATTTTAAAAAATGCTATGTGGAATTTAAAATTTCAAAACCTGTTTGTTTAAATTGACAGGATATCATGTATGACTCAACATCAATAATTCTTTCCAAGCATTATATTAATGTATATACTAAAAAAGGAAATACTAAATATGATTATACTAGTTCTTAAGAAAAATGTGTCTTTCATTAGCATGAATATCTCTGTTTAAAATAATATTAACTGTGCAAACCTAGACTACAATCTTATACACACTTTCAAAGTAAGTACCCTTAGAACAATGAAGGCTATTATTTCTAAGTAGGTATTACATTGTTACAGAGAGATCCATATTTGTTCAAAGTAACATATGCACAACAACAAAAATATGATTTGGTTCTGTTCGTAGTACTACATATTTAGTTTATCATAGAGCAGAACATTGCAGATGGGAGTGTATATTTCTATGCATGCACTGTACATTATAAAGTGCATGGTATTGAATTGAATTTCAGTATTTACTATCATTATAGTAACATTGATGCACCTGAGTGGGCTTTAATGTGTCCCTCTGTCAACTCATGAATACATGACTTGCACGTTGCTCTAAGATTTGTTTTCACCTTTACTTTGTCAGTGTAGCCTCCTGACCCTTTTTCTGCATTAGGTTTTGAAATGCTTTATACCAATCGAGAATGACCTAGCATAGAGGGCAGTGTTGTTGTTTGTTTCTAACCCTACAGCTGCCTCATATTTATTTTTCTCTCCTCTATGCCTATGCCCAGGTTTTGACATTAGGTACATTGTGTTTGATATTTTCAGCATTAAAAACCACTTCAGGCTTTGGTTCCACTTTACACCCAGTCAGAAGGATCAGAAAAAGCTCAAGTCACACAGTGAGAAACTTTATTCACTGAATGAGACATTATTCATTCCACTAGACTACAAATCAAAGAGTATCTCTTAGGCTGCTTAAAAATTCATTTTAAAATCTGATCCTGATTGTACTTTTATGGTAATTTCATACCATCAATCATCCTTTTACCTTTAGTCTCTAGGTCCACTGCTTTCCCCATAGATCTCATTCACTCTACCTCATTATAATTCTTTAGGTGAAAAAACAGAGTAAGAAACCTTAACAGAAAATGAGAGAAAGATGTAAATTTCTTGAGAAAAGTCAGGTTCACTAAGAAGCATGGCTAATGATATGTTCTGATCTAGTTTTTTTAAAATAAAAAGAAGAGGAGGGGTAGAGGAAAGGACAGAATAGAAGTGGAAAACATGTTTCCCATGCAAATAACTTATTTGTACATTGCACTGCACCTCAGTCACATCATTTATACTACTAAGCTGCCAAAATACTACATGCAGGTAAGTTGGAAGGAAAGGAAATCCAACCAACCCACAAATATTTCTGGTGTTTCCATGCTACTTTTTTCTGGTTTTGAACTTCTTAGAATTCTCTCATTTTCCTCTTACTCCAATTCTGCTTCACCTTTCTTAACTCCATTGATTAGAAACATATACTACATGAAAACTTTTGTCAGTGTGGTTAACATCTGTGTAGCTGTGAATAGGATAGCCATCTCAGTTTACCATAAAATCAGGTGTGTAGCTTGGCTTGTTTAACAGCTTGTGCTAGCCTTAACTACAGAAAATATATTGTTGGTGCAGATTTGTAAAAGCTAATGGAACTGTAAGGCTGTAAGCCACACACACACATGCAGTGGTACCTCGGGTTACAGACGCTTCAGGTTACAGATGCTTCAGGTTACAGACTCCGCTAAACCAGAAATAGTATCTCGGGTTAAGAACTTTGCTTCAGGATGAGAACAGAAATCGTGCGGCGGCAGCACAGCAGGAGGCCCCATTAGCTAAAGTAGTGTTTCAGGTTAAGAACAGTTTCAGGTTAAGAACGGACCTCCAGAACGAATTAAGTTCTTAAACCGAGGTACCACTGTACTTGGGAGAAAATCCCATTGAACTCAATGGGATTCCCTTCCAATGAGACACTGAATGCACAATAAATATCTAACCAAAGATTATCATAATAGAGCATTTTTGCACTAAATTGTTTTTGTAGGTTTGGAGTCAAATTGTAAAACAAAAGCATGTTTCACAGATCATTACATTTGGCAAGGTTAATTCATTTCATCCTGTACACCCAATAAGCTGAATCCAATAAATGGGAAGAATTATTAACCTCCTGGGGGAAAGAATCACCTCCCCCCCCCCAACTCAGTTTGGGTAATCTCTATTTCATTTCCTAATACCTTTAACAAAATGTAGCCATAAACCACTGCATACCTAGTAATAGGCATAATCCCACCGAAATAGGCTCTTACCAGCACTTAGTGACCAGTTTCTTATTTAATAGCCTAAGGGAGAGAGGCTTTAAAAAGACTCTATGCAATGTTTCCTCTCAGGCAATTTAAATGGATGCATTAAGCTGCATTTTTTCAGGGTTTTTTTTTCCAAATGTCTCTAACCTTAACAAAATTCTAGTCTGAGGAAGGTGAAATAAATCAGCCATAATTTTTATCTATTTATAATTAAAAAGTATTGGGGGTGGGGAGCTGATAAGGGTGCTGTTATCCAGATATTTAGGCTTAACCCATTTATCCCACTGATACATATTCTTTGCTCAAAAACCTTAAGTACCTTGACTTAACTATTGGTGAATAACTATCAGGGTTGCATTGTTCTAATTAGGCAAACCAGCTTCATTTGAAAGAATTTCAGATACATCACTGCAGATTATAATTTGTGGTTAACAAAAACAGAAAAGCACACCAATAACTTAGATGTTATAATTCTACCTTTAATAAAAATGTAGAGAAAATACCATGTTTCAAACCATAGTTCAAGCAGATCTTAGGAACCCAGTAAAAACTGACCTTAGAAGCCCTAAACAGCCTTGGCCCTGTATACCTAAAGGAGCATCTCCAATCCATCGCTCTGGTAAGGTCCAGCTCCAAGGGCCTTCTGGCAGTTCCCTTGCTGCAAGAAGGGAAGTTACAGGAAACCAGGCAGAGGGCCTTCTCATTGGCACCCACCCTGTGGAACACCCTCCCATCAGTTGTCAAGGAGATAAACAATATATGACTTTTAGAAGACATCTGAAGGCAACCCTTTAATGTTTCATGTTTTATTGTGTTTTTCTATTTTGCTGGAAGCCGCCCAGTGTGGCTGAGGCAACCCAGGCAGATGAACAGCATATAAATAATAAAAACATCATCATCATCATCATCACCATCATTAATCTAGCCAGTGTTATCCATGAGAATAAATGGGTTTTCATTTGCAGATCTCTGCACCCATACATGCAAAGGGGACAATTCCCGCATACAATGACATAGCATATAACAGAGCTCTCAGCTCTGACAGACCAGTCGCCTTTTCAGCCAGAGTAAGGAGAAAGCAGGTATCAGATTAGTCTAGATGCCTCTGGACTACCCAAAAGGTGTTACCAAAAAGTTATCAGCACTTGGACCAATCCCTACCAGAGAGGAGAAGCAAGTATTACAGGAGGAGAACAGAATGTGAGCAGCCTCCCACTTCTTTAGGAAAACATTTTGGATATGTGCAGCAAACTACTTTTGCTCCAGATTGCTTTAATAATTCTCTCCTACTGCATACTGTTGAGATTTCAACTGATATATTAATTTTAGCATGGTAGTAAAATAAATAAAATTAATAAATGGAAAATATTCACAGACTAGGAAGATTATGTTATTTCATCTAACATACTGGATATAAATATTGGATTCACTGAAGAAGAAATTAATCAGAAACATTAACCTGACTATGCTAGAAAAATCAAATGGCTTACTGGCATAAGACTGAATACTCTGAACTCCACATTGAAATGCACTCACTCATTGGTACAATCATGATAAAATACTGGACATTGGTACAATAGGGTGATAAATTTGACCTATAAACACCTGAGAAGGCTGCCTCCTTTTCTTTGTGCAGTCATAACTGTTAAGAATACTTCCATGTTGCCAAATTAAATCAGCAAGGTGGGCACAGAGAGAGGCCTTCTTAGTCGCTGACATTCAATGGGCCACCTAGAGTGACTGTCAGGAGTGCTCATACAACAATGATGCGGAAGGCAGTACAAATAAGATGATGATATTATATACACACACTGTAGAAGCAAAGGGGGTGAATTGTGCTCTGTGAAATCCCTCTAAATATAGTAAGTAAATTAAATGAAAGGCAACTCTGTGAAATTCAAATCTCACTTAACCCACAAAATCAATCTTAAAAATGCAGTCTTATATATATATATGCCCATTGAACTCAGTGGGGCTTACTTCTGAGTAGACATGTGTAAGATTGCAGCGTAAATGACCTTACATTTATATACCTCCTTTTTCCTCCAAGGAGCTCAAGGCAGTCCTCCCCTCCCAATTTTATCATCACAACAACCCTGTGAGGTATGTTAGGCAGAGAGACAGTGCTTAGCCCAAAGTCACCCAGTGAACTTTACAGGTGAGTAGGGATTTGAACCCTTGTCTCCCAGGCCATAGTACAACACTCTAACAACACACAGTCTCACAAGCTCATCTGCGACATGGGAATAAAAGCAACAAAACTATCCTGAAAAGTGGTTGTAAGGACTATTGGGACAATGCCTCTTCAGTGCTTTCAACACTAAAAAAAAATAAAAAATCTTTTCCATCATACACTTAATCATATTTAATCATAAGAAGGCTTCGATACTAATCGCCTGTAAGTTCAGAGGATGAGTTTTATGAATCTATGTGTAGAGCCACGGTTTGGAGTTGAAATAGCCTAACAAGGAGTGAGACACTTGGCATTATCAATTCTCTGTGAGATTCTTCTGTGTAACAGAGAAGCCGTACAAAGGAGAATAAATAGGAAGACCCACCTGAATTAGTTCATGCTAAGCATTAGGAACACAAGCATTATGTGTCTGAAAGCAGGTGACTTTGGGCACAGAAGCATCCCAGATGAAAAATACAAAACACAGGTAAGAGGAAAAAAATCAGAAAGAGTGCTTGAGGCAAAGAGACAGAGATGATCAAGGGTGAGCAAGATGGGAATAGTTTTCTTTAGTGTAGCCTGAGATGGATTTTCGGCAAGTAGAACAGCCTCTGCATGCATACTTTGGGTCACCCATTAAAAATGGCCAGGATGTATTTCCAAGTTTAAAAAATATTATTTAATACATTTCTATACCAACCTTCATCCGAGGATCACAAGGCAGTTTACAAAAAAAGAAACATAAACTGCATAACATAGTAACAAACAAAAACAATCACACATACACACACGTGCATACAGAGAGAGAGAGAGAGAGAGAGAGAGAGAGAGAGAGAGAGTTTAAAAGGCCTCAATTGTTTAATTAGCCAAAGGCCTGGTAGAAGAAGAATGTTTTTGCCTGGCACCTAAAGATACGTAACAAAGGGAGCCTCCCTGGGGAGATCATTCCACAAATGGGGAGCCACTGCAGAAAAGGCCCGTTCTCATGTTGCCATCCTCTTGCAGAGAAGGCACACAAAGAATGGGCTCAGATGATGATCATAGGGTACAGGTGAGTTCATATGGGAAGGGGTGGTCCTTGAAGTATTGCGGTCCTGAGCCATTTAAGGGTTTACCAGCTCTTTGAATTGGGCCCAGAAACTAATTGGCAGCCAGTGCAGTCGGGCCAGGATTGGCATTATATGTTCAAACCCTCTTGCCCTGATTAGCAACCTGGCCACTGAATTCTGCACCAGCTGAAGTTTCTGAGCTGTCTTCAGAAGCAACCCTATGTATAACATGTTGCAATAATCTAACCTGGAAATTACCAGAGCATAACGTGTTCCACTGAAATAAATTAAATGGAAAGGCACTCTGCACTTGTGGTGTGCAATTCTTTTCCAGTAAGATTCTAAACATATTTTGTCAATATACAAAATAAAACATTGCCCTGATTCAAAGAGCTCATCACATAGAGCAGCATGCTGCTGCTACATCCAAGGACTATCCCTATTGAATGGCCAATTGGCACCCTCAGCGTTGACAACAATTCTTACCACCTGTATTGAGAACAGCCTGGATTCTACCCCAAGAAATCAAAATCACTGTCAGAGAGGCCTGTTTGGGTGAATGCGCAGTGGAAAATCACTAGATGTGCACAGCCAAATTAAGCAGTATTTAATGTGCATAGAACCTGAACATTAGAAAAGTGTTCAGTCTGCCTTTGGTCTCATACACCTGGCAATATTAGTTTAACTAAATCACTTGACTTGAAGCCTGCTTTCTGCATTACCATTGTATGAGCTCTCATTCTATGTCAGAAAACATCACATGAAAATTATTGGTTTTAATTATATGGACAAAACTACAAATCAATTCTATTAAAAATATGGTATCAGGATGCTTACTACACAAGTCGTAATAGTTTGGGGAAAGATGGATTTGCTACAAGACTCCAAAAGTGGCTTCACAGCACACGTCTTTCTCTGAGACCGATAATATATTAATCACCCCCACGCTATGTTTTCAGATGCAGGAATGACTCTCAGGCGCACTCCTGTGTCATTAAATCATAATGTGTAAAGCACTCCTGAGCTGGAAAGTTAGACTAGTATCGCAAGTGTTGAAACTTCATACTTCCTATGATCAAGATGCTTATTTTTATTTTGCTGCCAAAGACAGAAATGAAGATTGTGTCGTGTGAAATGTGAAGATGTGGCATTGGTAGTTTTGTTCACATTGTGGCTTAGTCAGTGTGCAGACTTATATAACTATGAGTGTACTGCAAAGAGAATTTACTTGGTTTCACTACTCATCAAGTGCATCTTACTGGTGTGTGTGCCTAATTTTGCCAGTAATTGCCAAAACAACTTTTATTCTTTATTTATCCTTCCCTTCCCCTATCCTCCTTCCCCACCCCACTTCATTCTCATCTCCAACGATCTTTCCACTTGTATTTCTGCTCCCCAATGTTTTATTTACATTGTATCACTGAGCACTCGAAGGGACCTTATGTTTCATGACTAGCCCCCTTTTCAAAGCTCCAGGCTCAAACAGAATAACTTAGTATTAGATGACCTTTTGCACTGATTTTTCAGTCAAAGCTTAGGCTAGAGACTGCCAAAAGCAGTCTGTGTATCGGAGCTCTTCTCATTATGTAGTACAGTTTCTGCAGTGCAGAAGATGGTATTCAGAAACATAACCTCTGCTTTTCATTTAACAGTGATAAGGAGGAAATCGAAGGATTGTTTAGTTGTAGTTATCTGAAAGATATGCGTTGTCATTTGCAAAACACTGCGGCAAAGCTTGCTGAGATTGTGTGTGCAGTTTAAGTGTACACAACCTAAGAGAAATAGGCAGAAATTCTTGATTGAACAGGTGCTGTATCGCACATCATACTGTTTTATGAAAAGCTGACAAAAGCCTAAGCTTATATATCTGGGACTAAGCACCATTGATCCTATTTCTGAGGATACATGCAGATGAATGCACTTCTAACCAGAGCAAATTGGTTCATTATTGGCATACTGTGCAGCCTGATCCTATGCATGAGATCCTATGCATGCATGGAATACATGAGGACTTTTCTGAGTACAGTGGTACCTCAGGTTACATATGCTTCAGGTTACATATGCTTCAGGTTACAGACTCCGCTAACCCAGAAATAGTGCTTCAGGTTAAGAACTTTGCTTCAGGATGAGAACAGAAATCGTGCCCTGGCGGTGCGGCAGCAGCGGGAGGCCCCATTAGCTAAAGTGGTGCTTCAGGATAAGAAGAGTTTCAGGTTAAGAACGGACCTCCGGAACGAATTAAGTACTTAACCTGAGGTACCACTGTACTCAGAAAAAGTCCTCATGTATTCCGTCTGGAGTCCTGTGCCCTGTTGACTTGGCTAAGTGCCATTAAGCACAGTGGGGCTTACTTTTTAGTAAGCACACATTGAATTGGGTGCACATCATGCAACTATTTTCAAAAGGAAAGGCCCCATTATAACTGACAGAATCATGTGTACCTTTGAAACGACGTCTGTACTTGGTAACATAAATAGCAGCTGAAGGGATATTTCAGCTGTTTTGGGACAATGGGAAGGGTGGGTGAGAGTGAAAAGTTTGACTCTTTCTCCCCCTGCCTCAATCCTGATTAAAAATGGTCTCTCAGAAGCTCCTGTTTTCATTTCAAGGGAAGCTTCCATTGGTGCTGAATGGTAGAAGACTTGGGGCAGACAAGAGGGAGTTACTTATTCACACAGCACGTGGGTGAACATAGAATTCACGGCTAGAAGATACAACAATGTCCACCAACTTAGGCTACCAGTCATGAAAGCCGCATGCTGCCTCCAGCATAAGGGGCAGCATGGCTCTGATTACTGGGCGACAACGGTGAGAGAGAGAGCCGTTGTTCTCATGTCTAGTTTGGCATGTGGTTAGTCACTGTGGGTGGGTCACTGCTAGACTAGGCAGTGGGGGCTCTTTTATGTTTAGAGTGGGTGGTATGAGCATATGGCAGTTCCATGGCCCCCAGTCCATTTCCGGTCCCAAGTCCAATACTGGTTTTGACATTTACAAGACCTTCACAGCTTGGGACCCAAGTATCTGAAGTATCTTGTGCTTCCACATACATCTACCTGGACCTTTTGGGTGCTGTCCCCACTGTCTGAGATGTGGTGGGTGGCTATTGGGGAAAGGGTCTTCTCAGTGGTGACCTCCCCACAGTTATGGAATACACTCCCCAAAGAAGCTCACCTTCTCAAGCTCCTTGATATTTCATTTATTTATTTTTGTTTATTTATTTATTTTCAATGCAGAATCATAACAAAAATTACAAACATTGAATCCAAAATAATACTATACAAACAAACAAAACGGAACATACCAAAAAAACCCCAGAAAAGTAAAAGAAAAAAAGCAAAGGAAACAAAACAAAACTAAACAAAACAAAAATGAAAAAACACACATCTACAGAAAAAACCCATATCATTACGTACATTTACACATATTGACTTCCTTCCTTTGTTCTAAGACCTCAAAAAATTTACTCTTACTATATTGTTGTGTCTGGTTAGATTACTTCCATCTTTGTCCTTTTTTTTTTTTTTACACCATTTTTCCCCCCTTTAACCCTGTAAAGCATCATTCATTACATACCAATATACTTACTCCAGAACAATGTTTTTTCATATACTCTTTAGCACAACTCCATTCTTTTAATAATTTCTGGTCCGATTTTCCCCTTATGAATGCTGTGAGTCTTGCCAGATTTATGTATTCACAAAATTTAATTTGCCAATCTTTCACTGATGGAATTTTCCTCCCTTTCCAGTTTTTTGCTATAAGCATCCTGGTAGCTGTTATTGCATAAAGGAATACTTTCCTTTGATTTTCGGGAATATCATTTGTAATTAAACCTAAAAGGAATGCCTCCGGTTTTTTACTGAAATATATTTTAAACATCTTTTTGAGTTCTTCGTAAATTTCGTTCCAGAATTGTTTAATAGGTCGGCATTCCCACCACATGTGAAACATTGATCCTATTTCTTTTTTACATCTCCAACAGGTATTCGATTTTAATTTGTAAATTTTAGCCAATTTTACCGGAGTTAAGTACCATTGGTACACCATTTTCATAAAATTTTCTCTTATTGTATAACATGCCGTGTTCACGGCTCCTTGATATTTCATCAGCAGGCTAAGGTCTTCCTTTTTTTCCTGTGCCTTTTAATCTGCTCCATCTAAAACTTAACCAGTTTTATCTTTGCTGCACAATTTTTACATACTTTATTGTTGACTTGCCCTGCTATGTTGTATGGATTTGCTTTATTCAGTCTAATCAGGCAGTAGTTACTAGGGGGTAGATAACCAAACCTATCCCCATCTAGGTACAGTGAGGGGAAAAGTATTTGATCCCCTGCTTAATTAGCCCATTTGCCTCCTGACGAAGAAATGACCAGTCCATAATTTTAATGGTAGGTTTATTGTAGCTGTGAGAAACAGAATAACTACAGGAAAACCTGCAGAAACCCAGAAGACAAAAGTCAGAAATTGATGTGCATTATAATGAGTGAAATAAGTATTTGATCCCCTATCAACCAGCCAGATGTCAGGCTACCTGGTATCTTCACTGTATGTAACTAGCTGAGATTAGAAGCACCTGCTGTAAGCGAGAGGTTTTACCTGTAATCCCAGCTCATTACAGTACAAAAGACACCTGTTGACAGAAGCAATCAATCCAGCAGATTCCAAAGTAGCCACTATGACCAAGACCAAAGAGCTGTCCAAGGATGTCAGGGACAAAATTGTAGACCTGCACAAGGCTGGAGTGGGCTACAAGCAGCTTGGTGAAAAAGGTGACAACAGTTGGTGCAATAATTCGCAAATGGAAGAAACACAAAATTACTGTCAACCTCCCTCGGTCTGGGACTCCATTCAAGATCTCCTCTCATGGAGTTGCAATAATCATGAGAACGGTGATGAAGCAGCCCAGAACTACACGGGGGGAACTTGTCAATGATCTCAGGGCAGCTGGGACCATAGTCACCATGAAAACAGTTGGTAACACACTACGCCGTGAAGGACTGAGATCTTGCAGAGCCCGCAAGGTCCCCTTGCTCAAGACAGCACATGTACAGGCCCGTCTGCAGTTTGCCAATGCACATCTGAATGACCCAGAGGAGAAGTGGGTGAAAGTGCTGTGGTCAGATGAGACCAAAATCGAGCTCTTTGGCATCAACTCAATTCGCCGTGTTTGAAGGAGGAGGAATGCTGCCTACGACCCCAAGAACACCATCCCCACTGTCAAACATGGAGGGGGACATATTATGCTTTGGGGGTATTTTTCTGCTAAGGGGACAGGACACCTTCACCGCATCGAAGGAACGATGGATGGGACCATGTATCATCAAATCTTGGGTGAGCACCTCCTTCCCTCAGCCAGGGCATTGAAAATGGGTCAAGGATGGGTATTCCAGCATGACAATGACCCAAAACACACGGCCAAGGCAACAAAGGAGTGGCTCAGGAAGAAGCACATTAAGGTCCTGGAGTGGCCTAGCCAGTCTCCAGACCTTAATCCCATTGAAAATCTGTGGAGGGAACTGAAGGTTCGAGTAGCTACACATCAGCCTCGAAATCTTACTGTCTTGGAGAGGATCTATCTGCAAAGAGACATCCTGAGATGTATGCAAACCTGGTGGCCACCTACAAGAAACGTCTGACCTCCGTAATTGCCAACAAGGGTTTTACCACCAAGTACTAAGTCATCTTTTGCAAAGGGATCAAATACTTATTTCACTCATTATAATGTACATCAGTCTCTGACTTTTGTCTTCTGGGTTTCTGGGGGTTTTCCTGTTGCTATTCTGTCTCTCACAGCTACAATAAGCTTATCATTAAAATTATAGACTGGTCATTTCTTCGTCAGGAGGCAAACGGGCAAATTTAGCAGGGGATCAAATACTTTCCCCCCTCACTGTAAGGACTATAGCAGATGCAGATGCATCAGCCTAAGCTGGTAAAAGGTTCTCTGTGCCATGGAGGAACCATGTGCCTCCAGTGATGGTGGATCAAAGAGCATGACCAGACTATATACCTGGTTCCTTGGGGCAAGGGTAGCTAACCTGTGGTCCTCCAGATGTTGTTGGACTCCAACTCCCATCAGCCACAATTACCATGGCCAGCAGTCAGACATAATTATAGTCCAACATTATCTGGAGGGCCACAGAACAGCCACTTTTGCTTTAGAAGGAATGTGACCCCACTCTAGAACTAGTTGAACATCACTCACCTGGGCAAAACAGCCACCTGTTAATAGCATCTACATCTTTCTGGATTGAGCTTCACTCTACTAACCTTCATCCAGTTCATTAATACACCCAACCACAAATTCACCACTGATAAATCACAGATTACATGCCCATTTTTTGTATATTTACAGGCTTACATCCCTCCCAACCATGGATTTCAACAGCCTGCTTTTCACATATGGCACACCAGGACCGTAGGAATATGCAGGCTCCCAGAGAGGAGCTTGCAGCCTCTTTACTACTCTCTGATCTTTTTCATTCCCACAAGGCCTGGTTAGCAAGGAGAGAGCTTAACCACGACTGGATTTGGATGACGCAGTAAGCCAAATCTGCTCCAGAACCTATTTGTGTCCCCTGTTCTTTGCTTGTGTGTTTGGAAATAAAACAGATATTGCAAGAGTCCAGTTCTCTGCCATCCAAAGGAAACTAAATCCTGTGGCAATGTCCCTAAACTTCTCACCACTCAGGAAAGTGAGGAGTCTGTAATGCTATACACTGATTACTTGTAGAGATTGGTGTGGAGGGGGGCGGAAACACTGATTCCCCTGTGAAGACAACAGAAAGGTACTATTAATTGTAATTGGGATGGCAGCTTTGTTCTCGGGGACATAAAACTAAACTGGTAAATCAAAGGAAAATATACTCTGACAATTTAAACAGAGAGCTCTGATGATCTCAGTGTAGCACAGCAACTTTCAGTTTCATGTTGAAGGCTTTGATACATGCCTACACTTGCTTTAAAAAAATAATAATTTCAGAACAGGTCTGTGAGTGATCAGCAACCAGTCATGGGAGAATCCACATAACAGGAAGTTTAGAAAAGTGTGGACTGGAAGGAGAATGAGAAGAGTCTCTTCTTTTTCAAGAAAATGGCATTCTTTGTGCTTCTGACAGCTTCACTAACACCGGGGCGGGGGGGGGGAGTCTTCAAGTCTTGTTTTCTATTGTTTGGGATGATGTATGGAGCCCAAAGAACACAGCTTCACATTTGTTAGACAGTGGTGAAATGATCAAAAACTTGTTTTGACTGGTAAACTGAGCACACATAGAAAGGAAGTTATAAAGCAAACACTTCAACACCAAGGTCTCACTTTTACAGTGTCTCCGTGTGGGTAGATGGTTATGTGCTTTTTGCACAGGGTGGAAAATACTTTTTTTATTTCATACCTGTGAAGTAAAACTATGGAATGTGAAGAACACTTTTGTAACTTCCTGGTACGGATACGGAATAGGAAATAAGCATGGCAATGCCAAAAAACACTGAGTTTGTGACAGATATAATATAGTGGGTCCAACTTGACAGTGTGTGTGTCCCTAAAAAGAATGCTTTGGGATTCTTGTGTGTGCACGTTGATGCATTTGGCCTTTTGGAAAGCAGGAGGTGTGTCACAAAATGGCCTCTGTGATGGCATGGTTAAATACAAAATGGCAAGAAGTAAAAGTTTGATCTAGTAAATAAAAAATGAATAATTGTGAATGAGCATGATTCTCACATACAATTTCCCATGCCCCAAACCACTATCGATTTAAAGTTTCAACCAGTGCAGCCATCCCGTGCGCTGTTCTGTAGGGGGCACCACAGCAATGTTGCGTAAGAGGCAGGGGCGCCAAATTTTAGCATCACACAGGATGCCACTGGGACCTGAGAGCCCCGCATCCACCACTGCTCCAACCTCCTTCCTTCGTCCACTCACTACTGATCTTGGGGACACTCCAATTTCAGAACAGTGTGAGATTCTCCTGCACATAGTAGGATATTCTATATCTTACACCAATGAATCCACTGTTAAGTTATGTTGGGGTGGGAGCCTCCATTTGAGAAAGGCCACGGTTAGTTCAAAGTATCCTGGAAACGGAAGAGAAAGTTAACTTGCAAGCATCTAATTTGAAGTTTTGGCACTTTGAAACTATGCTTCATGGCTGTACTTTGTACTAGCATGACACAGGGAAATCACTTCTAAATGTGTTCACATTGCATAGGCAATGCCAAGATCTACCTCTATCTAATTTGTTATTTATGAAACATGGGGGCACAAGGAATCCAAGAGCAATAAATAAATGTAATGCTAATACAGGAGAATGCTTACAGGGCAGCTTTGAGTTAGGGCTGTACACTGGAGCCCAGTGAAAGGAGAACCAGGCTGCTGTGGGCCATCTAGGCATATAATAATGTAAAGCTGTCATCTGCTATGTTAATATAACCAAAGATGTGGCCGCAATCTTACGCGAAAAGAGGCAGTCACCAGCTGCTGTTCCTGAACAAACAGAGGAAAATAAAAACAGGGAACATTAGGACACGCGGTGACAAGATTGTATAAAATTAAAAGACTCTTTAATACCCTAACACACACACACACCACCCCTGCCCCCCCCCCACAAAAAAAGATCAGGGGCTGAAGGCAGGGAAGGCAGGAAATGTACTGTAGGCTGTAATAATTGCAGGCTGCCCAGGGAAAAGGCATCAAGGCCAGAGCAGCCACGGTTCCATGCAAGCACATCCTCTAATTATTGAAAAACCTGTGTAGAGTCTCAATGTTAATCAGTCTCTGAGAGACTTCAGCTTTATATGGTTAGTGCAGATTTGTGGCATTTTTCTTTTCTGCTTATTAAAACTGATATTTCACAAGGAAGGATCTTTCTCCAGACAACTGTTAAAATGCAAAGTTTCAGTCATAAAAGAAAACTGCAGGATTATTCTGAGACTATTCCACAGAGAAACCAAACAAGGAGGATAAAACACATCAAAAGGCAAGCAGGGTAGGATAAGAAAAGAGACAAAAAATTAAGTGAAGACTCAACAGTTGGCCGATAGATTCCAGAGGTTAGAGCATAATTAATTTCAGTGCTTGTTGCAATTACAGAAATAAACACAGCATCCATAAACACAGCATGAGCTATGCATAATTATTAGCAAGCAGAAACAAATTGCGCTGCTTGTATGAACATGTGACTGAAGTGAGTCACATTGTTGAGCAAGTCACACTAATAAAAGTGTGGATTTTGAAAGTGATGTCACACAGCCAAACTTTGCTAGACTTGCTACTGTCAATGCAGCTATTCAAATTAATTCTGTAATTTGGGTGAAAAAAACATAGAAGCTGTCTTATGCTGAATTAGACCACTGGTCCATCTAGCTTAGCATTGTCTACACTGACTGGCAGCTGCTCTCCTCAATTCCAGACAAGGGATATTTTCAGCCATACCTGTAAGTACTAGGAACTGAGCATAGTACGTTCTACATGCAAAGCAGATGCTCTGCCATTAGAGCCCTGTTGGGTGGGTGTGGATATTATAGCAAACTCTTGTGGATCATTCCTTTGTTACTCTGGTAGCCCAGAACACCTGGCATTTCTCCTCAATTGGGAGCTGATGACAAGAGATGACCTCCTGGGACTCTGCCATTTTGCCATCATGCCTCCTGCCAACCTCACTTATCCCCACCTAAGGTCTGAAGTTAGGAACCTGCTGAACATACATCGGCTCCCCCCGTTGATTTAGAACCCTAAGTTTACAGGGTGCTAAATAATGCAGGGAGCCCATAGAGTGAGCAGGCACCCTGCTCCAGACCTTTAGCACCAATATATGGATGACCTGAGAGTCGATAAGCTGAAACCTGCTAAGACATGCACCACAGTTCCTAGGTCCAGATTTTGCCTGTTGTAGATGGGGTAACACTCTCTCTGAAGGAAGGGGTATGCAGCTCAGGGATGCTCTTACAATTATCTTTGTCCATAGAGAGCAAAACGAAAAATGCATAGTAGAGAATACATTGTTGTTGTTGTTTAGCTGTTTAGTCGTGTCCAAATCTTCGTGACCCCATGGACCAGAGCACGCCACGCACTCCTGTCTTCCACTGCCTCCCGCAGTTTGGTCAAACTCATGTTTGTAGCTTCGAGAACACTGTCCAACCATCTCATCCTCTGTCATCCCCTTCTCCTTGTGCCCTCAATCTTTCCCAACATCAGGGTCTTTTCCAGGGAGTCTTCTCTTCTCATGAGGTGGCCAAAGTATTGAAGCCTCAGCTTCAGGATCTGTCCTTCCAGTGAGCACTCAAGGCTGATTTCCTTAATAATGGATAGGTCTGATCTTCTGGCAGTCCATGGGACTCTCAAGAGTCTTCTCCAGCACCATAATTCAAATGCATAGTAGAGAACATTTCAGGTCCATTTATCCTATGCAACTACATATAAATAGATTTCTGGTCTCTTTGTAACACAGCATCCTGCAAAGTCATTTGCACAATGAGACACGAAAGATGGTTGGCAACATGCCACTTTTAAGTCCACTCTTGACCAGGTGGACCAATTCACAGGTGGTCCTGAGCAACCAACCACAGGAACTTCACACAGCCTGGAAAATAGAAACAATACCTTTGGGGGGCTAGAGCATGAATTGATTCAGTTGTCAATAGCAGGGAGATAGGGGTTGTCAAAGTGTCCCTACAACTAGAAAATCTGGTAATCATAAAGGGACAGGTTAGGGCAAGGCAGAACCGTGTCACATCCCTGACTGCCAGTCTTCAAAAAGGAACAGAATAAAACTAAACAAGGTAAGGTTGCACTACTTCTCATTACAAAATGACAGTCAATGGATAAACGCTGTTGCTGTTCCTTGGCAATGGAACCTTGGTTTCAAATCCCAGCTGAGCCAGATAGAATTGATTCAAACCTTGGATAGGCCTGGGGTTTTTTGTTTTTTTTTTTTTGCACATACTGGAATTCTGCTCCCATCTGCATTAATACAGAAGTTATGCAATGTGCAAGTTGGGAGGGTGGTCAGAATTGCTGTGCCTGAGAACAGGTTTTAAACTGGCCATATGAATGCTAAAACCAAGAAGTCTTGCAAGGGCAAAAAGCTGCCCAACATGAAAGCCGATGTAGACTTTCAACAAGGCCCTGTATTGTCAGTAAAACAAGGATTGCCATGTTCTATCCCACAGAATTATTACAGATGAATGATGTTGTAAATGCATTTGATGAACTCTAAAGGGCCGTAGAGATATGTCATAACGGCAATAATTTTATACATCAGAATTAAGAAGTGATAATATAGCAATGACTAACTCCCCCTCCACAACTCAGTTCTGAGATTTCAAAGCTTCTACAGTGTATTGCTTCCAAAGGAGTCAGCAGGATTATGGGATAAAGGATATATGCTCTGAAGCAAGTGCGCTGTCCCTTCCTTAGCCCAGTGGCAGAAGATAAAAGTCATAGTGCTATTATCTCTCTCTCTCTCTCTCTCTCTCTTTCTCTCTCTCTCTCTCTGGCACAGTGATCGTCTCCCGTATGCCAAAGCACAGTCACTATTTTGCCAGCTTCAGCAGTTCAACTGTTTTTATTTTGTTTCAGTTTTTTATTATGTGGTAATTTAGATGTAGCTATTGAAGTTTCTACAGTTTGTGTTAGAAAATTCTCAGTAATCCCCCAGAGTTTTGTATCTTGTTTTCAAGTCCTTCCCTTGTTTTTATCAGTTGTCATCTATTGTGCTTGAGTATTTTACTCTTGGGTATTTCAATTATATATGAATGTGAGTGCTTCACAGCAGCTAGTTTTCGTTTGCCATCTAAGTATCTTTGTACATGAATGGAGCAACCTACATTTAACTTCAGAAGCACTCGTGTAAGTCTTTTGTATTCAGGGCTGTGTGTGCATGTACATGCATGTGCCTTGCTGGCTCTGGCTCTGGTTTGCTTGCTTTTATTTGATGGTTTCTGGTTGATTCTTGCAGTGTTCTTCAAAAACAACATTTTAAACCCCCTTTTTAAAATGCACTCCCCTTTAAAACAAAAAAAAAACACCTTATCACCTCCATCCCGATGCCTACAGCAGTGGCCAGTCATAAATTTTTGAACAGTTCCATTTGCATGCGGGGGGGGGGGGGGCTAGGCCCGGAGTTAACCCATTCATAAAAACACAGGTCCCATGTGGATCTCCACACTGAGGGGCCTGTCTGAAAAATCACCTCACAGTGGGAAAACAATGCAAGTGGAACAGAAAAGAAAAAAGTGGGACTATGTGCATGCTGTTAAAAGCTTCAGTGCTCAATTTTCAATGCAATCCATGGATACCACTTTGACCCCTTTACATTCAGCCTAGAAACTGCTGCATCTGAGCAACTTGAAGAACTAGGAAAGAAAAGATGGCTGCATAGATCAAAAATACAGGGTGGAAAAAAACCCAAACAGCATCTTTTCTGAATTTAGGGACTCAGGGACCAGGGCTGGGAGCTCTGATTTTTATATTTATGGGCCTTTCTGAGAGACAGCAGTTAGAGCGAATAGGCCCAAACCCATTAACAGACTGATTTATTTCCTATTTCTTTCGAAGTCTATTGTCACACTCTCCTAGCAAAACCTTCAAGGTAAGTGTCTGTTGCTTCTGCCAGGTTCTATATAATCTTCCCATAGCAACTTTGTGGGCTTTCCTTCCGGTTGTCACTATTCTCTTCTCCCTCCACCTTCTTTGAGAGCTTCTAACATCTATAGGATTCTCCTGTCTGTCCTCAGAAAAATTCCTGCCTCTTTTGCCACATTTCATCCCTGCAGGCTGTTGGTGACCACTTTACTGGCATCATTGAGACACAGGATGCTGTGGTGAAGTAAACAGCACTTCTCTCTGTGCACATGGAGAGATACAAAATTCCCAGTAGCGAAAGCAGTATACAGTGGTACCTCGGGTTAAGAACTTAATTCATTCTGGAGGTCCGTTCTTAACCTGAAACTGTTCTTTACCTGAGGTACCACTTTAGCTAATGGGGCATCCTATTGCCGCTGCGCCGCCACCCCGCAATTTCTGTTCTCATCCTGAGGTAAAGTTCTTAACCCGAGGTACTACCGGTATTTCTGGGTTAGCAGAGTCTGTAACCTGAAGCGTCTGTAACCCGAGGTACCACTGTACTATCTCTGAACATAGGTCATGATGGTTATTCAGCCAAAATAGGGCTACTGAAAAATAAAAGGCAGATACCGGCACGTCTGGCAGAAGAACAAGTGTTGGTATTGTTATTTCGGAGGACTACCGTATTTTTTGCTCTATAAGATGCACCAAACCACAAGACGCACCTAGTTTTTGGAGGAGGAAAACAAGAAAAAAAATATTCTGAATCTCAGACGCCAGAACAGCAAGAGGAGTCGCTGCGCAGTGAAAGAAGCAATCCCTCTTGCTGTTCTGGCTTCTGGGATAGCTGTGCAGCCTGCATTCGCTCCATAAGACACACACACATTTTCCCTTACTTTTTAGGAGGGAAAAAGAGAGTCATATAGAGCAAAAAATACGGTAAGTATGATTAGTGTGTATGGAATATTAAGTATGTTGCAGTGAGGGGAAAATGGAAACTGGAGTAAGCAGAGAAATGGAATCATAGAGTTGGAAGGGACCTCAAGGGTGAGCTAGTCCAATGCCCTGCAATGCAGGAATCTCACAGTCCCCCATCACATTTGAAACCATGCCAGAACCTGCTTAGCTTTACAAATGTGCTATCAGTTTTATTGCTGCACCTCTAGGTGTAGTAACCTGTAAGAAGGCATAACTGACTTGCACACTGAACTGGAACAGTCCACACTCCCAACATTTTTTGCTAGTCTTACTTTCTTAGTTTGAAATGATTAAGCAACTCAAGGAGTCTGAGCAGTCACAGTTAAAAATCGCAATCAAATGTGCATTACCTTTAGTCCGTCTGAAGTCAAGTTAGAAATATATTCCTCATATCAAAGATCTGCGATTTATAGGTGAGAACTGAAAGAGTTTAAATTAATCAAGACAAATCTTTTATGGTTACATCCATCTAATATCACACCTGTGCTACATTACCTCTGAGTATATGAAAGGGCTTGTTAATCGTTTACCTATATCTTTTTTTAAATGAGGGAAGCTTTTTGAAGTCACGTGGTAATCCACGATCTGACTGACAGTTGTGATAATTGGGGAAATAACATGAATAACTGACTAAATAAATACAAGTCAAAAAGCATGAAAAAATACATGACTGACAAAAACAACAACAGGAAATCCATGGAGGGTGATGCTGTCCTCAATCCTGCTAAAATACAAATTGAGCTTAAGATGTGTAATTATTGGTTAAACTATGTTTAATGAAAAGTAAAGACCTTTGTACTCCTGAATGGATAATTTATGTGCCACTTTATTGTCTCCCAAGGTTTAATTAAATGTTTGCCTCGTGGCTAACATTAATAAGAGCTACAATTAATAAGAGAGGCTTATATTCATGTCACTTATAGGGAATGTTGAAATGCTCTATTAGAATTTCACTAACGAATTTGTTGATGGCCCAGAAAAATAGAAACTATTTTCCCTCAGAGTCCTAGTCATAAGAGTAAGCAAAATAAAATGCCAGGACTAAGCAGGTACAGCAATCCTATACTTGCATTGCCCTGAGACTGGAGATGCTCCTCAGTTACACCAGCGGAATGACTGCTGAATCCAATGCATGTGCAGCCCAGAAAGGGAAGAGAAAAATGCAATGGGAAAATACAGTGGTGGGCAGAAAAATGGCAGACACACCCACAACTTTCCCACCAGTTTCCCCTTCCCCTGCTTACCTGCATGAGGTGCACTGTCCTCACATTTTCATCTGTTGGGAGGAGAGTTTGGTGTTTGTGAACCACCAATCAGGGACTGTGCTAGTGGTGATGCTCACTTGTTCTGCTGCTGGCCAAGGGGGTCTCTCTCTCCCAGTTTGCATGAAATGGAGTGTGAAATAGATCTGGGACAGTGGCTGTGAAGAGCAAAGGGTGGCATAGATTGTGTAAGCACGAACATGTTTGTAGCACAAAAATGTAGTTTTTCCTCATCTTCAACATGCTGCTTTCAATCAAGGCATACTTTGCTCCCTCCACTGCATCCTCATTGTGCTGTTCGGAAGAGCTTTTCTAGATAGTGTGGGGCCTTTTGTAGTCTGTACTGAAGGAGGTGGCAGAACCGACAATAGCTCACTGACACTTATCTGTGCAGCATTTTGAGGATAAGATTGCTAGCATCCACTGGGATGCTGACTCCGCAGGTGTTGATTCAGCGGATGAATCTCAATGAGTGTCCAGAGCACTGTCTAGTCCTGCTGTGTTGGTTGAGTTTTGGTTGTTCAGACTTGAAGATGTGGACAAGGTGCTTGGATCAGTCCTGGTAACCACTTTTGTTCTGGACTCCTGTCCCTCTTGGCTTATAAAAACTAGCAGGGAGGGGACAGCTGGCTGGGCCGGGGAGGTGATTAATGCTTCCTTGTGAGAGGGAGTGGTCCCTGCTTGCTTGAAGAAGGCAGTGGTAAAACCACTCCTTAATAAGCCCTCCCTGGATTTGGAAAAGATGCTGATGACACATAGCTCTACTTCTCCTTTACATCTGCAGGTGTGGCAGTGGATGTGCTGGACCCTTGTCTTGCCTTGGTAATGGGCTGAATGAGAGCCAACAAACTGAAGCTCAATCTAGATAAGACTGAGGCACTGTTAGTGGATGGTTCTGTAGGGCCAGATAAAGAGACCTAGAGAGGGTCACATTTGGCTCCTGGGCCTGAAGTTCCCCACTCCTGTCCTAAGACTATCCCCTCAACCACACACTGCATTCTAGCCCCACATCTCTTCTTGCCCAAAAGGGGAATTTCCTTCCCTGTCTCTTCACTTGCCCTTCTCCATATTTTTACTTTTATTTCATTATCTTTAACCAAGGTGGAACATAGATACAAGGAATCATTCTTTGAATCAGTCCTTATGAAGCCTGGTTGCTATTATTTTCCTTCAAAAAACCCAAAAAGAACCCCCTCAAGAACGACATAGAAAAAAATGTATCTCACACTATGTTTTGATTATCTTTCACTCATTCATAAAGGAGACCTTCACGTTCATTTGCCTGAGGCTATGAAGAACTCAAGGTAACAGCTACTGTTCTAGAGAAAACCTTTGATGCTTGGATTCCTCATTTTATTTATTTTACAAGATTTATATACCGCTTGATTATAATACAAGACCTCAAACAACTGCTGGTCTATGACCATAATAATAAACTGATTGACTGACCTCAGTTTACAAAAAGGTGTTTATGCAGCATTCCCGTCATAATTCAATCCAGCCGTGTTGTGGCCAATATATGTGCAAACTACCAGTGTTTAAAAACAAATCTTTTGCTGATAACCTATAGCTGAAAAGAACATAAGCAGTAAGTTTAGCATTTAGATTGCAATATTTTAATACTGCTACATGCAACTCCCAATCTCTGCCAAGCAGTAAGAAGATTCCAGGGGGTTCTGGGCACTGACCCAGAATTGTGTTTCCTTCTGGAGAATTAGGCACAGCAGAGACTGCCGTGTTTATATGAAATACGGTTTAATTACACATATTTACAACCTGCACCTAGATGGAGAGAGTTCCCAGCATTCACATCACAAGAGAGTCCTTTGTCGCCCTGCTAAGAGCAACCAGCTCGAATCCACAAGCAGATGAATCAGCCATGCTGCCTGCACCCTGTAGAGATGGCTGCTTCTTCTTCAGCGCCGTGTGGCTGCCTGCCCATTTCCTGCTTCTTCCCAGCACCAGTTGCAGAAACAACTCCTCCTCTTCCGCTTATAACTTCCTCCTCTTCCGCTTATAGCTTCACCCACTGTCACCCAGGCAACTTCCGTTTGCCAAGCCTATTGCAAAGCAACCACTTTTTTTCAAGGCCCACTGTAACCCAGGCAACCCTTGTTTTTCCCAGACTCAATAATCTTCCTTTGATGTGTTCATGACTGGTCATCAGCACCTTTGTACTCCTTAACAGCTTCCCCCCAGGCGATGCCCTGGTCTGGAAAAGAAGCTTAGTCCACAGGAATCTATAGGGAGGCAGGGCACCCAGACACCCAGGGGAATTTGGATACCCACAAATCCATAACAATACTAATGTGAGTTCATATGTGTATGCAGATGTGGAGTTTAAGACAGTAACTAGCATGTGAAATGTATTCCTCCAATTTCCATATATCTTTTGACCATTTTATTCCTCAAAATCTATCTGCATAGGATGAATTCTGTTCTGATAAACTGCTTCAAGCAAGTATTCTCTTCTTTACTGGCAGAACAATATACTCTCTCTGCTGAATATATTATCCCATCCCACACCTTAAAACCCTCCATTACAAAGGAATTGTCTTTCAAAATAAAAAGATATTATTTATCTTATATTTTAAAAAATGTAACTGCTTCATCAAAAGATGAATATAATATTTAAAAACCTTAAAGACATATTAAGAACATAAAACTTAAGGAATGGAGGAGGCAGTTCTAACTAAATATCACACATCTTTTTTGGATCATTATAAATGTACAGAACTAGGCAAATTTCAATTTGCTCAGTGAGTTGTCTACACAAATCCAATCCTCGAGCCAAATAAAGAGCATTGGCAATGGAATTACTCCTGTGGCTTTTGCATATAATGTTATTGATTTATCCATCTAATAATACCTACCACTAGCATCCTAATCTGTAGATCAATTTCCCTTTCCATGGAACCACCCATCTTTAAAACCCCATTATTGTATGTTGTGTGATGGTTAGGTAAAGATATGCATCATAGTAGATTTTTAAAATCTTTCTGGAATTAAGGATTCTTAGTACTGGAACTGTGAATTTAAAACTTAGTACCATTACTGTAAAATTATGTAGTTTCACAAATTTTAGTTCAACATGTAAGTTCATGGATCACTATTTTTGTAAAGGTTATGTTTACTCTCTGTGTATCCACTATTAGCAAACCCTGGAATATTAATATTTCTTTTGCTCATTGTCTAAAGACACACTTTACATGAATTAAATCTGCAGGATAAAAGAGTTTTCTTCAGTTTTGAATTCCAGACCTTCAAATGGCATGAAAAGAGGCTGCTTGAGAAAACAATTTAACATACAGTACCTAGTACTTCTATTCAGATTCTTTTTACTTTAAATTGATTTTTCCTCTAAGTAACCATAAACCAGCTCTGAGCACTTTTTCACTGCCAACAGCACAATCCTAACCATGACTACTCAGAACTATGTCCCAGTGAGGAACGCGGGTGGCACTGTAGTCTAAAGCACTGATCCTCTTGGGCTTGCCAGTCGGAAGGTCGGCAATTTGAATCTGTGCAACGGTGGTGAGATCCCGTTGCTCTGTCCCAGCTTCTGCCAACCTAGCAGTTTGAAAGCACACCAGTGCAAGTAGAAAAATAGGTACTGCTGTGGTAGGAAGGTAAATGGCATTTCTGTGCACTCTGGCTTCCGTCACTGTGTTCCGTTGTGCCAGAAGCAGTTTAGTCATGTTGGCCACATGACCCAGATAGCTGTCTGTAGACAAACACCAGCTCCCTCAGCCTGAAAAGCGAGATGAGCGCTGCACCCCATAGTCACCTTTGACAGGACTTAAGCGTCCAGGGGTCCTTTACCTTTTTTACCTTATGTCTCAGTGAATGAAATTGGGCTTACTCTCTGGTAGGGACCATTTGCCAGTAAGTACTTGATTTATCTTTATACATGGCACAGCTAACACCAAGCCTTAAATATGTTTAGAGGAGCTTACGCTCTGGTAAATATGTTTTAGGACAACAGGGGATGGCCTTCCAGCTGTTGATGGACTCCAACTCCCATCAGACACAGCTGGCACTGTCAATGGTTAGAGATGGAGACAGATGTAGTCCAACATCTTCAGGAGGACCACAGGTTACCCCATCCTTTCTATAGAAAGACTAAATAAAATAAAAGTTTTGGCTTTTTAGCCACTAATGACAAGAAACATGATGCTAACCCATATTAATGAAAAGCAAGACTGGAGATTCCTTTAGTGATTTCTTTATAGAAAGTCTGTTTGATCTTCATTGGCACCCACTGTCTCCATCACGTTTCTCAAACAGAGTTAAACAAAAGAAACACATGACACAGAGACAATTCCGATCATGGTTCTATAGAAACTATGTCTATCTTAGAAAGAAGAGACAGATTACTTTAGTAGGTAGGGTGTTGTTTATACAAATGTAAACAGGCTGTCTTGGTAATCAGTCAAAAGAAAACCAGCATGTTTAGTCAGGGGGGGAGTGTTTTATTGAAATCTCTATCTTCATAACTTTTAAGGAAATAATAGGAGATTAAACATTGTTATATAGGGGTTTGTAAAGTTAGCATGCTCCTAGGGCAGGCATCCCCAAACTCAGCCCTCCAGATGTTTTGGGACTACAACTCCCATCATCCCTAGCTAACAGGACTAGTGGTCAGGGATGATGGGAATTATAGTCCCAAAACATCTGGAGGGCTGAGTTTGGGGGTGCCTGTTCTAGGGATATGTAGCGGAGTGAGGTGAGACAGAAATGTCAGAGAGGGGGAAAACATGTTGAGGAAAGAGTTGGGACAAATGCTTGGTTCTTCAGTGGCCATTTAAGAGGCCAGTGAGAAACCTAGAACCTTGGCATACACACAACTGTGCAAAAAGGAGAAGGCTGCAGTCAATGCTGTTTTCCTAAACCTGCCCATGTGGGCACAGAGCAACAGCTCTCCATGTCAGTCAAAACACCAGCCTTTTGCAGCTACAAAACACATTCTGAAATTTGCAAGGGAGAAAGATTGCTTGGGAACTAGACTGATATGATAAACTGAAAGATACCCATGATTGTAATATCATATTAACATTATTTCTAGACAAGAAAGGAAGTTATATGTTAAAAGATTTCTAGAGTTCTTTTATGAAATAAAAACAGACAGCTCATACCACACAACCTATGATTCTTTCACATGGGCAGCTGAATCTGAAGCATATTTACTCAAAAGAAAATCCTGTGGAGCTCAGTGAGACTTACTTTCTCATATGTGTCACCACCAGCGTAAGGCCTGCCAGGGCGCTGCTGCTGCTAACCTCACAGGCTTGCCTCACTCCCAATGGCAGGAGTGCCAGGCTGCTGGCAGGCCCGCTGAGCCACCAACGTTGATGTACTTCTGGAAGCTGGTGCCAGAAGTTTGCTTCTTGAATAGGGCTGGGCAATATATCAATATATCGCCCCAAACCAGTTTGAAGTTCATATTGTGATAATTGTTTCATAATATTTGAGCTGGGCAGTGGCAGAAGTGGCGGTGGCCTGCCAGGCCTTGCCACAGCGGTGGGAGGAGGTGGCAGAAAGCAGCGGCAGAAGCAGCAGCCTGGAAGGCCTCACTTCTGTGCCAGGAAGTGGCAGCGGCAAAAGCGTTGGCGGTCTGCCAGTCCTCATCACAGCAGTAGGGGGCAGTGGCATAAACAGGTGCGGCCTGGCAGGCCAACGCCACTTCTGTCCATACCTCCTGCCACCTCAGCGAAGCCTCCCAGGCCCAGTGGCGTAGCGTGGGGGGTGCAGGGGGGGCCGGGCGCAACATCTGGGGGTTAGGGTTAGGGGGCGCAAATCCACGGGTTAGGGGGCGCAAATTACTTGCCTTGCCCCGGATGCTGACAACCCACGTTACGCCACTGCCCAGGCCTGGCAGACCATTGCTTCTGCCACTGCCTCCCACCACAGCAGCAAGACCTGCCAAGCCACTTCCACTTCTGCCACCTCCTGCAGCCACTGCCAGGCTGACTCCGCCTCTGCCACCACCTCCCGTTGTGCCTAACACACAATCTCTTTGTGAAATCCTGCATGTGCTCCAAATTCAGCCCTGCACACCATGTGTGAAAGGCGTCATCTAGCTGCAGGCCGAAGTTGCCTGTTTACCAAGAAAATGTAACCGGCAGTACCTTCCAGCACCTGGGTTGGGATACTGAAAAAAGTAATCCAACAAGATTTTTCACTCACACGCCCATAACAGACTGGCAGCTATTTCGACTCTTGCAGCGACCGACAAAATAGCAAAGGGTGAACTGTGAATAATAGTTGTTGTTGTTGTTGTTGTTGTTTTATACCCTGCCCATCTGGCTGGGTTTCCCCAGCCACTCTCCATGAAAAAGTCTCCATGAATCGAAAGTGGAGACGAAAGATGCACTTTCCCCCGTTTATTTGTTTGTTTTGTAGCGCAAGGAAATCTTTCAATTAAAGCCAGTTTTTCAAATGAATGAATGAAAGAGCAGCGAAGGGAGCCATCGCAAGACGTCAGCCGGCCACTATAGCAGGAAGCCGGATCCTTCCTCTTCCCCCAAGCCAGGCCGAGGGCGCGAGGGCGCGCCTGGGAGGCGGGGGCGGAACACTTTCCCTGGCGCCGCCCCGTTGCCATGGTGACGGCTAGGCGTCTTTCCCTGCCCGAGTCCGTAAGGCCTTACAAGTAAGCTGTGCAGAGGTGGGGGTAGACCCGGTCTTCACTTTCCCTTCCCGGGAGGGGGTGGGGTTGAACGCCGTTATTCATGCTGGGAGGCAGGCGGGGGGAGGGAGAGAGAGATATGGAAAGAAAAAGAAAAGGAAAAGCAACAGGTTGCGCTGGTGGTGGAGAGGGCGCCGTCTCCACTCGCCCCCAGCCTTTGTATAGCCTGGCTCTAGCTGCAGGTGCTGTGCCCTCCCTCTCGCATCCAGCGGAGGGCAGGGAGAGGGGCTGTCCTCTCTGCGTGTGCCCGGCTACTGGGTGCTTCTTTCACACGTGCATAGAACTGGGCTGAACGCGCCCGCGCAGAGAGGCGCCTCGCCCTTTCCCCACCTGTGTGGGGCTTTTTCTTGGGGGGGGGGGGAGTTGCGCGCTTTTGTGTCTGGATCCTATAGTGTAGAGTCAGCCCACGTTTCTCCTTTCTCCTTCAGTTCCGGGTTGAGGCGAGTGGGCCGAAGTTGGAGGTGATGGGCAAAGGGGAATAGTGGGGAAGATGGCGAGGGGGGGGGGGGCGACGAAAATCCGAGATCAATGGGGTCTCCCCCCCCCCCCCGTATTGCAGGCTGTGTGTGCAGAGACTCTGCTGTGCCGTCCGGTGTCCAAATGAATCGCTCCTGATCCCTGATAACGATTAGTTGCATCCTTGGGATTTGGGAACCAGCGCAAAGCTGGAAAGCAAAAGGTGCTTTCAGACGCTCCAGAGCTTAAACTGCTGGCGCGCGGAAGCGCAGCGAGAATATATATATATAAATGTAATCGGGCACATTTTAGCTCCGGAAGAATCATTTTGCAGTTGTCAGTCATGCATCACTTTAATAGGTGTTGACCCTCTAAAATGTACAACACAGCAGCGCAAGATCTCGGACGCCCTGCGAGAAACCTTTGGTGGGGAGGACGCAGTGGAAACGCAGTTTCTCTCGCTAACTGAACAGCAAGACCCTCGTCAGATTCGTGTAGCTGTCCAGTCTTTTTAAAAGCAAGCGAATGCAATATTTCAGAACTCCCTCCAAGGCTGCATTTCTGTATTCATCATGCTGGTTAGAGGTGGAGTGGTTGTTTTGCTGCCACAGTAGTCTGAAGCGATTTGAAATGTGGTTCATTAAAAAGGATTTGCCTTAAGTAAGTCAATAGGCAGGGAAACTTCTAATTCAATATTTATTTAAGGGCCAAAATAAGCGTACAAGCCCACAGCCAACAGTTAAACTGACTTATGCAAACTGAAATCAATATGCTTGAGCATGCCTAGCTCTGTGATGGATTTAGGCATAATTATAAGTTACTTCCATATTTTAAGTTAGGATATACTAATGTTACACAAAGACTGGGTGGGGATGTACTTTTGTGGGAGGATATAGATAGTATTTAAGGTTTTACTGAATAGCAGCAAAGGGAAATTATAAATGTCAATAAGAGATTTTAGGAACACAGTCTTGTCAACCCTTTGCCAATCACGAAAAGGCTTGTCTTGAACCTTTCCAAGTGTAGGGAACAGAAAGGATCCCAGGCAATCAAAATCATCACAGAAAGCAAGAACTGTCCCTTTGAAACTGCTTCTTTTGGGTGGCATGCCCTGCACTTTAGCACTAATCCTTTCAAGAGCAATAGTGTAATATCTCTAGCTGATTAAGAACACTGTGAAATTGCTTTTGATGTAGGAATTCCTCTCTAATTAGGCCAGTTTGGACAATTCACCCCCAAACCTCTCAAAGAAGGGTTTTTTAAAATGGCTAGTCCTTTGTTAAAATGACATTCTGTTGCTAACTTTACAGTTCTAGAGGGATTCTCCCTGCTTCAGAATGTAACATTATGGCAAGATATGTGTATGTAGATCCTCAGCTTTTTACACAATAACTTTAAGTAGATACAGTTTGTTACTTGGTGAGGTGTAGGTTTTCTGCATTTCATAGTGAACTCTTGGACTATTTTTCTTTCAAGATGATTGTATTAACATTTCCCTGCACGTATTTTTTGCTTGCTGTTACACACTATCCCCGTCCCATCTATTATATAAGCCACTGCTTGTAGCTATTCTAGAACTGGATTGGGGTAGTGCAATTATAGCTCAAGCATCAGTTTTTGTGAGTTTGCTGCAGGTGCATTTGAAAAGGCCTTCAGCAACAGACGGGGCCAAACTAGATGTTATGCTAACACAGTTACAATCCTAGCCCCACATTTGCCAAGATAGCAGGGCTGGGAGAGGGTTGGCAGCGGGGTGGGGTGTTTATCTTCTCCCATACCCATTTATAATCCACTGCAAATACCCTCATAGACTTTTTCCTTCCCCTTGTTGGGGGTGGCTAACTTTGTTGCAGAGCTAGTGTGGGGACAAAAAGCTGGCTGAAGGCACAGAAGAATGATTTGGTGATTAAATTAGGACTTTGGCTAATTAAACAATCTATGTCTTTTTAAACTCTGTGTGCGTGTGTGTGTGTGTGTTGCTGTGCTCTGTATTTTTGTATTTTTATATTGTAAACTGCCTTGGATGAAGGACAGCACTGAAATTTAATCAATCAATCAATAGCCATTCTGTCCTGCTAATCCCTGCAACTCTTCTGTTGGAATTAAGATGGAAAATGTGCTTCTTTTGTAACAATTTGGGTGACAAAAGCAACACTGTATGTGGTAATGTGTATTGGCTACCCACAAGAAGGAAGTTCGCCAGCTTTTTTTTTTTTTTTGGATAAGATATGTTTCATTGTCTTGTAGGAAGATTTATTTATTGAGACTGTGAATAGATAAGATGGTTATTTTTCAGGAATATATAAATCAGGCGGTTATTTTTCAGAAATAATTTTAACATTCTGACCATTTGGCAGTTCTTTCCGGAATTTGCCACTCATTTTAAAATTAGCATAGTTTATGGAAGTTGGGTGACTCGATCCAAATGCAGCAGAAACAGTTGTCCGGGTTTGCAGCATACACCAAAAAAGCTTTAACCAATTTATTACATCACAAGCATTTAGGAAATGTGCACATGATTATGCTGCAAATGTTATTACACATCTAATCAGTAGTCAGTCCCATTGAAATCAGTGGGTTTACTCACATGTCACCTGTGTACAGGATTAGAGTCTTACGGTATCTGTCTATCTACTTATCTGTCTAAACTAGTTCCCAAGAACTGTCACACTATTCATGTGACCAAGAAACAACCCAGATGCAATTTGATTCACAAATGCTAGGGGCAGAAGAGGTTTGAGTAGTTTAGCTCCTGGTCCTGTGGTGTACTCCTTTACTTTTCCTGACATACTGAATATTCAATTCCCATCCAATCCTGTGGGGTCAGATAAAGTGCTGCACTTGAGTGTGCTTCTAGTGAGGGCAAACCTGCTCTTAGCTCTCAATGACAGCGATTGTGGCAGGGAGTGTAGCGTATGCACAGAATATGCAAAGACACATTGCAGTCCCCTGGTAGCCTTGCAGTGTATAATCCCCACCCCTGTGGTGCCTACCAGGAGGGACACTTTGCCAACGCTTAACAATTTATCAATTTCTTTGTCCGATATGTGTTTAAAGTGCATTTCTTTCTTTTTTAGGTATCCTAAAAGAACAAGCACAGTACTGCCCATCATTAAGCTGTAAGAGTTTATCATCTTTGGTTTATTATTCATACAGTTTGAATAATCTCTGTTCTGATTTCTGAGATGTTTATGACACTCAAGTAGCAACTCTTGGCATGGGCGTAGCCAGGGGGGCAAGGAGGGGCAGCTACCCACCCAATCAATAAAAATCAATAAAAATACATAGTTTACTGAGGTTCTCTCTCTCCCCCCCCAACAAAAATCCTGGCTATGCCCATGGCTCTTGGTTATGTGGCAGACTGCTCATATGCAGTCGCTTATTAGGTGGATGGGGAAGCGTTCATAAGTCATGGCAAACTTCCGGTTTTGACATTCGCAGTGCCATGAGTAGAAAAACATGGTGAGCTGATAGACACAAATGTTTCAGTATATGTTGCCATATGGAGTGTATTAAAGTGAACACCGTGTGGTAACTACCCCATAGCCTTGCTTCTGATGTCATTGATGAAAATACACGAACCACTGATACATCTAAAGATGGCATTGTGTACTTGTTGGTCATAGTATTCACAGACTCACTAATGTGTAGAAATAAATTGCTGTTATTTTTATTTTGCAGTAAAATGGTGGTATTCTGGGTAATACTTCCTCATATTACAACTTTGTGTATTTTATATGTTTTTTTCTTTAAGAAGATGTATACATCTTTTGATTATAATAAAATCTCTAAGTGGTTTACAAGAAATATTAAAATTATCAGTAAAAATTAACAGTAAAACAGATGAAAAGCTGTCAACATCTATTATTCAGTTTGTTTTGTAAGCTGCCTTTGTAAGCCTGAATGGCAGCATATAAATCTCTTAAATAAGTAAATGAGATCTTATTTGGCTTCATTAAGCACTGTTCGACTTTTCAGTGACAATGTACTGTCACTCTTCTTCACCTGCTGCTGGCCTGTCAATCTGCATTTTAAGCTGAACCTGAATACATCCCCTAAGAAGTTTTTTATTTACTTTGTTTGCACATTCTCATGGCAATTATCCTGTCAAATGGTGTTTTCCCTAAGAGAAAGACCTGATTTATATACATTATTCTGTGTCTTGATTAGTAATGGGCAAGCTTTCTTTCACGTACTTTGGAATGGGCTCAATTCAGACCAGCCCATTTACGTTTTAGGTCTAATCACACACTTGGTGATATAACTAGGAACACAAATGAGGCAATAATGATTGCCATTCCCTGCTGCCTCTTTCACTTTTTCCAAATCTTTCTGGGTGGTAGCATGCAATTAGAGGTGGTTTTAGGGCAGTGCAACTGGTTCCGCCACACTGGGCACCAAACCTAGACAGCCACAGGGCATCGCAACTATGATGTAGTGAATTAAGCAGAATGGAAGGCGAGAGGTGGGAGAGCAAATTTTAGCTTCGCACAGGTCACCACTGACATTTGGAAGACCAAAGTCCGTTCCTGATGCAGTTGTTTCTTCTGCTTCTGCTGCCTTGATTAAATCCTGGAACACTCCAGCAATCACATCACGCTTGCCAGAAACTCTGGGATTATAGTGAAACCTGCAATTTTCCAGGAATCTTGAGACACACAGTGCTGTTACATGGCCTAACAAAGTCCCTTTTAATCACTGAGCCCAGATAGGTTTCAGCAAAACAAGGGAAGTGAGTGGCTTTGGTTGTGGGAAGGGCTGGTGTTGGGGCAAAATTGGGTTAATTATGAACTGAACCCAGTCTCTAGGTATGTTTGTCCTTCATTTGTAATTTATTCAGAAGGTCCAAATGGAAGAAGTTCGCATTCAAAAGACTGTGCAGTTCTGAACTGGGGATTATCATTAGTCTTGATCTAACAACAGCAGAGGCTCTGTTACTTATTTTTACTTTTTAACTACTATCAGCTATTCCGTACTTGTAAAGCAAACTAAATTTCCTTGGAATAACATATCTCTAACAACTGGAGAACCTTCTCTCCATTTTTACAATGCTGTGTTTCTGACTCCATTAAAAGTTTGTGCCTTCAGGCCTGCCAGCAGGGCTTACAATATCTACATTAAACCAAATTTAAGAGTAAGGGTGCTCCTGCTGCTAACATTCTCAGATCATAGACTTGCAAAATGAAGGAACTGGCAGCTGTAACTTTAATGGTGGGAAGTGTAAGCTGAGTATGTGGGGAAAAGAACACAGTGCTCTATGTGACAAAAAAGTCCTATTAGCATTTATGAACTTCAAAATGACAAGCTAGACTGCTCTGTCTAATGGCTTTTTGTTGTTGTTCTGCTTAAAAGAAATAAAGCTTGTGCTCATATAAGACTAATTGTGGTATTAAGTTACTATCATTATGTTGTCATTATAACATGTTAGTGTTCCATAAGCAATGTTCTTATAGCTACTGAAATGTAAGGCTGTTAAAATAAGCACTTGTTGGGTCATTATTTAAAACTGGGGTTTCATTCTAATATACAGGAGGAGGAAATTTGTTGCAAATGTTCAGTTAAAAGAAACAAAACAGTGAAACTGAATGTTATAGTTAAATGCTGGGAAATGCTAACTTGAGATACTTGTAGGCAACTTGTACTATCACTGTTACAAAAATAGCTATGTTTTTGTTTTCCCTGTTCAACATGAGGTCTAGCAGTATGATCACAATATTCTATGTATTAATTTCCCACCTGCTCCATTATAAAACATAGATTTGTCTCATGCCTACATGATGATAAGAGATCCGTTCTATTGCAAGCACTGTTTCTGGGCCAGTGAATAGAACCAAATCTAATATTTCAGTCTACAAATACTTAGAATGTTCTTGAAATCTCTGTTTTTATAAAATAAAATAAAAACTTCTCTGTGCTTTCATTGTTACTTTTATTCGCTCCCACTATTCTTGGAAGTTTTGCATCCCTAGTTAAAATATGGTTTTGGGATAACACCTTTTCATTGCTGCTCTTGTTGATTTCAAATTGGTGTGTGCTATGAGGGGTCTCTGTTTATTATGATGGGTATCTAATGAGTCAATTTCACAGTGACTAAAAGCTCTGCTGATATCTCAGTGCTGCGGAACCTTTGAACGACTAGTATAGTTTACACCGAACAACACACCTGTAATGAATGCCTAAGAAAAGTGAAAACTATGTGACATGAATTTCTGACAATATTCTGTATTCATTTATTTAGTTCAAGATGAATATATTCCTTCCTGTGCCAGTGCGAACCCCCAAAGCGCATCCAAGTAAGGAAGAGATGAGATGCCCATCACCAGAACTTGCAAGGTGTGTGTTTCTTGTATTTGTTTGTTTATTATTTCTCAGTTGAGTGTACCACTCTTTAAAGCTAAAGTACTAAAGGAGCACATTGAGATACAGGCCAGCTATGAAGAAGAGTCAGACCTGTGCACTAATTGATTCTGAGAGGGACTGTATGCAGTCAACTAATGTGTAATTAGAGTGTTTTAAAACTTGACGTCTCCCTCCCCTTTCTGCTGATGACCAAGTCACAATAAACTGTGTGCTTTGTGATAGAAGTACAAAATAGTGGAGCTGAAATTAAAATGGAGAGGCATTTTTAATATTTGTGGATTCTCAATAGTAGCTGTTTTTGTAAGAAAATGGGCAGGTGGTCTAGGTATAAAAAAGAGCCTGTTGGGGGGGATAGGTGAAGGCACAGGGGCCTGGAGGAGAGAGGAAATCACCCAAACCAGTCTTCCTCTGCTTTAGGTTGACAGATGCCATCCATCAGCAGAGGGGACAGCACTGGATACCACCCACAGTCTCTAAAGTTTCTTACCAATTCACTATATTTCCCCCCTCAGGAAGCTACATTTGAAATTTTTTTCGAAATTGAAAGCATTATTTGACTTAGTTCCCTGAGTTTGATGTAATGAATGCATTAGGTCTCAGTTGTGCTCAAATGTTACATCTTATCAAAATGTTACTAGGATTTTGTGAACTGCCATCAGTTGGCTTTATCTGAAGCAGTTCGTTACTGGGCTGTGCCCTGACTTTTTCACATAGGTTAGATAGAACTCTGCTAATATTTCAAAACATTTGTGATTAAACCTGATTTTCAAAAAATAACAGAAATCCTTCTCAAAAGGAAATTCTGTTGAATTTAGTGAGGATTACTCTCTGGTACATAGGGATTAAGATTTCAGTCTAAATGTATCTTGCCCAACTCAAATAATGCTCATTGTGGTCATTGCAGTTGAGAGAGAAGATGCACATTTACTTCCCAATCATTGCAAAACATGGACTCCAATAAGGTTTATTATTTATGTACTAAAAGTGAAAGTCATAAATAAAAGGAGCCTTTTGCTAAAGCCAAGTGTACTTTTCTACAAAATAAAGGTTTGAATTAGCTGCAGACCCAAAAGGTAAAGTGATACTTGTACATGTTGATAGTATGTGTTTGATAAAATACTTTGTCAATATTTTAATATTTATCTGTCTTTGCTTGGCAAAGGTTAATACATAATACATGTAGCAGATTTTGATGTTAAATCACCTCACTGTTCTTTAATTTTTTTTATTTAAATTTAGGATGCATTTGATCAAAGGCAAAGATGCCATAGATCGTTATTTGGCCAAGCATATCAAAGGATTGTCAAAACAAGAGGCTGCTGCGTAAGTAAGGTCTTTCTGAGGCATTTTTATACTGAAAGTTTATTGTTTTCTTTCTTTCTAGTCTTATTCATTGAAATCTAAAGTTCCTCAGGCAATTTTCTGAGGAACATGGCATTTAAAAATTAAAACTGATATTAAATAATTATGTTTCACTGCTACTTATCTTGCATATATCAAAGCTTTCAGTTCAATGTTTGTGTTAATTCACTGATTTACCAAAGTAGATTTGCAGCATTTAATTGTTTGTCAGTAATTAAAACGTATTTTTCTTCCTTGGTTTTTGTAAAGCCTCTCACTTAGGGCTGAAATTTTACTTTCTGAAATATACTATTGTGATTTGCAGTACTTAACTCTATAATGTTCCCTGGTTCTCTAAAACCCACTGTCCAAAGTCAGCCTGGGGAAAAGTGCAATTTCCCACACAGTTTACACAGCACAATCACTGCTGTTTCTACATAGTGTTTAAAAATAGTTGTATGCATAGCAGCATTTTGATATAGGTCATTATCCCAACTTTTGCCCTTGTTTTGTCTGTGACCCTGAAATTAACATTGTAATTCAGGAATTGCTACCTTAGGGTTCAGTATTGTAGTTGCAGGCAGCATTTGCCTTTGACTTGCAAAAGAGCATTTTATTGGAGTCTAAATGTGATTCTTTTTTCAAGGGTAGATACCTGGAGGAGTTACTGTCTGATCGTCTCCATTCTCCCCCTCCTGAATATTCCTTATTACATGTAACAGTACCCTTCATTCTTATTGTGCAAGCTCATTCACTATCAGTATCCAATCACTAGTTTTCTCATTAAAGCAAGACAGGTGAAAAAAGACTAACATTTGAAAGTGAGAGAACTATTTAAAAATACTTGCTAGGGGCAGCCCATCATATGACTTCATGCTGAAGGTCCATTCAATTTTTGATTCCTTGCTGCTGGGATCTGTTTAGGATTTCTGTGAAATCCAGTGTAAGAACCTGAATTCATGCGTCTGTGATTTTTGCAGACGCCAGCTTCCATGAGTCCATCTGTAAGTGTGGCACTCTGGCCCCTTTTCTCTCTCCTGTCCCTTTTTCTGGTGAGGAAACCTCTGAATCACTGCCACATTATTCACTTTGGTCATGCTTCAGATTGGAGGACACAGGACAGAGAATCTCCGTAATTTGGAAAAATAATTTCCTTATAACATGTGTTGATAAATCACTAAAGCTGCAATTGCACTGCAAAGGGTACCAAAGTGCAAGAGTAAATTCTGGACTGCACAGTAACATTATTCCTTTCCCTTTATATTATTATGTGCTATTGAACATTCAAAAATGAGATTGTTTCAAAACAATTAACAGCAGGCACTGTTAAAATATTACTTTTGGAGAAAAGAGTTGAAGTATGACATTAGAGATTACTCTTTGGAAAACACACCCAAAGTCTCCTTGTGCACAGTTGTGCTGTTCATTTAAATCTAACCAAAATAAAGATCAAATGTAGAATATTAAAGTAGATTAAGAAGTGCTGATAAATTATCCTAAAAGCAACAGTCCAGAGCATTGTCCCTCTAGTTGCAATAAAGGAAAGAAATCGTATTTCCCACCACAAATACCATTGGTGCTCACTCTGTTTAGCTTTAGATGCCTATTAAAAACCCTTACTGACATTGTGAAAACTTTAAATATTTCACAATTAACAAAATGCAGTACAGGTATAGGAAAATAAATTAAATTGGTATCTGAGTATGACAGACAGAGATAGGAGCCCATAATGAAATAAAATGTAATTTCAGGGATACTAAATTATGCCAACTGTGTCCTTAAGGTTTGGTACAGTTGAGAAATACCTGCTGAAGGTGCCTTTGTTTTAGTGTTCCTTATATCTTCAGTAGAAGTAGAAGAGTGAAAGACTGCTTATACTCAAAAAACTACAATTCCACATTTGGGTAGGAAAGTTAAGTCAGCTTTCTTATAAAAGGCACATAGTACAGTATGATGAGTACATTAGAGCAGCTTCCTAATGTAGTGTTATGAAATCAAGCATTTTAAAAAAAATAGGGTTCTATCCAACCGAGCTGCTCACTGATGTTCAAACTTCTGTCAGCAGAATGAGAGAAACCATTTTCAGTGATTTCCCCTTCCCACTCTGCATCCCCACATGCCCTCCCTAAATCTGCTGCAGAGGAGAAAACTCAAAGTGAGTGAGATAGGGGGTAGGATGGTCGCTATGGATTGCCAAGGCACAGTTCACATATTACCTAGATACATGGATTCTGCATTCTATCAGGCAAGAGAGAAATCCTCTCAGGGTTATGACTCTTCTGCCTAGGACTTAAGCATTAGATGCTTATTCAAGTTGGCTCAGCTCAACTCACCAAATATAACTCCCTGACTTGAAATAATCAATTTGCATCACTTCTGTTCTGCCTCTCCTACTGCACCTAGCCCACTCAACCCCTTGCTTACCCCATTACTTCTCTCCACCTTCCATTACCTGCACATCTTACCAGTGTGTCTGTACAGGTGTATCATGTTAGGGATGGCAGAAGGTAGATCTGTGTTTGGGGTGATCTTCCAGTAGTTCAGCAAGGGTTTCTGACTGTCAGCTGGCTAACAATAGCAGCAACTAACATTGTCCGCTCCCCCTAAAAAATAATCGGTGGCTGAAAAAGGACACCAGGGGAAACCTGAAATGGATTTAACTTGTTTGCTTGGCTGAGTAAGTACTCAAAAGCCCCCTTTTTTAATATATCCAACTGAGTTCTAGTTCTTTTGCACCTGGTTACGATTGCTAGACATCAGAGTTCTAGGAAAGAAAAGTAAATACCTAAACACTGATATTTGGCCTGTCCCATACTTTTGGGGATGGGGTATTGTCATTACAATCCTAAACACACAAGGGAATACTTACAACTGAATGCACTGAAACTTTCTATTGAGTAAACATTCACAGGATTGTACTGTGTCTCACCTTCTTTAATATCTGTGCCAGACAACTTTTAAAGCATTTATGAAAAGATAATTTAAAAGCCCTGAAGATCCCAAAATTGAGCTATGCATAATCAGTTTCAACTCATCTTTGTCACCACCCTTATTTGTATATATGAAGCCTTAGAAATTAAGAACCTTTCTGTGTAAAGCAGTTGCTGGAAGATCTAATATAACTTTTTCTTGCTATACTTTTGAATCTTGCTGCTTGAGAAAGACTAGCTTATTAGCATTTTATTTGAGTTGATAGAGTATTTTTTCCTAATGAAAAAAAATAATATTTGAAGATCGCTTTCAAATCTCCTCTCGTTCTCCTCTTTACCAGACTAAACATACCTAATTTCCACAACCATTCCTCATAAGACTTGGTCATCTTGGTCACCCTCTCATTCCAGCTTGTCAATATCCTTCTTAAATTGTGGTGCCCAGAACTGGGCACAGTACTCTAGGTATGGTCTGACCAAAGCAAAATAGAGCAGTACTATAACTGCCCTTGATCAGGACACTAGACTTTGGTAAATGCAGCCTAGAAAACCCTAGCCTTTCTAGGCTGCATCACATTGTTGCCTCATGTTAAGCTTGTGGTCTACTAAAACCCCTAGATCCTTTTCACATGTACTAATGGCAAGCACATCTTAAAAAGCAGAGGCATCATCTTGCCAACAAAGGTCCATATAGTTAAAGCTATGGTTTTCCCAGTAGTGATGTATGGAAGTGAGAGCTGGACCATAAAGAAGGCTGATCGCCGAAGAATAGATGCTTTTGAATTGTGGTGCTGGAAGAGACTCTTGAGAGTCCCATGGACTGCAAGAAGATCAAACGTATCCATTCTGAAGGAAGTCAGTCCTGAGTGCTCACTGGAAGGACAGATCGTGAAGCTGAGGCTCCAATACTTTGGCCACCTCATGAGAAGAGAAGACTCCCTGGAAAAGACTCTGATGTTGGGAAAGATGGAGGGCACAAGGAGAAGGGGACGACAGAGGACGAGATGGTTGGACAGTGTTCTTGAAGCTACCAGCATGAGTTTGACCAAACTGCGGGAGGCAGTGGAAGACAGGAGTGCCTGGCGTGCTCTGGTCCATGGGGTCACGAAGAGTCGGACGCGACTAAACGACTAAACAACAACAACAATGGCAAGCAAGGTGCTCCTATCTTATATTTGTGCAGCTGGTTCTTCCTGCCTAAGTGCAGAACCTTACATTTGTCCCTCTTAGTTTGTTAGTTTGGCCCAGTTCGCCAATCTTTTCAGGTCCTCTTGAATCCTGATTCTGTCTTCAGCGGCATTGGCTACCCCTCCCACTTTGGTGTCATCTGAAAACCTGATGAGCATCCCTTCAATAGCTTCATCCATGCCATTTTTAAAGATGTTGAACAACAACAAGCCCAGGACAGAACCCTACACCACTACTTGCCACTTTCCCCCAGGATGACGAAGAACCATTAGTGAGCACTCTTTGGGTTTGGTCAGTCAGCTACAAACCCACCTAACAATTATCTCATCCTGTTCACATTTTACCAGCTTCTCTACAAAAATAACATAGGCGACTATGTCAAACGCCTTACTAAAATCAAGATACAGTAGGTCCACAGCATTCTCCTGAGCCACCAAGCTCGTAACTGAGCATGTTTGGTTCTCATTCAACTGTATTGGGATTTCTCTCTCTATATAAAAAAAGTACTTATGCAAACATACTTATCCTAACCCTGCTGATGCTTCCTTCTTGTGGAAGTTTGGTGGGGGTTCCATTTTGGCTACATAAGGCTCCACAGTTGGATAATGTATTCACTATCAGTATATAGTGAATTCAAAATTAAAATTTGTTTACTTTCTAAACTCCCCACTGATATGATGCTGTCCAAGAGAAAAAAATAATATATGTTATAGACAGTATTATAAGACACAGATTTGATGTTTTTTAATAACACTGACATTTTTAATTTTGTTTCAATGTGTATTCCTCTTTTGTCTAAATAATTCCTAATAATCTTGCATGTTGTGACCAAAATTTTATGTTTTTATGAAGCAATACTCTCTTAGAATTATATTCTCTTCGAAAGAGAGGAGGGAAGTGAGTCTTTTATTCAAATCAGTGGTCTCTCCACACTTTGATTTGATCTGATATATATGGTGTAACTAGAGAAAGACGAAATAATAGGAATGCAAGGGAAATGAATAGTTTACCGTTCATGAAAAAGCTGCCCTACACATTTGGAAGAGTTTTCTTGGAAAGGTTAAAAAGTTCTAATCAACTTCTGTACATTATGTAGAAGTTCCATTTTCTAAACTCTGCAAAAGAAAGTTTCATATTTAATGGGAAATCATGAATAATTCCATTTATTATCTACTTCCTCCTTTCAAAGACATGATCTGGATAAAAGGCGGGGTGAATAATTTCAAAAAATACAATACATTTTTAATGGGAAGGTGCAAACTACAGATTCTCATGACTATTAGCAAGTGTAGAGGAAACAGAATTTTACTTGCAAAAACTCATCAGATTCTTGCAAAGATAAAATACAAGACATTATTTAATAGAGAAGAACGCTGTGAACTGAAGTTAACTTTGTGTAACTTGTTTTTGCTGAGTTTAGTCCTATTGTTTTCTAAACCTTTCTTTTATCAATAGTTCAACAATATTTAATAGGAAATATAGGGCAAAAGTAAACAACTATGTTTTATTTGTGATGTGCTCAGAGATACTATGAAAATATTCAGAATGTAAAATGATACAAAATGACAAGTGGGAATTTCATTGTCCTAGAATTTATAGTGAAGCTTCTTTCTGAACTCCATCAGGCTCTGTCTCTCTGTCTCTGTCTCTGTCTCTGTCTCTCTCTCTCTCTCTCTCTCTCTCACACACACACACACCCCGCAATTAACGGTGGTACCTCGGGTTAAGTAATTAATTCGTTCCGGAGGTCCATACTTAACCTGAAACTGTTCTTAATCTGAAGCACCACTTTAGCTAATGGGGCCTTCTGCTGCTGCTGTGCCGCCAGAGCGCGATTTCTGTTCTCATCCTGAAGCAAAGTTCTTAACCTGAAGCACTATTTCTGGGTTAGCGGAGTCTGTAACCTGAAGTGTCTGTAACCCGAGGTACCACTGTAATTGTGTGTGTGAGTGTAAGTGTAAGTACACACACACACACACACACACACAGAGAGAGAGAGAGAGAGAGAGAGAGAACACACACTGAAAACCAAACATGAATTGTAACTTTGATGTGCTGCATATGTATTGCCTAACTTCTTTCTTTCAATGTTCCCGTTATGAAGCAGAGGGAGTCTAGTAATGTCCCGGTTTGAAAGGCAATGGTCTTGTTCAGAAGTAATGAACAGCTATAGTTATGAAAATTAGCATGCATAAGCCTTGGGCTTTTATGATCCCCCTCTCCTCCCTCCCTCTATGCATGAAAAGAGTTGTTAAGACAGATCAGTTTGTTGAGTTTGGACTTGATGGGAGAACTATTTTGAGTGTTAAAAAGTGAAAGCTTTCAGTGCATTTTTTCCTTGCATGCTAAGAGGTATGTAAGCCAATGCTGGCACAGGCTTGTTCTGTGAAAAACAATACATGGTTTGTCATTTCATCTGAACTCAGCCAATGAAACAAAGCTGCAAGCAATTAAGGTAATATTCCTGACGTGGTGTTTTTAAATCTTTCAATATGCCTTCGGCCCGGTATGGTTCCCCTTTAGCACATACATAGCCCAACAAGTCAACAATGAGAATCTGCCAACAGCATACAAGACAACAACGAGAATCCACCAACAGCATACAAATCAATCTGGCTAACCTGATCCAAACACACACACACACACACACAAAACAACTCTCACTACAGCCAACCAAAGACAACCAATCACATCCTAGGCCACCCCCAACCTCTCTCACCACCAAGGAAATACAACAAGTGAATAGTAAGAGAACGCACCCAAGTGACTCTGACACAAAACCCCACACATACACTAAGTAGAAGAATTGAAACATAACCACCCAACCCCACACCACTCCCCACTCCCAATCTTTTCTTCCTAACCTAACACTGCATGCAACACTAATGTCTCACAACAAATGAAACTGATCTGTAGACAACACAACTTGAAAAAAGAGACAATGTATTTTTGTAAACTAAGAAAACTTTAATAAAATATATTTTTTAAAAATAAATAATTGAAAGGTCAATTTGGCTTCCTACACCTGAATGTATTTGGAATATACTGCTTGTTGGGACACTTGCTTTTGTTCAAAGGGATGATCCAGTATGAAATGGCTTCCCTAAAATTTATAAGCAAATTCTACTCTTCACCACCTTAAGTGGAACTGTGGGCTTCTTTCACACTTCATGTGTTAAATTAACATAGCTTAACTACAAAGATGTTATTAGCAATGACTGCTGTTCCGAATTGGTCATTGTTCTTGTATATCTTTGGCCTTTTTATAGAAATGTTACAGACTCAGTGTTACACCTTGTTTTATGTTTAACTCCTTCTGTAGGTACTTTGATTTCTCTGTTTGTCATCTAATGATAACACATCATGCAACAGAAATAAGCTCAAGTCCACAAAGATTATGCTACACAAAAATTCAGTCTTTTGGGTGCCACAGGAATCTTTTTGTTTTTCTTTTGTTAAGTTACTTTGCATTAATAAAATATGATACGTTCCTTTATTAAGTGAACATATTTAAACTTCAGAAACATGTATTTCTCACATCAGCAAACAGAAGTAAAAAAGAAGTTGATTTTTGTGGAGAATAGCATTTCCTCCCAGTGTTGATAAATAAATAATACTTTCCCCCAGTATTTCAAATTGAATTGGCTTAATGTTGGAATATTCTAATACAAGCTGTTTCTTATGTTTTAATAGCACAATCCTATCCATGTCTATTCACAAGTAAGACCCATTAAATTCAATTGAGTTTACTCCCAAGTAAGTGGGTATTGGTTTTCAGCCTAATCATCTACTTATCCCAATTCCAAAGGATTCTAGTTGGAATTAAATTTTGTTTGTTACTGCTGGGGCTTTCATGCGCATAATGAAAAACTGACAGATAAACAGGTTTCAAAACAGAAGTTTCAATTTACCTGTGTTAGCAAATGATACATTCACTAATCTGCAGTCATTTCATCTGTGACTTATTTAGGATGGTTACTGTTGATTGGTTCTTCTTTCTCTGCATTACTAAATTGAGATGCATGTATTTACAGATTAAAGACATTTTACTGACATATACATCTTCAAATATATTCCTGACATCCAAATGGTTAATTTAGTACAAACATCATTGTCCTTCTCCTGTAAAGGGGAATTTATAAAAAAATAAACAAATTAAAAGAACAAGGGTAAAGCAATGTAAAAGGATCAGAATATTGTTTTATAGTAAAATATTCAGAATTGCAACAGAAACAGTTGGAATTATGCTATTTATAATTACTTAATTTCTTTTTAATCCAATAATGTACAGCTTTTTTACAATAATATCACTTGAAGTGTGGCTGAACTGCATGTCTACTAAAAGTGGCATAAGATTTATGAGACTGAAACTGGATGCTCATATTCAAAATAATATCTCTCTGTTTAATTGTTCTATTATGAAAATATCCAGCAGTGTTTGGAAGTTAAAACAATGTTATCAGAAGATTGTATATGCTCACTATAAAGCCTTCTAAGTTTGTTGAACAGTCTTTTGTAAAAGAAATTAAGCAATATAAAAAAGTATATTGTAGTGCTTGCAATGGCCCATTGGTTATTGGGTTTTAATTAAATTTGTTTCAGAAATCACAGAAATCACTAAGACCTTGAGGCCACTTAAAGAGATCTCTGCTTGAAGCTTGCAGGTGCCTGTTACAGTTACCTGGGGGCTGCTTAAGGTAGAAGTGCAGGTTGCAGCAACAAGAGCTATATTTTTATGAGAGTTCTGGGGCTAAAAACATATCCAGGTTTCTCCTGGAAATGTAAGCAACCACTGAAGGAAACAACAAGAAGTCATAAGTATTTTATTTCGCTCTTACAAAGAAGGGATCCTCCCTTTTTAACAACTTGATCTCAGTTTCGTCTTCTGTCATTTAGTCACAGTTGTCAGGGTCTCGTAAGATAACTTATTCAGGACCCAAGATGGTTGAGTCGAAAGACCCTACTCAGTAGCTTATTCAGGCAGATGCCTCACAGAGTGCCATTAAAAGCACCTGCTGGAAGAAGGAAAGGTCCACTTTATCAGAAGTTAGAAACTTGCATGCTGGAGCACATGAGTTTTCAAGGGAGAGGCAAATGGCAGAGATCAACTCATCTTCTAGTAGCCTCACTTGTATCCTCTACTGCTAGCTTCCTCCTTCATTTTGGGGGGCCAGCCTTTTGAAGCCACAGGCTCCACCTTCTAGTCCCAAAGTGGCCTGTTTGGTGGAGAACAATATTTGAAATGTGCAGAGCTCTTGCATGGCTTTCTGCCCTTTAGAATAGGGAGGCTCATCAGCTGAAAATTACTCCTTGGCCATGGTTAGGTCTGAGCTCTTCTTTCCATCATCAATTTGGGTAGTTTTGAGGGTCACAATCAGGCAGCATTGCATAATACTCTGGCCTTGTGGTAAGTAATGAAAAAAGGAAAATCTTTGGGTCCCCAGAAATCTTTCTCTGAACCCTTTACTCAAAAGCTAGTCTTTCTGCATAATAATAAATGTTATGCAGAAAACTTTAGCCAGCTAAATAGGGAAGAACAAATATGTAGATGTGCTTCAAATAACAAGCTTCTAGTAGTAGTTTGAAATCATCCCGGGGGGGTCAAAGCATCCCATTAGGCTATAAAAATGATATGAATGTGTATTACAAGATTTGCCTTAAGGTCTCACTGCAGTGTCCTAATTTAGAAATGGTTAAAGAGTTCTTAGGTTATTATTTTGGGAGTATTGATCAATACAGTGTCACATAGTTTCAGCAAACGGTCACGTCATAAGCTTGTGTTCACGTTGAGATCAGTGGGAAAACTCTCATTGATGCTCCGAATGTGAATCACACACAATGCACTTTGTATTTACTTTTGTTCAACAATGCTATATTGTGCTGTGTATCACTTGAATAACCAGATTTAACTGCAATATTGCAAAATTTCCAGCAGATGCCCCCAGAGGCCATTCTACCTATTGAAACGGTGTTTTTAAACACCAATACCTTTGAATTTCATTTCTTCCTAGAACAATATGATGCTGATTAGAATTTTCTAATTGGAACAAACAGCATGGTTATAACAAAATCTTTGCCGTTTCAAAATCAGCTCTGATAAGGAGCATAAGAAATAAGACAGATGTTCAAAACTATGTTTTAGAAGTAAGAATCTCACTTGTAAATACATCATGTCAATAGGTTTCTTTGCATTTGGTGGCTTCCTCCCTGTAAAAGCCAGAATATCCCAAGTATGAATAGATTTTGGGGCTATATATGAGTAATTTCGCTTCTATCTACTTTGATGGTATAGGTATAATACAGGATCATTGTCAGTTGGTTAAATCCTATCAATAAAAACCATGGGGATAATTTATTTGATTAAATTGTCAAATTAGAGACAATACAAGTTTTTTAAAAAATCTCATGTTCTGAGCTACCCATTAATTGGCTGATCAATTGCTCCATCAGGACGTTGGCTTATGCTTTATTACGTATCCTATACAGCCCACTCAGAAAGAAGAGAGAGATCATCCAGAGACGGAACTGGCACTGAGTAATATTTGTCCCCAAAATTCCAAAAAAAAGAAAAAGATAAAACAAAGAGCAGCCTATAGTCCCTTTACTTTTATTCTAAGCATTTTGAACACCTGATCCTTTTTCAGTGTCTGCCTTTCCTTTCTTCAGAATCTTCTTTTAATTCCTTCCAGCCTGGTTTCTCCTCACATCACCCTGTTGAAATTATTCTCACTTCAAGGAAGCTTCTGCCCAGCTGTTTATTATGGACTTGGTACTGATCATGCTTCCATGTTTTTCACACAGTCCACATGATGTCGTCATCCTCAAATTGCATTGCAAATCAGCAACATGGCCGGGTAACATCACGGGCTAAGCAGAAAGCCTTTGTGTACTAATCCATTGCTGAGAATAGATAGTATGTCTGGGAAGGGGGAAGGTAAACAAACAGGCTGTCTTTCTGCAGACAGATTCAATAGGGGTCTTTTGGTGGCATCTGTTTTCATCATGGAAATAGGCATTCTCTACGGAATCACCTCTGCCCCTGAAATATAAAAGTTTCTATTTTGCCAAATGTGACTTATCCTGGTAATATTTGTTCTTATGCATTTTCTGAGACACACCTGTGTGCATACCCACAATATAAAAAGATAGAGCAGGGCAGGAGTAATTGAGGGGAGAAACAAAAAACCCCACACCCAGAATATTTTTCATTAAGCTCTCCTCCTCTGGTGTGGATGGGAAGTGATGGAATAGAAATGAATATAATGAGTGAAAAAACAAGTGTGTATGGACATTTGCATATCAAATGTGTTAGAACTGCCCCTTTCCACAATAACACCTCTGTGTCAAAGCATCCTAATTTCCAATAACCTTCTCTTAGCTAAATATTAGGTTATTCTGTCCTCCTTGTCTGATTTTTTTGATAAGGTAAAGGTAAAGGTACCCCTCTCCGTATGGGCCAGTCTTGACAGACTCTAGGGTTGTGCGCTCATCTCACTCGAGAGGCCGGGAGCCAGCGCTGTCCGCAGACACTTCCGGGTCACGTGGCTAGCGTGACGAAGCTGCTCTGGCGAACCGGCACCACAGCAGCACACGGAAACGCCGTTTACCTTCCCGCTATAAAGCGGTACCTATTTATCTACTTGCACTTAAGGGTGCTTTCAAACTGCTAGGTGGGCAGGAGCTGGGACCGAACGATGGGAGCTCACCCCACCGCGGGGATTCGAATCGCCTACCATGCGATCGGCAATCTTTTCCTTGCTTTAGATTTTAAGCATCCTGTTTTTGCTAGATTTGTCTTCTTTTTCTTTTCTTATTGTTTCTGTTAATAGTACTTTTAAAATCCCTTTCTCTTTGGAGTTCCATGAGGCTCTTTCTTAGGTCTTTCTTAGGTGTTAATTTGACTTCCCTTGTTTGTTCTTTTAACACAGACATATATATAGAGAGAGTTTTATTCTACTGAGCTACAACTATATATTAAATCTTCCTTCTTCTTTTTTTTGTTTAGCTAATAATCTGTGGCTGTTTTATTATTTTCCTCATTAATATTTTCTTGTTTTTTGAATTTATCCAAAAGTGGAGTCTTAGTTTTGCATCTGTAGGGATTTCTACTGGTCAAGAAGAGGAAGAACCTGAAGGAACCATTTTTCCTCAATCTCCTGTTCTGAATAATATTTCTTGTCTATGTCCTCAGATACACCTCTCCAGAGGCTCCCTTATCTCTGGGGGCTCCATCTTCACTACTATACCAATCCTAGAGGCCACAAAGGACTTGTAGGGAGGTTTCTGGTCTAAGCTCTATTTAGATCAATGCTCACTTAAAAGGGCCATGCTCTAACTTCTGCAGCATGAACCTTCAGCGGACCCTTTTAAGTGAACGTTGATCCAAGGAAGAGCCTAAGACATACACCTTCAATAATATTCAGTCTTCAGTAAGCTGCAGACCAGTTCTGGAGCCAGCATTCTGGCCTTCTTAGTCTTGTTCTGTCTCCTATTATCAGTGTAGTGCCTCCGGTCTTGACATATTTAAATTACAAAATCCACACTATTGCCTTTCTACCATGCAAGCTCTGTAACCCATGAATGGCTGGGGCTGTATGTATTGTACAACTTTACTCCCACCGTCTGGTAATTGGCCATGTCACCATTGCTAGGAGAGCACACTTGATCAAGCCAGAATGTCATATGTTATCTCTTATTTGTCCCTTTTTAATTTACTTATTTCTTACCTGCTGACAGTGTATTCTACAGGTTAGGTAGAGTGAGGTAGATCAGGTAGAAATAGAGGTAGAGTTAGGTAGAGTTAGGTAGATCAGTCAGGAGCAGGATGGTATTGGAAGATAGACCTTTGCCAGCCATATGGCCTGCTCTGTGTCCCTAAGCTAGCTTGCTATCAGGTGTGGTGAAAGATGGTGCCCTGTCACCAGTAAGTAAGATTCAGCTGCCAACCTAGCTGGCTTGTGTATGTGGTAGGGGGAAAAGCATCAAATGTCTTGGGCCAGCCCTGTGCCTTTTTGCATGATATTACGTCAATTTTCCTTTAAACTGTTGTGATGTATTTTATTCTGCTAGGTCTCTTCTTTAGTTTTCTGCAGTTTCCTACTCTTTTCCTCTGTCTCTGTGTCCAGTAGACTATAAACTTTTGCAGACAGGGCTTGGCTTCAACTTTATTTGTTGTACAGTGCTTTTTTAAAGTGCTTCGCTAATGTTTGTTGTTGTGTATAGGCTTCTGGTTTCAACAGTAAAAATGCAGTTACCATTGTCCTTGAAGAACTTATAAAGTGATGCAAAGATCTTCTTGCTTTCTTTAAAAACATTACTAGTTAGTAAATAGCAGTGCTCTGTTTTGAAATTTACTTTGTATATAAAACCATATACTAACCATTTAGGGACTGTTATCAAGTTCTACTGCTTATATTAAAATATGATCAGAGCAATGCTTTTAAGCAAAATCTGTTTCCATGCATGTTTCAATAACAGGAACAAGTAAAAATGCATGTTTCTAATGTTCAAGTGTATTTTAACGATACAATATTGAAGGGCAGCACTTTCTGTAAAATTGGAATTAACTGAACTTTTAATCAAAAAATCAACAATTAATATTCTACAGTTGATTTGATGTAACATGAAAATGGCCTTACTATAGCAGAGTAATATGCCTTGAAATATGTACCATCTCTTGATAGTGTTTAATTATACATGTTTTAATATGAATATCTGTTCCATGTTTATTATTAGAATAACTTTGATATACATTCTTCATTGTATCTCTGTGGGTATGTCATTTGGTTTTAAAATTAGGTGGAAATTATGAAACTTCTGTGTTACTAAATTAGTCCCAGCTGAAGACAGATATTGAACACAGGGAAATAATATGTAAGGAGTCTAGTTCTAACAAATACTATGTCAGACATTTTAAACCAAACCACCATAACCTCCAGCAAAACTATTTAACATATACATTGTTTTGACATGCAGTATATGCTTAGTTTCCCCCACTGCTCCCTGTTTTAAGTAAACTCTGAGCTTGTGTTCTAGTGAACAAATGCCGCAACGTTTGGGTAAGTCCCCCCCTCCCCCCGTAGGTTAACTCAGTTGACCTTCATGGCTGATTTCAATTGCAGAACACTGTTATATTTGTAATGCAGTTCTAGTAGAAATAGTATTAAACGCCTACTGCGGCTTTCCTCTGTTGAAGACGTGTGGGCATTTACCAAGAAAAAAAATGAGTTGGTGAAAGGAACACTTGTCACATTTTAATCACTGGTGTATACTGATTGCGTGTGTGTGTAAGTAATATCTGTGTGTGTATCTTGATCTCTTTCAGTGGAAGTAGATAATTCACATTTAAAGAATTAAAACTGGCCTTTTTTAAATTCCCAGTTACCGGAATTCATACAAGAAGAACATCTGCATAGACATGCTGCGACAGGGTTATCACAAGTCTTTCGCTGAGCTCTTTACTCTGATAGAGCACTGGAATGCCTTGAGGGAGGCTGCAGGGCCTGGGTCAGCCATATGGCTGGAGAAGTCCCTAGCGGAACAGCCTGATAAGCTGGATCAGCTTCACCACTTCCTGACCAGGGCTGAGGCAGCCCTACGATCAGGTAAATAGAGGAATTCTGGGTAATGGAGCAGCAATGTGTGCCTGAGGGAAGATTCCAAATTGTTTCATGTATGAATTTGAAGCATTACTGGGCTTTAGCACATTTCAGCCTTAGTCAACTGTATTTATAGAATAAATTGTGGGTAACACTGAATTATCAGACTTACAGTTAAATACTCAGGTGACAAAATGAGGAGTTTCTCTCTCTCTCTCTCTCTCTCTCTCTCTCTGTGTGTGTGTGTGTGTAAAGATGTCATCAGGATCCCATTGATAGATTTAATTAACATCTCAATTACAATCACTCTAGTGTTTTCCTTACTGTTTAGTTTTATGTATTGATTTTTAAAATTAAGCACTTGCTATTGTATTATATGTTTTTATCTAGCAATTAAAGTCAGTTTGGTCTAAAATGGAAGACCCAGAGTGTTCTGTGCATGATATTTTCCTACAAATTCCAGGCCAAAGTTCTTTTCTTTGTGTTTAAGAATGGGACCATGACTATTAATATTCTTTGATAAAGAATGTATCCATGTATCAGTTGTTGAATTCCTCTGATTGAAATTGTTGTATTGAATATGGTCCTTCTAGGCTGCAGTCTCGCATCCACTTAACACACCAATTTCATTGTGAAAGTAATTTCACTGTGTTAGTGGTGAAGCGTTGCAGCTATAAGACATAGATGTCTGAGGAAAGGCCTCAGGACATGCATCAAGGGCATTAGTAGGTAGGAGAGGAAAGGACTTTGCATCTGATGGGGTCAGGGTGCAACAGGATTGGCTGTTTTGGAATGGTGATCTTATACCCAGACTGCAGGTGGAAAGGAGGTTGAAGGAAGAGGCAGGACCTAAATATGGTATGGTGTCACAAAGAGTTTTCCATATTAGTTATTGGAGAATTCTGGGCACACTGTGTATAAGAATAGGGGCTGTAGTCCATTTAGATAATGTGGAAACTGGCAAAATTGCAGCAGCAAGAAAAGGCTGGTATGAATCAGAGTGAAGGGGAGCATTTAATACTACATTTCATAGGATATGCTATCCAGTTTTAGATATTGTAGTGCAGTGTATGCCAGCAAAAAGCTTGCAAGCAACTTGATTGCCATGTACTCCTCTGATGTGCTTAGTAGACATAGAAACAGGGATAGTTCGTACAGAGTCATCCTCAGTAAATCTTCCTGAATGCAGAGTTCAATATTATTTTACACAATATTGAAGTCCTAGTTTGATATCCCTATATATGATTTTCTCCAAATGGTTAGGAAGATGCCGACTGTATTATTTTAATGGCTCAGTCTGTCATGTTGGGAGCTAGGATGGGTTTGCAGGCCAGGCTAGGCCTAATCCATAAAGTAATGACCACCTTTCCTCCATCATGCACCCTTCCCACAAGTCTATGAGTTGCTGGTTATTCCCAGGTACAACCTGGTTTACCCAATATGGCCTAAACTATACAACTGCTGAACTGTGAACTCTTTAATCTGTCTACCTTCTCAGAAGCCTTCATTTTACTCACAAGGTTCATCACTTCTGTAATGTTTCAGTTTTAGGCTTTCTGTTGTTAGCTTGAGGTTTAATTCTGAAACGGACAGACAGAAATTAAAACGACAGCTTAGAAAGATTACAGGAAAATGAACAATTTTAGATTGTGTTTATAAAAATGTTCATCACATGTTGAAGACTGGCTATGTGGAAGACAAAAATTCGTCTTCTAGAAAGTGGACTAACCCATGCTAATAGCATACTGTGATCAACAAAATTTTGTTTTGAACCCAAAGCATGCTGAAATATAATGTGGGCAATTATCTGGGAGAGCAGTACTGTCTCTTTTTTTATACCTGTCTGTGCAGTAGTCTAAACAATGTAAAGAGACAGCTAAAATAAAAAAAATGCTCTGCTTTATTCATATGACTCCAGCACATTTGGCCAGTTTGTGTCCAAAACAATTATACTGAAACGGTTATCTTTGTGCACGACTTATTCTTATTCACTGAAAGGATAGACACTTGAGGGTCACATTAAAGTTCATTCAATCAGGGCTGCAGCAGTAACAATAGTCAGCCTCAGGTCACTTCCATCTCTTGAGAATTGTAGGGTACTTACCTCAAGTTATTTGCATAATTTTACAGAACTCTGCAGCTTTGATATTCAGTAACAGAGAGCAGTTAAAGCTATCCTGTCGTATGTATTACTTTATTCCAATTAGCAGTCACTCCATTTTTTTCTTTGCTCTTTTTGATCTGTTTACATGTGATATACTTTATGATACCATTTAATAGGTTTATTGTTACTTGCATTCGTATCTGCTGACATACCACATTAAAATGCAGCTGGGTGACTCTGAGGACTGGAAATGCAATATTGAATGTAACACACGTGTGTTTGTGTGTGTCTGTGTTGCACTGCCTCCGAAGTGGACATGGTGGCACCATTTGATTTAATATTTGCATGGCAGGCTTGTCCTTAGAGCTAGAAGAAGACAATAGCCTCCTTGCCCTTTTGCTCTTTTCTCCCTCATACAGTACTTCTTAAGGAGACCGCATGAGCATGTAATTTCATTTGATTTTCTCAAACTAGTTTCAGAGAATAAGCACTCTTCCAAGCAGTGACACTAAGGTAGATGGGAAACTCGCATTACTTCAGGAGGGCCTCTAGGAAGGCAAAAAATAGCTGCTGCAGACCATTCCATTTACCCAGTAAAGGAAGACCACAATAAACTTGACCAAGAGAGGCAAGGGAATCAGTCAAGTGAAGATTGAGTCCTGAATGCCAATGAAAAGGTGCATTTGAATGGGGGAGATTTGCTCCAATAAGTACTGTAAACAATAACATTCTGCCAGAGCAGTATGATTTTTCTCATGATACCACCAGATATTCCTGCACAAAATATACCGAGCTACAATATGATTATTTATATGCACACCTTAAAGCTGTGTGCAGGGTGGAGTATAATAATCATGCCAGAACTGGTTCTTATTAGTTGTGCTTCACAGGGAAACTGAGATATGAAAGCTAGCAGCTAAATGTCACCTTAAACCTAGGTTATGGTCGCTGCAACAGAACGTCTAGGCACTCTTTCGTATAACAAGAATGCAAAGATGAAAATGAATGGACTGGAGCTAAAATCTTATATTCATTTTTCACATGGTCTAGTCCTCATCTGAGGACTACAAAAAACAAGGCCATACTTCCCCTGCCCTACCCCTGATATTCTTATGAGGGTCCCTTCTCCAGTCCTCAGAGAGTGGCAGAAAAAGGTCCTCCTTTCGTTCCAACAGTGGCCGTTTTAATCTGAAATCTTAGGCACAGTACTGCTCCCAGAGCTCAGAAACTGCTCGCATTAATGAAATTCCCTGTCGCAAAATGTGCCTAGAACAATGGGAGTTTGGGACGCTGTGGGGCGGATGGGCTATACTATAGAAATTTACTTCATTGTGCCACATAAATTCATGTTGCTATCAGAGAATATTAGGTTCATGACAAGGAAGCAGTCTAGCCAAAGTGTAGAAGAGATTATGTTGAAATTGGTATTTCAGAACAAATTCAGTTCTTGTGTTTCTATTTCAAATGCACATCTATTTGATAACATTTGATTTCCTTTAAAAATATTATTATTATTATTATTATTATTATTATTACCTGCCTTTCACCAGCAGTTCCCAGAGCAGGCTGCAGCAATTTCAACTTCAGCATTAAAAACAGTTAAAATAAATTACAGGCAACGACAGTTTTGCGCAGGGGTTACATTCCTGACCCTCATGCAGGGTGGCGGGGTTCACATAAGCCTGCTGTACCCTGTTATGCCCCATTATGCTTCCACCCCTGTCTAATTCCCTTTTCCAGCCCCTTCCAGGTTGCAGTGAGGCGCACGCATGCTGTTGCACGCAAATTGAATGTGTGCAAAACTGTTGTTGCTTGTACAGTAGCAGGAACGAGGTTGGGTCCTGAAAACCCCCATCTCAGATGTCAAAGGCCAGGGTAAAGAGGTGCCTTTCCAACATCTTCTGAAAGCCAAATGGTGAAGGTGTCAGACACACCTGTGTATAGAGGGCATTCCACAGCTTCTCTATATCCTCAGGCAGCAATATTTGAAATTGATCCAGTATGGATGGAACAGACTGTGTATTCTGAACATAAGAGAAACATTATGCCTCTCTGCAGGGTTGATCTTGATGGGAGGCTGAATGACCCTGGAAAGGAGATCTGGCTCCAGTTGCAATTGTGTTTGCCAGTGTAATACTTATATTTTCCTCTATAAGTGTAGATGGCTGCTGTTAAGGCATGTATTTAAGGGCAATGTTAGGCTTTGAACTTCACCAGCTTCCTGACCTTTATGATCCCAGTTTCTTGGGGAGAGAGGTTTTGGCCCACCTCCGTCTAGTTCAGGGATATGTGTGAACTCTTAACAAGCATTTGATCTACGTAAATACTGCCCAGAAGGGATAGAGTCCAATGAGATCCATAGAAAGAAATTCAAAGTCTTGAATCTTGCGTATTTGTTTTTAAACTTAACATTAAGAAAGTAAGCATAGCGTATATTTTATCAAATCTTAAGATTTAATTACTTTCTTTTCACTGAAGAATTCTATGACGAGGTGTATTGTAACCAGCTAAATTTGGCCTATTGCTTCAACAAACCAGAAGACAGATGGCTAAGGAATTACTTCTATGAACAATGCTACAAAACTGCTCAGCTGATTAAAATAGATGGCGGAAGAAGAGAAGCTGAAGCACATTCAAATATGGGCCTTGTGTATGAGGAGCAAGGTAGGTAACAGAGAATATGCTTGATTGCATCGAAAATTATTGGCAAAGTCCCTCCCTAAAAATCTGTATGTGAGCAATAAGGTTGTAGGATGTGGCATCTGATGTAGAATCTAGTAGTTTGGGTATATTTGTTTTCACGTGCTTTCTGAGGGAACATCAACATTTGATGATCTTTGCTGAAGTGACAAAACCATCAAAATAGCATAAATTCTAGTGACCAATAGTTAGGACTGTGTGCAGATGACGACTCAATGAACCGTTTGGTAAACACCAATTTTGTTTCTAAATTTTGTTCTTAACAGCCGTGGAATCTACAGATGCAATTACTAAGTAGCATTGCCCTTTATACAAATCTAGTGTTCACATTTTCTTGTGTTGATTAGTGTGTGGCAATACTGCACATATTTCTGTTGAGTTATGGCTAAAGAATTCTTTATAATAGCAAAAGCTGATGCAGACTTGATTTTTGTCGGTTTCATTTTTAAACTTTTTCACCTTTCAGAGATCAAAAATGAAGTTACTTTCAGAAAATTATATAACAATTAATATCTTCAAAGACTCTTGCTAAGTGGGACTCTCTACCCTTATTAACCCACTGCCTAAACTCTGTTTAATGCATGGTATGAGAAAGATAATTTAATAGTTAAATATATTTATGGCAACTTTGCATGATATACCAAAAAATGATACACTCCAAAGGTCCTAATGAAACCTTGTTCAGAAGACGGCTACAGAGGTTTTCAGACACCTCCCATTTACTGAAAAATAGCAATGGTGTTCAGTCTGTTCTGATTGGAAGAAGCACCAAACCTGTTTTAAATAACATTTTATTTTCACAGGAAAGTGAAGCATTGTGAAATAGAAGTAGGAAAATTCTGATTTGCTCTGAGGGAGTAATTTGTGGCTGGAGCATCTGTAGGATTCCTTCACTTAATAAAAGCTAAAGGAATTCAGCTACAAGACTTAGCTGTAGGAAATGATTGAAGGAATGTGAATTATTGCATTCCATATAGATTACTCCTTTCAGTACACTTATCTTTGCAATAGTCTACATAACAGTGGGATCTGTTTATTTCAGCATGGAATTCCTTTAGATGTTAGTGCCCTTTCACAGAATAAAAATGCCAAAAGAACAGATAGTATATTAACAATATAAATAGTAGCAACACTTTAAAACAAATAATATTGCAGGCCAGATACTTCACACAGCAGTGAAAAGCCAGAAATGAGGGGTGAGGCAAGCAATCTCTAGGGAGAGAATTTCACAGTCTAGGATGGCCACAGGAAAGGCTTCCTTTCTCATTCCTGTTAACCTCAACTAAAAAATGCAATAGTAGCCTATTCAGAAAAATTAATGATTGGGCAGATTTATACGGATACAAGGAGTCTTGTAATTATCTCTTACTAAGCCATTTAGGATGTCTTTAGATTGAGCCCAGAAACAAACCAGAAGTCAATAGTAGCTATTTTAACAAGTGTGTGTGTGATCTTAATGAAAAGCCTTATTCTGCGCCAGCTATAGTTTTTGGACACATTTCAGAGGTATCCTCATATTCACAGTACATTGCATTAGTCTGGTCAGGATGTGTAACTAAGACATGGATCACCATGGCCAAATTGGACATCTCTAATGAGCATAGCTAGCCCTTCAACCTAGTCTCAACTGACACCTAAACATAAGGTTCGAGCCTGAGTCAAAATTACAAACCAGAGTCTTAAAGAGGACTGCAATTCCATCCAGACTTTGTATTCTCATATCAGTCATGCTACTCTGTCTTGCTTGGAATAGCCTTCAATTAATTCACCTACTGACAGCAAAGTGTACCTATTGGCAGCCAAGAAATTACTGTAATATTTGTAGAGAAGTATTGTGTGCCAATGTAATGCACTTCCAAATTTATATTCTGACAGTGTTTTAAATCTTTTGATTCTGTATATGCTTATGTGGTAGGAAGTCCCACTGAACTCAGCGGAACTTACAGATAGGCATAGGATTTTGCTGTTAGGTACATTCAGGTGGCAACCCCTCATTGAAGCCTATTTTAGAATTACATTTTCACTTTGGAAAGTTGTTACCAGTCTTCCACCAAAATGCAGTGACCCAATTCATGCGTAACACTGAGCTGAACCATGGCTCAGCATGAACATGTGAGCTCCCAGAGGGAAGACTGCAGCTGTTTTGCTCCTTCTGAGGCATCCTGCTGCATTGCTGTGAGCAAAGAAATGGGTTGACTTGGTGCATCACCGAAATCTGGGCTCCTGATTTGTTTCACTGCAGGCAAAGCATGAATAGTTAGCAAAAGAACAAACCTTGGCTACAGCTTGGGGTTTGGCTATTGTGAGTCAAACCACGAGCCCAGGTTCAGATGATATTCTAGGTGAGGCTTCCTCAACCTCGGCCCTCCAGATGTTTTTGACCAAAACTCCCATGATCCCTAGCTAGCAGGACCAGTGGTCAGGGATGGTGGGAATTGTGGTCTCAAAACATCTGGAGGGCCAAGGTTGAGGAAGCCTGCCCTAGGCCAAATCACAGTTTAGCTCACAGTGTCACAGCAGTAGCTGGACCAGAGGAAGAGCAAAGCAGGCACGATTTCTTCTCTGGGAGTCCATGCGCTCGCACATCCGAGCTAAGCCACGGTTTAGCTTCGTGTTATGTGTGAATCAGGTCAGCAATAGTTTCATAGTTCCAGTTGCATTAAAAATTAAAACCATTTTCATTAGCCTATGAAGTTTGACTTGAGAGGTCAATGTGAGAGTTTCTGCAGTATGTTAATGTGGAATGTCTTTGGAGACTGGTACAATTCCCTGCCATTCCATGACCAGAGGGAAGCACCCATAAATCCAGAACGACAAGTCTGAAGAGCAGACTGATGGAAATACTTATTGGATAATTCAGTTCATCTCTATGCAAGCACAGGGTTTTGCTTCCCGTACAAAGATTGTAATCTTATTACACTGAAATAATATATTGCTATAGGTATTGAACTGACAGTTATTTGCTTGAATTGATTCCACATTGATTATTTGTATCTTCAATTTAAATGAATAGGATGATGAAATCTACAAATAGGCCTATGTGACAAAATGATATGCATGCTGATGAACAAAAGTCATATTGTTGTTAACCATGGTAAAAATGCATACATGCTTGCAGTTGAACTATAGTAGAAATTGGAACAAATTGAAAGGATTTGTCATGCTGCATTTACTTATACTGTACTACTGTTTGGCTTTTTGTTACAACTATATATTTATGTTTTAATATTAGGGAGGGGGAAAACAAGAACAAATCTCCCTTTTTATAAGACTTTGTGTAAACATTTCTTAAACAAATAATTTAGATGGAAGCAAGTATAGCTGAATTAGCCCTGTATGAATGCCTTTTCAGCATTCTGGCTAACACACATTTTTAGTAGTATTTTATAACTGTAGTATTTTGTAATTATTTTTGTTTTCATAATTTTTAACTTACTTTCAAAAATCCTAGAAATATAGGGAAAGTGTAGCAGTTTTAATGATGAAGCTTTTTCATTATACCTTCTATCATTTTAAGTTTAATATCTTAGACAGTTGACGTGCAGTCAAAGGTTTAGCTAATCAGTTCAGTTCGATTTATTGTGTTTAATGAGTAGCCATTACACACAAAAAAATAAGAAGAATAAGAATACTGCTGATAATAGTGGTTTACATTTCTAATTAGTTCTAATTGATACATGAACCCTATCATCCTCTGATCACCACTTTGGGCTCCCTAGCCCACAATCTCAAAAGTTTGCCTTGTGTTCACCAGCTCCATTGATGCTCCTGTTCCAGAGCTTCTTCTGCACTTACCTCATACATGAGCATTTCCTTCAGCCTCGTTTTCTCACTGGCCATCAACTTATACATGGTACAAGTTGTCCCCCTTTTCTTCAAGGCTTATATTTCCCTCCCTTCCTGCTTCTAAGGAAGTAAAATTCTGTGCTGTGTGTATGTGAAAATCTTTGCTTGGCGTGCCTCTGCTTTTTAGCAAGGAAGTGAAAAGTGGAAACCTATGATCAACAGGGACAGCCTAGACAGGGGAAGGCAGAGACTGTTTATGTACTAAATGTATAGGCCACTCTTCAGCGCAAGACTCTCATGACGGTATACAATAAAAGGAATAAAATCATGCAATAAAACACTATATGAAATCAATACATATCATGAATTGGCCAAGGACAAGTAAAATTGGTTGGCAGGGCTTTGCTTTGATGAGCCAACTAATTTTGGGAGGCATTCCCTTGTCGTTTCTCTTAACGAAACAGGGCAAGGTAAAATGAAAAAGGAAGCTGTTTGTTTTTTTACCACACCATCAGTACACACTCTCATATTCCTCAATTCCTTGCATGGTGACAGTAGTTGCCCTGCCGTCAGTGGAAAGGAAGACAGAAGGGAAGGAATAGGGGCAGCTTGTGTGTTGATGGGGAGCTGCTCCATTCATCTCTACCGCTTCTGGAATAAGCATAGCCACTTCTTGCTGTTCTGAGAGTTTGGAGTCCAAGTTGCAGGTATTCATGGAAACAAAGTGTTTTTCTTTTTGCTGGAAGCCCAGGTGGCCTTGGCCTCCTCCTCAAAAGCCATCTTCTTGAGCCTCTTCCCCCACACCCCTCTTAAGGGTCACGGTTGTTGCTCCCACGCCCCCAGCTTCTCTCTGAAGTGAGGCAAAATAAGCTGAAGTGAAATCAGTAACAGCACTGCAGATAGGAAAAGATAATAAAACTCTAAATGGGCCTGCTATCTAGCTATCCTGATTTGTAACACAGCCTTTTCCTCCTGAATATTCCCTGTCATGGAGACTCCTCATTGTCATAGGTATAATACAATACAGTGGTACCTCGGGTTAAGAACTTAATTCGTTCTGGAGGTCCGTTTTTAACCTGAAACTGTTCTTAACCTGAGGTACCACTTTAGCTAATGGGGCCTCACACCGCCGCATGATTTCTGTTCTCACCCTGAAGCAAAGTTCTTAACCCGAGGTACTATTTCTGGGCTAGTGGAGTCTGTAACCTGAAGCGTCTGTAACCCAAGGTACCACTGTACCAATATCAAATGGTCATGATTGAGCTGATTATTAGGGTACCATTATGTTAGCTTTCTTGTCTGCTATATACATATCAATGCATACATAATATTAGAAATGAAAATAAATCTTCTATCATTCATCATAAATGTATGTTTGGTCTTAAGCACTAAAGTTTAAGGTCTTGTGGTTGAAAAAATATAGACACAGCATGCTCTTTTCTCTTTACTTTTGCCGAATTTCTTGGGCTGAAATTTGCTCTGTAGAACGTCCAAAGCATGAAGTCCACTGAATTCAAGTCCACTGAATTCAAGAGGAAACCTTGGGGGGAAATTTCATGTGGGCTCCATGGGCTGCTTCCCCATGAATTGCTCTTGTGCAATATGCCCCCCCCCCCACCTTTTTCTGAAGTCAAGGGAATTTTAAAAGCAGTCTGTGGGTCTGAAGGAACAGCTTCTGAAAAGGAAACACTGTTTAAAAAATTTAGGTGCCCATTTGGATCATAATTAGGTCCCATCCCTAAAGTCTAATATATCTTTAAACAAGGCTGCAATTGAAATTTATTAAAACTTCAAATGAATTATTTCATTGCTTTTTTAAAATTCATTTTTCTACATTTCTCTTTTAAGTCTGTTACTGACACCGCTGCTTGTATTTTACCTGTCTGTTTCTGTGGTATTTTAATTATTTATTGTTTAATGAGTAGTACTGAGATGAAGCTTCATTCAAAGCTGCTTTCACCCCCAAAACTTTTTTTTTTTTGCTTCAAAGCTTCACAAGGCATTGGAATGCTGCATTGGATCCTAATGTTCTTGTTAAACAGAACAAACTTTTGGAGAGGCAAAGTTACTGTTAGTTCTTTGCAGAGGAGACCTTGGTTTTAGAGATGCCCTTTCCACTGGAGCTATGGAATTATTGTCTAGGGAATAAATGATTGTCTGTAGAATAATTGTGCGGTGAATTAATGTATAGCTAGGATCCTTGTTTTTTTATATCTATTTATACATTATTCAAGTGTAATCTTGGAAACAATCCAGCCAAACGTTTGCTGTCACACTGGTTTTAATAGAATTAAGCCTTAAAGTCCCCCCTGGTTCATTAAAATGGATTTAATATTACTTATTGATGGCTGGAATGTATAGCTAAATTCTTAGGTTTTACAGTGGCTGGAACTGATAGTGTATCTGCAATGAAGTAGTCAAATGGTACCTCAAACAGATACTCTGGCAGTGAGACCCCAGATGTCTTACTCTCCTGAATATATGGCAGATCACCAGAAGAGGGAGCTACTGCCCTGCTATCGGAAGTGTTTGAGTGTCACCAAGGCAGCTGAGTATTACTTGCTGACCTACAACTGTCAAGTGACATAAGGGGCCAATAGGATTTCACCTGACCCTATAAAGCATCAAATTCTCTAGCCAGTTCTCCAGTCTAAGCAGCATTGCAGTCAGAAAAGGCTGGGTTGGTATAGTACATATACATATTTGCCCCTTGCTTGCTCTGCTGTACCTTGCTTGCCTGTGTAATTGAAAGCAATAATAATAATAATAATAATAATAATAATAATAATAAATAATTTATACCCCGCCCTCTCTGGCCAAAACCGGGCTCAGAGCGGCTAACATCAAATGTATAGCACGTTAACATAAAATCAGGTAATCCATTAAAATACATCCTAAAATCAGATTAGAATCAGAATAAAATCCAGAATAAACTGGTCTTTTGTCCACACAACCAGCCCTGACATAAAATGCACTTGTTTATTTTAAGGAAATATAACCCACAGTTCAATAAAATTTGCAGGGCAACATACAAGAAATTAAAAACACAATAAAACAAATTAAAAACATATATTATCCTGTTTTGCATGTGACACTAAGCCAAACCACAACTTAGTGCAAATGCGCAGGATCCTGGAGAAGAGCAGATGCTTTGCCCCCGCACCATCTTTTTGCTGCTGTACCACATTGTCTTGGCATGTTGTCCCAATCCAGGTTCATTGTTTAGTTTTCTCCACAATAATAATGAGCTGTAACTAAGTTTTGACCAGTGATTTACAGCTTGTGGTTTGTTCAGCACAGCTAAACCTGCATGCTCATGTGTTTCCTCTAAGTTGTGGTCTGGCTTAGCATGATGTGCAAGCCAGGCCAATAAAATATAGTAAATGCAGTAAACTCAAATAAGTATAACAAAAAAACAACAACTGGCCAAGATAAAACAGATCAAATTGAATTAAAAGGCCTGGGGAAATAAATGGCTTTGCCTCGTGTCTAAATGGCATTGGAGTAGATGTCAGGCAAGCATCTCTCCCTTTTCTAGTGGCAAAATTCCTGGTTATAATTTCTTGTCTGGCAACATATTAATTAATAGTCTCTCTTGCAAATCTTGTAGTATGCTTGTATTTCATGAGCTTAGGCAGTATACATTTGACTTTATTGAGTTTCTGATTATTTTGCTCGTGATTTGGGCTGGTAGTTTGATATGAAGCTATTAATAGTGTTGGCAAAATGAAAGCCAATGCATTTGGTAATAGGAATTGCTTACTATTAACCATAGGAAGAACTGGGCGATATACTTACTCTGTGCTTTCTAAAATCCCATCCATTTTTAAAAACAGGTACATAGGACCGTTTGGTGCCACTGACTGTACTAATAGGCCAAATAGAATGTAAATATCTCAAGCATTTAAACTGACTTCAAGCCCTTGCATTAGATTTGAATCAGAATAATATTGTTCACTGTTGGTTCCTACTTGAAAATAAGCTCACTTAAGTTACTAACCTGCAGGGGATGGTATATGTTATGCACTGAAGTTCTCACCCTGGGCCAGCAGGGGGATACTGTAGATAGTTTTCACTCAGGTCCACATATGCAAATAAGGAATTGAAAGTGAGGCTCAGTGATTGGATAGTTACAGAAAGTTGTTACTGTTGCATTGTAGTGGAGTTCTATATAAGCAGGCTGGCTGAACCCTTCAGTTCAGTTCTGTTCTGGCCTGTGAATAAACAAGAGCTGTTTAAAGAATCGCTGTGTCGTCTGATATGTTCACCCACAACTTAACAGTATAGGAGAATCTGTATTTCCCTCAGCAAACCTCTCTGTGCTTGGGCTGGAGGAGGAAGCTGAGCAGAGAGGAAGGATAGAATACCCAACCTGCTTTCTGTGCTGTCAAATCACGGAATATTATTGTGATTTTGAGGAGATTTGTATGGTATGTGGCAATGCTGCTTTCATGCCTGCAAAACCTAGGGGCCAGGGGGCTTTAAGGGGTTAATTCTGTCTCTTTTATAAAATGTTAAGTTTCTCACAGCTAAGTTATATGTTGAGATGGAACCTTGTGGGAATTTTAATCTCTATGATAGGTTTCTGCTGATCCCATGCTAGCACCTGGAACTGACAGTATATGTTAGTCTTAGAAGTTATCTATGTTGGCAGTCTCCCAAACACCCTAACAGTACATAAGCCTCTAGATCACCTCTGCTAGGATTTAAAAGATTTATAATAATCAGCATATGCCATAGAAAGCAGAAAGTGTGGTGTACTGGCCAAGCTCCAGCTTCAGGAGTCATAGCTGATAGGGTTGCTGGCAACCTCAAGGATGTAAGCATAATTGTAATGCTTTGTAGCTTTCTTTTTAGCTATTTAATATAATATTTAGCCTTCATTTCTATGTTCATTATGTTCCAAATTCATAAAGAAAACACTTTGCCCTTTGGCGGATGCCAGCATGCAATTCCTCCTTGCCTATGGCTACCAGGTGAGTGCTTAAACACAAGGCTGCTAGTAACTCTCACTGCTAACAGATTTTAGAACTGTGTTGTATTATTGTAATTATTATAATTTATTATCCGCTCTTCACACTAATGTCCCTGGGTGCTTTACAACAGATTAAAACACAATGTTAAAAGATGTTTAAAGTAACTTACAATCACAAGAAATAAGGTGGGTTCTAAAAATATACACCTCAGGTGTCAAAAGCCACCGTAAAGAGGTGTGTCGTCAGTACTGTACTGTATAACAGCTTATTCCACCAGATACAGATTTTAGAGCTGCTACATACCATAATAGTAGCTTATTCCCCCAAATATAGATTAAAATTGTAATAAAATGTTATTGGCTCTCTCTCAATTTTAGCTTTTTTCAAAGTTTCCAGTACAATGTGGACAATATAAAATTAAATGTGCTTTCTATCATAATGCTGCTGAACAAATGCACCACATAGACATGTCAGATTATTTTTACACCATTGTTTTCAAGTGGGTTATTTTCATTGCAAAATGTAAAGTCTAGCAGAGAAGGAAATAATTAGTTTCTCTCGATATTGCTGAAACATGGAGCTAGAACAGGTCAGTCAATGCCTCTTGCAGATTGCGACGTTTTGAATTACCTGAATAATACTTGAAGCAATCTTTGGACCTAATTAATGTCAGTTTGTTACATACAGACCTAAGAGAGATTTGCATTTATTTACTTATTAAATATCACATTCTTCCAATCATCCGTCTTTATTTTTCTGTATTGTAAACTTCAAATTTGTGTACTGTTTTCTTAAGTGGGGTAACTCTTCTTTTTCTTCCCCTGCCTTCAAGTAATCAATGTGCTGCTGAATGAGTTCATTTTAATGCATTCAATCATGCCTCTAATGTTTGTAGCTTACGGGCGCAGGCATCAGTAATGCAGGAATGTTATATGGCTTTAGTTTGGGCCATTTCATAAAATATTCATGGAATCAAAAATGTGCATCAAAATAGCGTCTGGGAGAATTACATTTATGTGCCTGCTTTTATGGCAGCTTCACATTTAAACCCATTTGTGTTAATATCTAGTCAATCTTTCTGCTCAAAAATAGTGCAGAATGATAAAGATCATATATATCCTTTTTCATTCATATTTGCCTAAGATAATTCTTTCCTAATAAAAATTTACACTTTTGCAGTTATATAGAAGAATAAGTGTAAAGAAGAATGGTATTCAGAAACTATAGAGAAGAATAGTATTCAGAAACCATAGAGATCTATGTGAATATGCATTTCCTTTTACATCATATAGTTCGGGGGGGGGGGGAGCTATACCTGCCACCCTCCCAAAATCAGGAAGGATACATTGCAGTTTAAATGTAGCCCAGATACCAGATTATTATTCAAAATGTAAACTTTTTTTAAAGCCACAAATCTTTTGCACTCACATTTCTAGTTTCTATGAAAAATGAATTATTTACTATATTTAATTCATTTTAATATATGAGTATTGTCTTTCCATTAGTATAATAGTTTAGAATGGGGACCCCCTATTGAAAGAAGCTTGCAGTTATACAGTGTCATTTCAGCTATTAAAAAACAAAGATTAACTGATTGATTTGATGCTATATCCTGGGGGCCTCTTAAATTATAAACATTTTTAGCAATTCTTTAATTTCTGTTAGTGATTCGTGTAATGGTATGTAAAAGTGCTGTGTTTTCCATTTCAAACGTATGATATGTTTGTGCTGATCAGAAGGTTGGCGGTTCAAATCTGTGCAACGGGGTGAACTCCCATTGCTCTGTCCCAGTTCCTGCCAACCTAGCAGTTCAAAAGCATACCAGTGTCAGTAGATAAAGAGGTACCACTGCAGTGGGAGGGTAAACAGCGTTTCCATGCGCTCTGGTTTCCATCACAGTGTTCCGTTGTGCCCAGAAAGCTGCCTGTGGACAAACGCCAGCTCCCTCGGCCTGAAAGTGAGATGAGCACTGCACCCCATAGTCACCTTTGACTGGACTTAACCATCCTGGGGTCCTTTACCTATGTTCATGCAATTTAGGGTGATATTGCTCAGGTAAGTTAGACAGCTCCTTTTAAATGGAATTACAGTTCTCTTCAAGGTGTTTGGAACACTTTTTACAGATTTTCTGTAAACGGGAGGGGAGAGCAGTGAAATCAAAAGTTCTCAAGCATGCCTAACTCTTCACTGGTTTGTAGTGAGTATATTTGGGACTAATCTTAATTCCTGCTGAATGAACATATCATTATGTTTTCTTTTCTTTTTTCCCTTTTCCTTTTTTCCTTCGCTAATATTTCCTCCACAAGTGACTATGCAACTTTTAAAACACCAGCTTTCTTACAAAATAACAATGCTATAAACCCCTACCATACCTATGGTTAATTCTGGGATTCTCTGCAGCTGGTTTCCTAATAAAGTTTAATCAAAATTATAACTGATCAGTCACATATGACCATCACAGCATCTATACAATATGGGATCTGTTCCCTGTTCCCTTGCTTACCTGTGTGAGGTGCACTGTCCTGGCACTCTCACTTGTTGGAGTGGATTTTGGTGTTAGGTGTTCATGTCCAGAGGCCAAGGCACACTACCTGTTAGGCCCCTAGTATTAACAGCACGCTCAAGTTCCCATGGGCCATGTGTGCTGTGAGAGCAAGCTGTTTTGTGAAAGTGCTCCCCTGGTGTGAAAAGTGCCTTTTCTCCATAGTTTCCTCTCAGCAAATTCCCACTTTATGAGCTCTAAGCATTGGTTCATACTATGTGCCCAGTCACCTGAGTTATGGTCTCCTTGTGAGGTTTATATGCAGGTGGTAGAAAATGTTGATTGCGTGCTGAGTTACATCACATCCTATGCTTGGTCTTGGTGAGGTGGGCAGAGTGAACATTGACAGCTATTTTTAAAATTCTTCCTCCCATCCCACAAGTCAATAGAAGGGAAATTTCCTGCACCAGGTTCAGGGCAGGTGCAAAGTTGTGCCTTCAGGAGTATAGCTACAGTATAGCTTGAAGAGGTCCACACCTTTACCAATACATCTTCAGCAGTGGAATGGCTGGGTTGATGTACAGAATATCAGGAGTATCGTGCCAGCATATGGCTTCCACCATATTTTATAGCCTCTCAGCTGGCATAACTGATGTATTGGATTTTCTCCACAGCTGACTTTCTTATCCTAATCCTATATTTTGTAGTTCTGAATACATTGATGTTTTCATCTATATTTGATCCTGTTATCAACTAGTGTAGCAGAATTCTACTAGAAAGGCCCTGCCCTATAGTTTAATTATTTGTGATTTGCTCTCGATTAGCTCATCACAGTTCTGACTATAGGGATTAAGTTTCTAAATGTGTTCCTTTAACCATCTAAACTAAAAATCAGATTGAGAGAGAATGGAATTATTGATATACCTGGTTTCTCCAATTGCAGTCAAAAAGTCACTATATATTGGAAAGCTTTCTGCAACTATATTTCTCACAGTAGGCCCTTAGTGGAAAAAGAGTAGACACAGATGCTTTATATATGTGACTCTTGTGTGGCATTTAGTAGCATTTCGCCCCTCATAGTCTTTTAATTTTATTTCAATTTCCAGTCTTTCTTTCAAAACTCCAGTGGGTAGATTGACAAGCTAAATATGGATGAATCAGAATGCCAGAGTTTGCTTTGAGGAATTGTCTAGAAAGGCCCAGACCTTCCACCTATATATGGAAGAGACCTCAGTGATGGGGTGATCTCCATAAAAATGTATATTCAACATCTGAGAACTCACTTTTGCCTATGCGTCTCTCCCAGGACTCAGATCAAGTTTCTTGATTGAAATAGTTCATTGATCTGAGCCACTGGATCACATTTTCTTTTACTGATATGTGATAAATTCATATTGTTGCACTCAACTGATTTTACTCCTCAGATCTCCCAACCAATACTTGCCTTGGGGTGGGAAATTATATTTTCCAACTTCTTTTATTAGTGGCTGCTTGCTTGGGATCTCTATGATGTTGACATAGTTGTCCAAAGTAATCACTTGGAGATTTCTTCTGTTTTCCATTGAACTTCTGAGGGCATATTTTTGAAGAGTATGCCTAAAAGCATATTTCTGGGGACAATATCATTTGTGGAAATAATCTGTTTCTCTCCAAGATTTACAGCTGACTTTACAAAGCATGGACATGGACAGTGTTAGTCTCAAAAAGACTATATTTTACAAGCAAGATCAAAGGCAGTGGAACAAACACCAAATATTATATGCTCAATAACAGACTATAAATACTTCTTTTAAAAAATATTTCCCTGTTGTTAGCTGCAATTTTATAATGAAACTATAGATAGCAGGTTGAGTCATATGTTTCAGTCCAGCTCGTGAGTGCCTATGCATGTTGGAATGAGTTTACCCCTAGATACATGTGGCGCTGATGTGTGTTTCATCAAGCTAAGTTCAGTTCAGGGGCAGATGTGTGTGGATAGCCTTAAAGATTCTGACAAGATGTCAGAGCCTTTCATCCTGGAGAATCGTGTGCACAAGAACCCACTAAGCAGCTGGGTTGGTGCAATAGTGCAGTCCTTTCAAGAACAATAGCTTTAAAAGTATTTAAATTCATTAGTAAGTACTGGTGATTAATGATCTACTGTCGGCTTTTATTTCTAGTGAAGTCGAAATTAAGAGGAACACACAGTTCAAGGTGTACCTGTATAGACAACCTTCTGACGGCTGTATTTGTCTACAAATCATTTTTATTTGTTTTGCAAACTGAAACTAGTAACAAACAAAATAAACATGTAATTACTTTATAGTGTATACTGGTCCTAACTATTACTGCCAGGATATCTCTGTACAAAGAAATATGTAGTGCTCTATTAGAAGCAGCTCCCTGTTTACGTGGGGGCTGCATTCTGAGGTACCACAAATGTCGGTGAAATCGTGTATAATTGAAACCCATTGAAAAAGCCTGCAAATGCCCCACCCCCACTCTGCTCCCGTTCTTCCCTTTTAGTGATGCTTCAATGACATCTTTATGATGTTTCCGGTCACTTCCAGGTTTGGCGCAATGCACATGTGCATGGTTGCACGGATTTTGGACATGCGTAAATGGGGAGCTGCATGTCTGCTCTTCCAATATTGCTGTGGACAAACCCCACATTTTTGTCTTTGAATTGGCATATCAAAATATTGTCCGTTTATCATAATGTTATTATCAAATATTATGCCTTTAATCAGTAAGTAATATCCTACTGGGAGTAGCTAATGATGAGAGTTCTTCAGGAATATTTTGTAAACTACGTAGATGCCTTATCAATATGACTGGCTTACATTCTTCAGGTCAGTTCCTGAAAGCCGCAGAACATTATGAAGCATTCTATCAACTGACAGTGGGACGGATATGGAAAGATGATACAGGCAAGACTCTCACTTCACTAGCCTGTGAGCATCTCTGGAGAATTTACACATTACTAGCAGACAAAATGCTAGGAAATAAAGAACACCAACAGGCCATCAGAACTCTAATAAAAGCACTTGAAATGGCAAAAGAAGGTGGGTAGAAAATAACACTCCTGCATTTCTCTCTTTAATGTGCAGGCCTGTTCTTTCCCAGGAGTAAAGTAAAAAACATCAAGTGTTTGGTGATTATTTTCTATGAAATTCAAGACAAATGCTATCAATATATTTCTAAATCTTGTTGTAAAACAGAAGTACCTACTTGCTGACAAGTAGGAATCCATTTATTTCTTGAAAGCTTTTAACACCAAAAATGCAGTCTCCTGAGAGTACTTTTGTAAAACAATGAGTCCATAATCGGAAGTAAGGTCACTGGCAGCACTGCTGGTTGTGGTTGTTCACTGATTATTCACTCTTACTTGGCTGGCATTGCTTATTGGACTGTCAGCTAATTATGAAAACAAGATCGTTTGTATCAGAGCTGATAAGCTTTTTCACCTTAGTGAAAAGTGACTATCTTAGTGACTAAGATAAAAGCTTAATTATTGGGGAAAGGGTTTTGTGCTCCCTGTGGTAGGGTTTCAGGAAACTTGGGAAGTTTAGAGCACTTTTGTTTGCTTGTTTGTTTGTTTGTTTTAGTACCAACTGTATTTATTTATTACATGCATTTATAGCTTGCCCTTCAGCAAGCAGTCCCAGCATAGGTTGCACGCAGCTAAATAAACAAATAAAGCTAGACAATGCTTATCAGTAAGCCAATAATTAAAACCAATTTAAATAGCAAACAAAGCCTGGGCAAAAGGATGTATCTTTTCACACCAAGATTTGCCCATCAGAAGAATTGTGTTTCTAAGTTTCACATGCATGCATGCATACACTTTAACTTACAGAATATCAAAATTATTAGAGTATTTCCTCAAGAGATAAGTTGATTTAGGTAGATACTATGTAGTCTTAACTTCCTTCATGCACAAACTCAGCCGCATGGGAACTGCTTTGCTGTGGTGCTCACTGTTGATTATGCTGAAGTAGAGCAAAGCCTCAACTCCTTCCAGAGGGGAAGAGTTGCGAGCGGAAGCCGGTTCCCGTGTCGGCAGGGGGGCGTATTCGGCCCCCTGCGTCATTACCCGGCTGCCGCACCACGCCCATCCACCAACCAATAAGGCTGGCTTGGGGGCGGGGTTTGTTGGGTTGAAATCACGACAGACGAGTGGCGGGTGTCAAAGGAGAGGCGTCTGCTGGGGCAAGCCCCGGGAACTCTCTTTTATTGAATATTACAAACATTGCCACAGGTGTGCTTGTGGCTGATTGGTTGATACAAACACAAAGCATCTTGTTGCTGATTGGTTAACATAGGTACAAGGCGGGAATAACATATTACATTAATCACTGATAGTTCAAAGACTGGGAACGGAGCTGGAACTAGACAGGCATGAATCCTCCTAATTAAATTATAACTAAAGATTAATATAACATGACTAAAACAATTACTAATGATTGATCATAACATGAAAGTTCCGTATATGTGGTTAGCTATGCATTAAGAACAGACCATGTTGTTTTGTACATGAACTTGAAATGAACTGAAGAATGACAGAATGTCTGGGTGTGCTAAGCTTGGTGTGTTTGGAACAGTATGTGCAGAAGCGAGACTTCCCAGAATCCAAGAGGAAAGAAGCAAGAGTTCTCATAGTAAGCATAGCAAGATTTCATAGTAAGACTTCCCACAATGCCACAGTTATGTGCAGTAAGAGAAACTGCAGAAAGAAAACTTCCCTTCAGGGTTTAGTCATTTTCAAGCGGCCGCGGCAGCACCGTCCCCTCATTCTGCCACCAATTGGCACCAGCCTCTCGGTTTTTCACCTTTGTTGTTTAGTTGTTTAGTCGTGTCCGACTTTTTGTGACCCCATGGACCAGAGCACGCCAGGCACTCCTGTCTTCCACTGCCTCCCACAGTTTGATCAAACTCATGCTGGTAGCTTCGAGAACACTGTCCAACCATTATTAACTTAGGCCCATTAATTTCAGTGGGTTTACTCTGAGAAGAACCTAATTGGATACAACCCAAAAACTTTATCCTTAATTGAACTACCATTTCTGTGTCTGGAATCAGGACTGGCTCTAAAAGCCTGAGATGCCCTGACCCTCTAGAATCCTTTCCATTAGTTCTCCTACTTGCATATGGAGGAACCCTCCCTGCTGGATACACAGAGATTGATAAAGCAGCTCGTTCCCAGCTTCTGCTGGAGCACAGCTTGTATTCTCCTGACACTACAGTTCTCACTTAACCTACCTGGTCACTGCTCACCATTGACTAAAACAGGAGAAGGCTGCTTTGTTATGGTATTGCTTTCTGATAACTTACATCTACAGAAAATGTAGTGTGGCGGGACAGTAGCATTCATGTAACCTCCCAGCAGCTGAGTTGCTGCTACTGCTTCCCAGAAGAAGGAGGCAGTGGGGAGGTCCATGCAGCATGAACACACTGGCAGGAGCACCATGCCATCCTCCCTTCTGCCTCTTCCTTCCCCCTCTCCTGGTAAGCAGCAGCTTCTCAGGAGGTCAAGTGAGCACCACCATCCCACCACAACTGGTGTTCACAACTGATCTACAGGTTGAGGAGATAAGTAATAATAAAGTATTAATGTAAAAACATGATATTTAGAAATGCATATCAAGTACCAGGCATCGCATTAGTTTTTAAGCTTTCTGATGATAAATCTTAATGATAATTATTGCCTTGATACCTCTTATTTAGCGGGGAACAAAAAGATGGAAGGAGAAGCTGCCTACTGTTTGGGTCTAGCATATCATACAGTTGGAGAAGAAAAGACAGCAATAGAAGTAAGTTTTTTAAAGAGTTGGTTCATTACCTAATATACATTATGGAACTTACTATTTAAGCTATCATATCTGTGGTGGGGTTGGTTGTATATATTGTTCTCTTAATGGATTGAATTCTGAGAAGAGATAAAACTATTAGCTCAGTAACTTAATTCTATGTCAATTCTTAGTTTTCAGACAGCTCGACAACCTAAGATAATTAAATACAAGCACAGGAACTGGCTTCTAAGAATGATTGAAGCAATTCTCAATTGTATTTTTTTCTCTGTTGTTTCAAAATAATAGTACTGCAAAAGACTCATTAAGTGAAACCCTGAATTTTCAGATATACGTTAAAGCAGTTTATAAACTTTGCTTCCTGCTGTTTTAATACAGTTTTCCTGATGGCCATAAAGCTGAATTAGGATAAATAAATGAGAACAAGCATTCACAGAAACAGATAGAGCTAAAAATCTATTTGGGCATTTTTCCCAGGTGTCAAACATACTTTTTCAAAACAGAAGCAGGATTTCCCACATTTTTAGGGTCAAAATCAAACTTGAGAAGCTTTGGTGAACCCAAAAGAACATTGCTGTTGCTTAAAGGTTACCATAGCCTAGCTTTTCACTTCATGGGATTAGCAGTTTAACACTCCTTTTTAAGTAGAATATATTTAACATACAAACTTTGATTAAAATAGCTAGTATTTCTAGTTAGAATACTTTTACTGTAAACAGTGTAATAACCAGAATTATAATACAGAGGAAGTTAAAGTCAAAGTTAGTCCATATTATTATTATTATTATTATTATTATTATTATTTGTCATGTCACACATGTTATATAATATATGTAATACTAAATGTGGTATGCCATTTAACTATAATATCCCCACAGAAGAAATTTACAGAATAGTAAAAATAAAGTGCAATTCTTACTAAGAAAAAGTGCACAGTGAGGAATGAAAAATGTTTTATAGAAGCCTTTAATCCTCAACAGTGATCAATATATATACAGTGGTAAAATATCTGCTGTTTTCAATTCCATTGAGCACATGTGAGCTTTACTATCCAATTAGAAATCATTGGCTTAAAATTTACCCTTCTGTTCTCAGTTTAATGGTCCCTTTATCCAAGGGGAGCTCAGATGCTTACAGAGATAAATCATTGCATTCTGCTCCCAGAGGACTACTGGTTATCATTACTTGTAACATGCAGACAATACTGCTGGAAGCCAGTTTGCCACATGGTAATGTGTAGTTCATCACCAGCTTCTGTAGCATGCTAAAAGGGTCTTGCCACACAGCATGGGCCTATTCAGGTATACACTCAGGGGTCTCAACAGTTATTTTCCTGCTTTGCATCAGAGTTTTCATCTTCTTTATCCCTTTGTTCTGTGGGCCACCTCAAGCAGACTCCTTCTGGGAGAATCTAAAAGGCACAGTTTTTTTCAGATGCTGTTGCCTCCAATTGCTGCCTGTCGTTGGTTCCTTTTGCCATTTTGTTATTACTCTCCTTCCACAATGCAAACAGCAAAGAAAACAAAGGTTCAAGGTAATCCACCTGAAACACGAGTTTTACAAGGCGATTTATGATTATGATTTAAGTACAATTATGTGCCCACCTTGTCTAAAGAATGGAACTGGATTTTTCTCCCTTGAGGTGCTTAATGACTGAATGATATGTATTCATTACAGCAAAACTGACTTTAAGTGGATACTTTAACAAATGCAATTTAAGCCATCTCTGTCACAGGAGGGGGGGGGTGCCTCTGAATAATAGTTGCCAGGGAACACAAGTAGGAAGAGCGCTGTTGCTCTTGTGTTATGCTTGCAGGCTTCCCAGAGGCATCTGGCTTGCCACTGTGAGAACAGAATGCCAGACTATATAAGCTTTTGGTGTGATCCAACAGGTATCTTCCTCTGTTCTTCTCCTGTTTCCACTGCTTGTCTGGAACCTCGAGAACAAGGAAGTGGTTAAACACTGGACAGGCCACAGCACATGGGTGATGGGCTGCAGTCACCTTCATCAAAACATGTTGTCCATTAAGCACACGTATTAAAGCATACTTTACTCAAATATGAATAGAAATAGGCTTGTGTGTTTGGAGCAAGTTGAAATATAGGGCCTAATGGCATTTGGGAATGACTGGAATTCGAAAATATTATAGTCTGTTTCTTCGTCACAAGAGGGTAGTGGATCCTGGTGTTCTGAGGTCTGCCTCCGCAGCTGGTTGGCACTAGGTGAACTTGTATTAGAAGTGGGTTTCAGAGACAGGGGTCTATAATGCACTAGGAAAATACGATGAGATATCAACCCTGCAGCCAGGATAGCCGCTTGGGTACACATCAGGAATAATGCACTCTAGCAGGAGGCCTTGGAAGATGACTCAAAAACCTCAGCTAATGCAGAATGTGGCAGTTTATCTGGTAACAGTGTGGCTCAATTCATATTATTTTGGGGAGCACTGATACCCCATATGGCTCCCCCCCTTAATACTTAAGATTTTCTGCTCTTAAATCTACAAACTCCTCTTCCTTACATGCACTTCTCATTTTATACTACATTTCCTTTTGACCACAGAAAGTCCAAAGGGAACAGATATTTGTCACCAGAGCTGGCCTTATTCTGTTGCTATTGCTGGGGTCTCCCCATAGCTGTTCCTCACCAAGGTGGCTGTTGTAAGTTGGCATTAAAGCGGTAATCAGTAAAGTTCAAGCTTGTTCTCATTTGTGCCACTTTCTCTCCACCTTCCCCACGCTGACATGAGTTAATCACTAGCACACATTAGAAATGATTCTCCTGAGAGAGGCATGCATTGAAAGAATGAAGAAGGCCACTCTTTGCAACTCAGACCTCCCTGATTGTCTACTGTACTGTACAGTATATAAAACCACCAAAGTTGCATCTGACAGAAGCTAAAGTCATTTGCATGCTTTAAAATACTTTGCTTGTGCCTATGACGCAATTATAGTCCGAATTTTTTTAGAATGACCTGCAGTTGTCTGATGCCATGTGGGTGGTTGCACCTGGTAACAAGGAGCTTTGTAAAACATGTAGTAGACATACACCTTAGATGAACAAAGTGTTTTTTGCATTACTAGCAAGTCATTCAGAAAACTGACTTGACTCTCTGACTTGACGTTCATTATGTGCAGCTTTGAAGGTAGAGTATTGTTCCTTTCAGATGCATCAGACAAATAAAGATAGCTGTGTATGTAAACAGGTGATTTGAAAAGCTATATCTGTTGAATTTCTGCCTTGTCATATTTATTTACTACTGCATTCCAAATGAGCTAGTTGTACAATTAAAATTCATACACAGGCTGATTCAAGCAATCCTCTTGTTCTCCCTGCCTCACTTGCCCATCTAGGTCCACTTGTGTACATCCTGTCATTATAAAACAAGCTGTAGATGCTATGCAACTTCCTTTTTAAAAGGTTCACAGCCCATGACTACCAAAAAGACCTTTATTAGGAGGAAAACATGGGCTTTTGGGATCATTCACTGCTGATATTGGGTTTGTTATGGTATGACAATGTTTTTAGTTTTTCAATTTTAGGTGTTTTAAGTAGTGTAAATGGTAGTATTTTTATACTGTTGTCTACTGCCCTGAGCCTCTTTGGGAGCAAGGACAGTATATAAACATTAATAAGATAGTTTATTATATTATTAACCCTCTCCTTGCTTTCCATTATAGATATGCTAGCTTTCTCTTGCTTTGCCCTTCCGTCCTGCCAAATTAATTGCCTTAAAAAGCCTTACTAGGGGAGGGAGGAATCAAGTGCTAGAGGGCTACCAGTAGCTTCAAATGATGCACAGGAATTCACCATCTGTTACCACTGCCAACTTTCTCTTGATCTCTATCCGCAGCTCTCTGCCCTATGACATACATGTTTTTTCCACCCTGCATGGCGGTTCTTCACGTAGAGAAAATGTAATACATGATCTAGAACCAACTTAAATTTAACAATTTGTCATCCCCCTGCCTACACAAAGTAGGGTTAACAGAGAGCCAGGATACCATGTTGGGAGTGGTAAAACACAACTAGCTTTACTTTTCTACAGTACTTGCAATCTCTAGCCTCCTTGCACAGCACCACCTACTGGCCTTGTGCATCACAATAGAGTGACCCAGCTGATTGAGGGGGGTCAGATACTCTGTCCCTCTTCTGCTGATATACATACTTTCCATGCTAACCATGGAGGAAGGAAACTCATTTCCTCCATGACTAGTGTGAAAATGCAGTCTGCTAGCTGCTTAACAGGATTGTAGAAAAAATGCAGGCTATTAACTTTGTGGGTTTATTTACATGGCTGGTAAATGTAAAATAAGCTACAAACATGAGTCTGACCAAACTGCGGGAGGCAGTGGAGGACAGGAGTGCCTGGCGTGCTCTGGTCCAGGGGGTCACGAAGAGTCGGACACGACTAAATGACTAAACAACAAAAAATGTAAAATTAAATAGATTTGTTTCATATTATCGCTTTACTTGCAAACACTTTGTCAGTGAATTTTAAAAGCAGATAAATATAAATCATTTAATAAAATTTTGGAAATAATTGAGCTCAACTTATGTTTATGTTCAAAAAGTGGGAGTGTTTCCTCATTCTATTCTGCTGGAGCTCATCTGATATCAACTTTAAAATATCTACAAATTTTACTTATGAATTATAGTTGGGCACCTTTCACAATAAAACCGGAAGTATTAGTTAAGCCTGCTCATTCTGTCACTTTATTTTAAGCAGACATGTATTTCATAATTTCAGTTCTAATCAGAAATGTTGATAGTAAACAGTAAAATAAATAAACCGGCCATTCCATACTGTGAATGTAGTAATATCAATATTTAAACTATTATTGTCTGAAATCTTTTTATGATTGCATGTAGCAATAATGCTACTTCTCTCCACTGTTTTATACACTATGATATCAGCTACTAAACATCATAAAAGTATTGTATTTTATCATTTAAATGTGCCCAAGATTTCAGTTTTTATTTGCATGTAAAGGTCTAATTTTTTATTGTCAATAGTACAGTGAATTTCTTGCAATTCTGTGGACTTAACCTTTGCAAATGCAAGCTTTTATTGATTGAGAACTTTTCCTTCAACGTCAGTAGTTTTGAAAAAAGAAAGTGATTATCCAAATCATGTGTTTTTTTAACTTAGAAATGCTTCTGCCTGTATTTTTTTTATCCCCTTATCTTAGGGGGAAACTGGTATATTATTATTTTATGGATAGCCACTGCTGGAAATGACAACATTAATTTTAGAGTATTGAAGTCAATCAGCAAATATCTGTGAAACCTTCAATTGCTGATTGGCTTCAATAGTCCAAAGCCTATGTTTATATTCCCACCAATTAAAACACACACCATGGTATCAACAAAGCAACATCATCCTGACAGCAAGGTATATAAGTGTAGGCATATTAGTGTGATAAAAGCAATTCAGACATCAGGATCACAGTGCTGCTGTACAAGAGCATGCATTTTTACTTACCCGAATCTTCAGGCACCTTGCATCTAGCTCATTGTTTTCTTCGCTGTCTTTGAAGAATCTCCCCCTTTCAGAAATCCTCTCCATCTGCTGGTGTGTGTGTGTGTCTTGGTGGCCCTTATGCTGCCCATCATATTGAAGAATCCTCAAGGTGAAGGATGGTAGCCTCATCCCTGCTTCCCTCTGCACTGTTTTCAGGCTTGTCACTGCTCAGTACTCAGCGCCACACTGGCTTGTTTTGTCAATAACCATTTATTTGTTGCTGGAGTAGTAGCAACCATTACATCTGACCTCCCTGTTTCATCAATTATGGATAGATTATTGGATGTGAACATCTGCAAAAGCTTGCTGCTGAATTCACCTCCTGGCTGGGATTAGATAAAGTATTAAACTGTTGTTTATTGTCAGGCCAAAACTCTACTGGGAAGCCAGGGAGTTCCAGGACCAGCAGATTCCCCATCAGCAAGCACCAAAAACTGTTTACTATTGCCACTGTTTCCCATAAGATCTTAGCATTTATTATTTACACTTATTACTAGTTGTTATAACATACTTGATAAAAGCTCTTGGCAGGCCTAGCATTTTGAGCCATTGTCACAGCTGTCAGGACAGAAAGCATACATAAATTGCTTTTGCCTCTTATATCACCTCTGCAGGATAACAGACGAAGCCTCTTCAGACTGTCACAGCATTTATGCTTAAATATTCACCACATTTGCTGGCTGAAAATATTAGGTTCCGGTTTCTAAGGGGGAAATTATGCTAAGCTTTAATTTTGTTTAAAGAAATGAAGCCCATGTTATTCAGGATTTGAATTTAAGTAGATTCTGAGCTATCCGTATTAATCTAATGTACAAAGTTACTGGAATTTGTAAGTAATTACTACAAAGATAAATACTGTATATGTTGTTGAAATAGCTTAGATTTTATCAGTATTAATGTACGTGCTGATATAAAAATAATCAGAGAATCAGTGCAGTAAAGGTGATAAAAGAAACAAAAAATATAGTTCAGAAGTGCCCGTAGTTCATTTTAGGTGCCATATTATGTAGCCTATTCATTTCTGCTACTTATTGAAGAAAGTTATAGCCAGTTATGACAATAAGAATAGATGTAGACGTGATGACTGAAGAACATGAGAAACACAATATCCATGTTCACAGGTATGAGCCAAAGCAAACTTTCCACCTTCTCTCCTGTTCCTATATAGCTGGGAGGAGGAGTTTGGAAGCTTTTGGTTCTATGTTTGGTTAGCCACAGCTTGATCTGATACTAAAATTATCTAGCAAGTGTTTTGAAGCACCCCTAAAGATATCCAGCTTTTGCCATGATAGCCAGCACCTCAAAAAGAAGTTTCAGTTTTGACCTGGAGAAGCTTCAAGGCAGACTCCATTACAGACAGCAAAGCTTGCTCCAAACAAGGTGAGCTGCAAGAGAGATGGTAAATTCATTGTCGCCTTACACAGTAACCTCTGCCATTCCTCCCTCATCATTTGTAAATTTGGAACCACAGCAAAAGAGCATCAGACTCATGGGAGCATTAAACCAAGATGTGGCCACCCAAATATTACTCCTTCCTCCCCACAACCCTCACATTTAGTAATCAAGAAGTTTAAATAGCCTGAGGAGCTCTTGCCAGATGTTAATCTCTTTTTCCCATTTTACCTGGACAGCAGAATATTGAAACAATTTTGTGAACATGTATTTAGACAAACTCTTCCTGGCTGACATCATTTTGCTTTTTACACCCATTCACTGTCATCTTTGGTAATTTTCTAGCCTAACTCAAGCATAAGAAGTGGTGCCTTTCACCATAATATCTAGGAATCTTTCAGAAACCAAGGAAACCTCACCCCTCTGCCTAGAAACTTTCCTGTGGATTCCCCCCTCCATTCCTTTTGTTGCTGAAGGGGAGCTCTCACGTCTAACACACCAAATCCCAGCATCACAGAACAAGGACAGGTATTAACACCACTTCCTCTCCAGCGAGCCCATCGGCTGGCCAGACCCTCTCTCTCCCCTTCCACTACCTTGTGCTTTCAAGCCCCATCATTTCTCTTTTTTTCTTTGAGACATCTCCTGTCTTTATTCCCTTGCCATGCCCCAAACTCTTCCAAATGCTATATTAGAATTCTTGCCCTAAAACATTTGTGTGTCGAGGTCCCCAAATTAACTCACACTTCACACAGAAATTTTTGTTTAAGGTTTAAGGTTTTTGGCAGAATTTCGGCCACAACTTTATTTAAATACACAAACGTGAGTGGTTTTTTAGGCATTGGTTACGACTTTCTGTCCATGGCCCAGGAACAGAACTGACTTCCGGATTCCAGCAGAAGCCAGTCAGGGAAAGCAATATTGGGGATCAATGAAGCTGGGCAACAGACCCTCACCTCTCCCCGCATGCTCCCAGGGGCTTATGTGGCCCAAACCCGATGCCAGGGATCTGGAGGAAGGCATGGCAAGCCCCCGGATTCCTTTAACGGAATTCCCTTGCAGCACCAGCATTGGAGGGGTAGGCACTTACCCCTCCACCAGCCAATTTTTTAACCAATGCCTAACCGCAAACCTTACAAGTTGTGATGATTTGCTACGCGGTAGGCAAAAACCAAATGGCACCAGTCAATCAGCCAAATGGACAAAATTCCTACCAGGCCCCTGCCCCAAAAGCAGGCAACCCTATGACAGGCATAGCAAGGTTAAGCGAAATAACCCTCATTTCAGGGAGGGTGGGCGGGTGATTCGGTGCACGCAGCAAAAGAGAAAGTCCAAAGCTACGTGACCTGTATTTAAAACCTTTGTGTCCCACCCCCAAATTGGCAACATGAAAATCTCCCCAGAAACTCAACTGCCCAGTGACTGCCTGTGGCCATCCAAACAGATCTGCCCAGCAACAGTGGGGTGGCCTGCTAGGCCCCACTGCAACACGTGCTCTCTATTGGGAGAACACGCTTTCCCAGACTCCCACAAAATCACTACCAAAACATTCCTTATTCCCAGACAACCTCCCCATCCCTTTCTATAAAGAAGCAATGCAACTCTGCACCCAATTTTTTGCCTTCTGGTACCACTTCACCCCCATCAGTGAAATCTACTTCCTCTCATTCATTTCATCCTCAATTTTCCTGGAAAAATTCTGGTTTTCCTACGGAATGCTTCTAAGTATAACTCTTGAACTGGCTTTTAGTTTCCTAATATCAAACTAATATTAGTGTACTTCGTAACATTGAAAGTTTATTCTTGTATTATTACATAATTCTGTGAAAATTGGAGGGAGAATGAATGTGAAGAACAAATCAAATATTCTAATATTTGAAAGTGGAAAGATACATTATTGTTTCATTGGTAGATATATAATTGTATGAAATGTCAGCACTGGGTATATCTAAGTATTCAACATAGTAGTATATTTTATATATCTACAGATACTTGACAGTGGCGGGAAATGTTGCCTGGAGTAATGTCTATAAAGTACCCAGTAACAAGAAGTTTGAAATGCAAGAGATGAGGGGGCTGCAATGTTATGTTGAGGAATGAAAGCAATTGAATGAGAAAGATGGAAATGATGTTTTAGGGTAACCAAAATAATTGCAGTAGTCATGAAGACTTCAGCAAGAGATACTTTGAAGCTGAAGACAAATAGTACATTAGAAAAAAATATGTAGTCGAGCTTGGCAGATTTGTACATGGGCTCTTATGAAATAACACTAGAATGGTCAAGGATGATGAAGACAGATTTATGGATAGTGGTAAGGAAGAGTGTTTCCCTTCTCTGCTGTAAGACAATGCCCACAGCTCAAATGTTGAGTTGAAGCTGACCTCCATCTTGAAGTCTGACCTTTGGAAATACATATTTAATGCTAAGACAACATAAATATAATTTAAGCCTACTGCTGGGTTTGAGTATTCCAAACATTTCTTCTAAAACAGATTATTTCAGACCTCATTTTATACCACTCCTGTCTGTACATCGGGAGTTTTTTTTTTACTTTGTTTTATTTCATTCAACTGGAATGCTCTGTTTCAACATTTGCTGTGACTTCTTGATACTGCTAACATATTTCCACTCTAGAATTGCTTTTGCTACAGGCAGTGGTTTATGCCTATGCATTGGAATGTTTCTATTTCTATCCAACATACCATTATTAAGCCTTGTGAAACATAGCCTCTCTATGCCAGGATAGGGGGGAATAGACAAATGTGGAATGTGCCCACAATTTCATCATTATATAATGTTTATTATATAATAATGTATATTAGTATATCTTATACGTATATGATATGTGTAAATATTATACATACTATATATGTTTATTTTAAAGACATTGTACAAACCTAGAGAAATGCTTGATACCCAGAGTTGAAATTAGTAGTATTTGTAATATGTATTGTTTGCTAAGACAATTAAGGTAAAAAGCCAAATTCTGAAATAAATTAAATTCATTTTTAATACATAAGATTAGATCCAGACATTAGTCATACTTGGAGATGATTCACTGAAATCAGTAGGACATAGATTAGAGTCTTCTCTAAATATAGCTGGCTCTTGATCTAAGCCACACTTCTTTACGGTGTTAAGGAAGTAACTTTTCAGAATGTTAGGATTGGCTTTATATGTATCTATATTTCAGCATTATCCATTTTCCTTCTGATGCCCTGCATTATCCATAGTTCCAATCCACACTAACTATAGGGCACAGGGAAGAAATCTGCTATATAGAATCATAGAATCATAGAATCATAGAGTTGGAAGAGACCACAAGGGCCATCGAGTCCAACCCCCTGCCAAGCAGGAAACACCATCAGAGCACTCCTGACATATGGTTGTCAAGAACGAGAAAGATGCTGCTACCTATTTAGAAGTGTTTTATTGAATATGATATAGATATTCCAAAAAGCGGAACAGGATTCTAACATGGCCACACTTAAGCTGTTTGGTGGATAGCAGGGAAGCAAGGTTGTGGCAGTTGAATACGAAAGTGGCAGAAATGTCATTATGAACCACATTATGAACCATGAAAGACTGTAAGAAAACAGATAATTTGTTCAATAAACTGCTTCTAGAGATATGTGATGCTCTGGTCAAAGAAGTTAGATCTTTACCTCTACTTCATCCAACACTTTATTCAATACTTTAGACATGACCACATCCCCTTACAAGCTTCCTAGCGCAGTATTGCAGTCTTTTAAATAGTAGAATCATAGAATCATAGAGTTGGAAGAGACCACAAGGGCCATCGAGTCCAACCCCCTGCCAAGCAAGAAACACCTATAGAATCATGGTAGCAGCTGACACATTCCAGGCTGTCAGCACTGCAAAGGTGAAGTATTCTAGCTCACATGGATGAGATCCAGTTTAGCCAACCCTTAGAAAAGATTGCCCTATGATGTGTACTAGTCAAGGTTCATTTTGACTGGGCTGCATGTGCTCCACTTAAGGTACATCTGAACATCAGTAAAGCCTTATGGTTTGCATAGATTTGTCCAGCATGGTTTGCATAGATTTCCTGTTCCCTTCCCATCCCCCCATTAAACCTTGTAAATGACATTCACTAATCCTTTATTGAAAATGTGCAAAAAGGATTTCCATAGATAGTCTTTGGAGAGTTCTTGTGTCCTCATGTGTGTAATAGATTGGGTCAAGGTACTAAGAGGGAGGGAGGAAAGAATGAGATTTCATTATATATACATGTTTTCCTGCGACTCATTGAAAAAATTGGAAAAGAAATTATGCAATACAGATTATGTGAGTGTTTAAATTAAATTAAGTTCATATGTTTCACTGTGGCAGCTGTAATCCTTTGTTTACAGAAGAGGTCACATTAATAGACTACATTCCAAATGAATATTAACAAATCACTTTTGTGCAAAGATTATTAGAAGCACATACAATAAATTTGTATACAACAGCTTGTTTTCAAGTTTACCCTTTTAAATTCTATACAATCTATTATAATGGATTCCTCTGGACTATAATAAACCAAACAAATACATAGTAACTATTACAAGGAGATTGTGCATTTGAATGATTGAATCCAAATCTGGGTACAGCTAATGGAATTTAAGGATGTTATCTCATAATTGCCAAGCATGTATGCACAACTGGTAAATTGTATAAATTTCTTTGTTAACTGAAATTTATGTATTTAGCTTCTTATTAGGCTAGAACAGTGATACATTTTCATTAAATCAGACAGTTTGTGTGTATGCGTAATGTTTACAGAGATGTGAAACAATTACACAAAAATCCCTTATGCAAATGCTTTCACATAAATGCTGTCCATTTTTGTCCCGCAATGTGGACAAAAGGTTTCAAAGCATAAATTGCTAATAGTGTTTATATCTTCTTTTTTGTCTCACAGAAGCTAAATACTTATCTGGAAATATCCAAACTACTGGGAGATTTCGCTGGTTTAGGGAGAGCATATCAAGCTATAGCTCAGGTCCTGGTAAGGTAGGTTAGTGCCTCCTTGTCTTACTGTCACTGTAAATTCATTCAGCTGTGAAAAACTTAAATTGTTGGATGTCTGTTGCTTCCCATTACTGACTGCTTAAATTTTAAGCAATGGCCTGCTTTTCCACATATGGCTTTTCAATTCGGAGTTACTTAAATTAATATACCTTATCAGGCATCAAAGCATTTCTTTGTGCATCATAATCTTATTTGAGGGTATTAAGCAGGATTGGAAGTTGCGTTGTTTATTTTTGCCTTTCAGAAAGGGTAAGGCACGGCTGAAAAACAAACATCCTGTCATATCTTACAGGCTAAAAAGCAGAAAGCACAGAAAATTATAACATACTTCAATAGGCATGCCACAGTGTAACCTTTCCAGAATTCTTCTTTAGAAGTTTTTATTTATTTATCTAGATCTGCCTCACTTTTTCCAGCTTTTAGAACATGAGTAAAATTTCTAGTAAATATCATTCAATTTCTATCATCCCAGATTATTATTATATGCCATGAAAGTGTGGATTATGGGGGGGGGCATTGAAACACCTGGAATTTAGTGGGAAATCATTGATACAAACTAATGTTTTTGTCAGTGAATCCTGTGCAGTCATCCCAGCACAGAGTTGAGCGTATTCTCTAAGGTGCTTACAGAGGTCATGTATGCACAGAAGTCCCCATTTGTTTCAGTAAAAGGACGCAAAATACAGATGCAAAGGAACACATGGGGAGATCAGCTCCCTCCATTAAAATGCATGGTTCGTTAACAATTAGTATTCAGAGCAGGCTATTTTATTAATCTTTTGTTTTTAAAATTATGTACTACTTTTCAGCATGTTTTCAGGGCAATGTACAAAATTACAATAATCACTATAGATATTGCAATTTTCAACCTGAATGTCCTGAATCTCAGATGCAGAAAAGTTGAGGTTCTTCCAAAAACAGATTGTTTAATGTGTTGCTGGCCAAAATGCCCTTATTTTTCCTTTCTTGGAAGATATTGAGATGCATATCAACACACTTAAGCAAACAAACCTAAATAGATTTTTGAACATGCTTCCAAGATTTCCTTTATTGTCACTGGAGCTCCATCATCAAAAGCAATAATGGCAATGCTAGTGTACTTTGATCAATCCTTTCCCCACCAACACTAATTTTATATTTAGGACTACTCTGAGCAGCAAGAAATATGTAATAAGATTCACATTATAATGGAATTCAGAGGCTGAAGAACAAAGCTACATATTTGTATGTGTGTGGCTGTAACTACATGACCACTTACAAAGATTGCTGATTTCTTCCCTCACTATTTTCCAAAGACTAAGACTACTACTGATAGCCTGTCTGTCCTTTTGCTTCTAGAGGTTGTGAAAGCAGGTGATATGAGTATATGGCAAGCAGATAGTGTTGTTATAGTAAGCATCCTTTTCTTTTTATTGAAATTGTTAAGGGACCATCTGGCAGAGATCATAGCCTGAGATGAGTTGCAAAAGTCTGATCTTTGAGTGCTCTTGAAAACAGAAATAATGTTCTACAGGACAATGACAATAATCCACCAACAGCATACAAATCAATATGGCTAACCTGATCCAAAACACCCACCCACCTCACTCACACACGAAAACAAAGATCACCACAGCCAATCACAAGCAAACAATCACACCCTAGGCCAACCCCAACCTCTCTCACCACCAAAGGAACACAAGTGAACAACACAAGCAACGCTGACACCAAACTCTACATACATTAAACATAATAGAAACACCGCCACCCGACCCCACCCCCATCCATCTTCCCTCTCTCCACCCCCCCTTCTTTTTTCTTTCTTTTTTCTTCTCCCCCTAATGCCTCAACAAATGAAACGGATTTGTAAAAATGTTACATGAAAAAAAAATACGAGGCACTACACTTCTGTAAAACAAGAAAATCCTTAATAAAATATTTTAAATAAATAAATAAATAAAGAAAGAAATAATGTTCTTTAATGACAAGTAGTTTTTTGAAATTTGAACAGAAAACTACAATCATCTTGTTTTCAGATTAATAAACACTGGTGTTTCCATGCTTTTAAATAGCTGAGGCACGTCTGGCACCTGCACATATTTACTTTTAAAGTGTGTAAGAGAAATTACTCACCTTCAGCAGAGTTTACACAACCTGTGTTTCATATTATGGGAGTGCTTTCTGCAGAGTTGCAGTGGGAAGCCTCCACCTATGAGTGGCAATTCACCTGGATCTCTACGCTGGGAATAACTGAATTATTAATTTATATCCAGTGCAGAGATGCGGCAATATTGCCAACTTTCCAAAAGAGACTTAGAAGAATGCAAGTCTAATCAAAACAGTGATGCAGCAGACTCCTTTAGGAGTGAGCATGTACAGTTCCCAAGATCCTGTAATTATTAATTAAGGTTTAATTGCTTACTTAAAGTACTTTCATGGCACAAAGTTTAGGAATTCCTATTATTTACTATTGATGTGTGCCCAACCTAGCACCATAGTCTCAACAAAATGAGTCTTCAAAGTAGCCATTTAAACTACTGAAGGGCTGGGTATTTTTGCCAAAATATATTACTTTGAATGATTGCCTGCTTCCCTGCTAATTTAATTGTTTGCTAGCAACTGCTGATTCTGTACAGTCTTGATTCAGCTCAAACTTATTTATAGGAGAGCCCTGCTAGAACCCCATTTAAATAAATGAAGAAGATACAGCACAGTACTAGGAGGATTATACCCACTACCAGTGCTTAGATCTGTGCACTTGGTTCCAGTGAAAAAATGGAAAAACTGTTCAGACAGGAAATGGATGGCATTCACTGAGATCTTATCAACTTGCCATAATTTGGCTTGTGACTTTTATTTCTCCTTGATGGCCATATTGTTTGTTGATTGCATATGCATAGCATACCTGGCAGTTTCCTAGTTCCAAGTTCTAATATGACTTCCTGATCCCATACAAAGGTAGCTGGCATCTTTGGCAAAGGTGACCCCATGCTATATTATATGGGGGGGGGCAGGTCTGAGGCATTTCAGCATTTGAGGCTAAATGCCCTCAGGAAGGGATCCAAAAGGTTTGAGAAACACTGAACTATGCACAGGAATCTGTGGTTTTCTAGCCCAAACTGTTGAGCCAAGACATAGGATATTGTGCCTGAGACTCTCAGGTAAGTGATTTATAATGTTCTTTTGAACACCTTTAAGAAAGGAGATCACATCCACCCCTAAATAGTTTGATCATTCACTGAAGAAGTATTGAAGAGTTGAAAGCTTCAGAAAGTGAAATGCTTCTTCATTAGAATCATCAGGTCTCAAATTATTTAATAACTGTTTCAGTAATTTGGGAATAATTAATTCTTCATCAAGATGCCTTATCCTCCTTCTAACATAAATCACAGGCCTCATGTAAATGTAAGTTCAATGATCTGTAGGAATCAACACATGAAACCTTCCTAGGGAACATTCATCCATTGCAGAGGTATGGACTGTATTTTCTAACAGAGCCTAAACATACCCTTCATTATTTTTAAAAAACTGTTTTTTACCCCCCGTGTTTGTAGCTTCTATCACATAGTGTGATGTTTTCTGTTACCAAGGAGTAAATGTAATTTGTAAAGCATCAAATTGTACCAGTATCAGAGAAGGCATGTGTGAGAAAGTAGAAGGCACTATTTACTAATCTGATGAAATTCCACTGAAATTTCTAGCTCTATCTGGAAAACAAGACTTATAGATAACAAATAGCCACTTCTGTCTGCTGAAGCTTCAAGATGCACATTCTGTATGATATATGATATATAAATGAAATGAAATAATTAAGAAAAGTTTAGTTCAACTCAACAGATGTTAATCTGATAGTAATGCTTGTTTAGGGTTTGCTCCCTGCATAATCATTTGGCAGACCTGTTTCAATCCTGTTTTAATCTTGTAGCAGAGTTTTATTCTCATGGCATAAATAAAGCTTTGTGTTGGCATATTGCCTTTTGATTATAGAACAAATTAATTCTTCTTTCTTTTTTCTTTCTTTAGGTAAATGGTATTTATTTTTTGTAAATGGAATATAGGTTCATGTAATGCTATATCAAAAAAGATCAAAAATACATCAAAAACATTTCTATTAATTCATTACATTAAGAAAACCTTTTTACATTTTCTCCTGTCACTGATTCCATTTGACTTATTACTTTCAGCTTCTAACCCACAAACGTGGTGGCACAATCAACAAAACCCTCAGTGGCTGTTTCATCTCTGCTCTATTTGATTTCTTCACTCTGAGTAAATGATTAAGATTTCATGCATTGGTTCAACCAAAATCTATGTTCACTCAACCACATCCTTTATTGATTACTTCTACTGCAAACAGTAGGCCAAGTGTGATATACATAATTGGACAGTTGTCAGGGGATGTGGGTGTTAACAGTCCTGTTTTCCCAGTTGGAAACTGGAATCACCTTGATACACAAATATTCTGCACAGTTTCATTCTCATTCTTTGGACCAAGGAGTACTTTTCCTCAGAATATATGTTTTTAACTCTCTAAGGTCTGGTTGAATGAATTTAATGATTATACCATATAATATGCTGTTCAAGTTGCACCTGTGCACTGCATATAGAAAACTAGAAAAACTGGAATTAATATTTGTCTAACATTTTAACCTTGTCCTTTAACTTATATAAATCAGTTCAGTTCTTCTGGGTGGAAATGTTTGATTCTCTCCCCTTTGAAAGAAAAATAGCCATCAAAATGTGACTTTGATTTTAAACTTTAGAAACCTTTTGACATATGGCAAATGTTTGCAATACATTTTACATTCCAGGAATGTTTGCTTGCCGCCTTCTCCTGATTGTAATAAAATAAACACTTCATAAGGATGAAAAAATGTTAAATGTTAGACCATTTTCAACCTCATGGAAATTTTGGACTGTAGTCCTAAGACTAAACTCCGTTAGACAATTAGACTTTATCAGTTTGTTACATGTTATATCCACTTAATCATGTGGAGGCATCATGGCATTGTTACAATTTTGTAGATATTGTCTTCTATTTTTATGGCTCATATGTGAGGTTAGAGAACACCACCATTCATATTTTGGTACATAGATATCATACTATGTTGGTATATTTTTATTTCTTAAAGCTCAGTCTTTTGCTGCATAAAATTAACTTGAAGCTTCTTCTTTAAAACAATAAGAGAACAATTCCCTTTGTCATTACCTATAAACTTTAGTTTCTACACATTTCTATATTAGGACTGGAGGTTTTGGCTCACTGGTGGCGTGACATTTAGTTTTCTGCACTGCCACATTAGACACTCAGGTTCACAGCTAATATTAAGGTCACCAGCTATGACACAGACTCAGAAAGAGGAACTGTGTGATGTTTCACCCACAAACAAACTGTAGCATCTGGCTGTGTGTTGTAATGGTGGTGTGGAGGTGCTTTGTTGTTAATATAGCTTGCTTTATTAAAAAATGTGCAAATGTCTTATCAATGTACATTTGCCAATATTCAGCTTAGATTTGGCAATGACCTCAGGTTGTGTATATTGAATTGGGAATTAGAGGTAACACCTGCAATCTACTGCAGATGTGGTAGGTAGTATGACTCCAGCAACCCTTGGCTTACCCAGATAAAGAGCAGCAATTACATCTTGAAGGAGGCCATGGTGTTTATGAGCTCCAGCCTTCAAACTGTGATGTAGCTGCTGTGGCCTACAATTCTTCCGCAAACAACACTAATAATTTCAAGCTACAAAATTTTGCCTTACAAATTTCAGTGCACTGATTGCTGAGCAGAGCTTCAACTATAATCAGTCATGGTATGATGAATTTGCTCATTAAATGTTTATTTCTTGTTTTGTTTCTTAGCCTGGGAGAAGTGGAGGAAGCTATTAAGTACATGGAAATGTTTATGGTTATTACCAACAAAGTTAATCTTGGCCCAAGTCTAGTGGATGCATGTACATTCCTTGGAAATATTTACAACCAAAAAGTAAGTATTAGTTTGAGAAGTTCTATCATAGATTAAGGATAACATTGTCAGTGGATTCATATGATCTGATTCTTAAATATAAGTATATATGTTCAGTTGCGACATGGTTGGTTTGTTTATTTTTATTGATGTATGTTATGGATGCTTTTGATAACTTCAATATAACTTGGAATGCCTTATGTGCTTGTATGAAAGTGTGGGTCATAAATACTTTAATGCATGCATGAAAGAATGAAACGTTGCTGAACATAATGTTTCCTTAGCTATTTTTGTGCCACATCCCAACAGTAGCAAATCTTGGGAGTACTTGCTTTAGATAGCCCTAAAATGAAATGTGTGGGATTCAACTAAAAATGAGAAGCCCTGCAAAAGGATTTCTACTTGCACAACAAATCTCAGGGTGGGGTTGGGGGTCATTCCATCTGGTAAGCCAAAATGTTTGCCTTGATGAAACGATCGCCATAGCATGATGTTGAATTCTTCCCAGTGATTTTAGCATTTTTAACTTTCAGATGATGACTTGATGCACAGTCTAACATAGCTGCAAATACACAGTACACATTTGGAAGAGCTGCGGTTGACTTAGTTAAGATCCAAAACTTTGCAGTCTAGCAATTTATTGAATAGTACAGAGGTATTGGCCTGCATACCAACAAAAGACGGCATTATCCTGGTTGTATGGTAACAGTGCATATCTTTCAGAAACTGGTTGGACATCTGAACCGTAGCTAGCAAGTCAAACATTCAATCTTATTGTTCTATTCTGATGCAGCTTCAGCTGTGACTGAAACTCCCCCAATGTGATTCCATTCTTCAGTGAGCAGGAAAGCTGATTTCTGCACTAGGCTATTACAGTAAACTGCAGCCTTAAAATGACAGGCATCTGTGCTGCTTACTGCTTCCCAGCTTTTGAAGAGGGTAAAATACGGAATCCTGGGTGGTGTCGGATGTGAATCTTAGGTGCTCATCATTCACTTTGATTGGTGCCAAAGTCTGCACAATGTCAGGTTTTCTGTTCATTGGTTTGTTTAATCAAGCCCTTTTTCTGAATCGGGAGCTGAAATACCACTTTAAGTTATCTTTTAATACCTGTTCAAAAGAGTTTTTCAGAGAATAGCTCATGTTCTAATGCTTTTCATTCAAGTTTGATTTGACTCAAATCCTTCACTGAGATTTCAGATTCTTTAGGATATGAAGAACTGCCCCAACATCAGTGCATTTTTTCTAGAAAAAGAGGTGAAGAAACTTCCACCTTTTTTTGACGGATGACCCAAAGTTCTTGAGCTTTTTTCTTTAGGGGGAGCCAAAGACGTGGAGCATTCTTAGGGGGGGACCAGTTTTTAGGGGGGAACACTTCTCTGCCTGATCGCCCCACTGCCGGCATTGCTGCAGCCGCATTACATCAACTCCGACATGCTACAGAAAAAACCATGAGCAGCATGAAGCCTGAAGACTCTGGCACACAGCTCTGGGCGCCATGCTGCTATACAGCTGCCGGTACGCTACAAAGAGGTACTGGAAGACACCAAAGAGGTGTTGGAACTCAGTTCTGGTGAGTTCTGGCTGAAAAAAAGCCCTAGCCAACTGCCCAATTGCACATGCACAATTTAAAAAAAGAAAAACCAGGAGAGTTAGAACATTAATTCCTATCAACTAACTTTTTTCATTATGCATGTGTATCTCACATGAACAAGTAACATGGAGAAGCCTAGACAGTCCATAGTCACTGGAATACCTATCTAGTAATAACTATGAATTAATTCCAGGGACACGGGTGGCGCTGTGGGTTAAACCACAGAGCGTAGGACTTGCCGATCAGAAGGTCAGCGGTTCGAATCCCCGTGACGGGGTGAGCTCCCGTTGTTCGGTCCCTGCTCCTGCCAACCTAGCAGTTCAAAAGCACGTCAAACTGCAGGTAGATAAATAGGTACCGCTCCGGCGGGAAGGTAAACAGTGTTTCCGTGCGCTGCCCTGGTTCGCCAGAAGCGGCTTCGTCATGCTGGCCACATGACCCGGAAGCTGTACGCCGGCTCCCTCGGCCAATAAAGCGAGATGAGCGCCGCAACCCCAGAGTCGGTCACGACTGGACCTAATGGTCAGGGGTCCCTTTACCTTTACCTATGAATTAGTTCGACACATGTGTTTTAATGTTTCTGTATATGTAAAAAGTAACCTTTATGAATGTGTTACAGATTAATGACTGGATGCATAGGATCCTCCCTAATTTCTGCCAGTTGTGCCTCTTGCTGCAGCCCCCAGCTGCATACCCCACATCATTTTAGAGAATTACCCAATTATTGGGAGTAGCTTTTGTTGTTTGTATTTTGCTCTACATTAACTGTGTTTGAGAACTATTTGGTTGAAGGGTGGCATAGACATGTGCTACATTAATATTACTTTTTATAAACTTAGATTAAAAGTGGAAGGCTATCACAAAAATAGTTTTATTTGTTCCACTCTTCCTTTTGGTTTCAATCTTCCTCCAAGGAACTCAGGGCAGTACACATATTTATTTCACCCCACACCCTGTGAAGTAAGCTAAGCAGAGAGTGTATGAGTGGCCTAAGGTCACCTAGTAACCTTTTTAGCTGTGTAGTGATGTGAATCATGATCTCGCCAGTCCTTGTCTAGCACTGTCATCACGACACCCCAGATAAATGCTTGATAAAGTGAATTCAGCAACACCTAACTGCATATATACTGTATCATACATCTTCAGGCTATTTTCTAAACAAAACGTGCGGTTGAATTTCAGGGTTGAATAAGGACCTGAGTATCTTATTTAATGTTTATACTATTTTTCACCTAACACGGAAGTGCTTATCCATTTAGCATGCCCATTCTGCCTGTAGTACAGAAGAAGAGAACTGCTTCATTATTATTGTCTTTCTAGATTTCAAGTATACCTTTATGGCGCACTTTTATTTGCGGGCATTTTGTTTGTTTGTTTGTTTGTTTGTTTGTTTGTTTGTTTGTTTGTTTTGGCTTATAATCTATTGCATGTCAATGACTTGGAGCTGGTAACCATATTCTAATTATTCTACTCCTATTCCTGGCCACAAAAAGGTTTGACTATCAAGCACTGCTTCCAGAAGATATACACTGTACAGACTTAGGTGTAAACAAGTCTCAAAGGGGGGGGGGAGAGTCCAGACCACTAGGGAACACCCATCTCTGCATAACCTTGCAGTCCTGACTTGGTACATATTTGCTATATATTGAGTATGTTTAAGGGAGCCTTCCCAGCTGATCTTAAAGGTCGTAGTGGAACATTTTACTGTAGAGTAGGATTATGGGGGAAAGTGACAGTGGCAGTAATTCAGGGTTCTAGCAATTCTCTGAGATGATCCAAACCATAAATTTAAGTGCCTCCTCCATGTTCCTTGCTTGTATTGGGAGAATAGGACTCCTGCTTTTGCAAAAGGTAAAGCATAGAGTCAATAGCATTTTCCCTCCCCGTTTTTCATCAGACGAGGAAGGTCATCACTGGAGGATAATTATCCTTTTAGTTACAGTACTTCCAATATTGGTCTGCTATTTAATGTTCTTTCCATTTTAAATGGTACAAAATGGAGTCAATAATGTAAAGCTGTAAATCCAGGGGTATCTATGACAATTTGCCACTTTGTTGGTTCAGTATGCAACAAACTGCAACCTCTTAAAGGCTGCAAGTGGGGAAAATAAGAAATGCTGGAGTATTTGAAAACTGGGACGTACCTGTCTTTTCTTTTATTAGGGTAACTACTCCAAGGCCTGTGAGTATTTTGATCAGGCATTTGCTACAGCAAATTCTCTTTCGGACTGGGCTCTAGTGAACGAGACAAAGGTATATTGTGGCATTGGGAAAGCTCACAACATGATGCTGAAATATAACAGTCACACAGAAGCTGCAGATTACGCCAACATCAAGTACCTGGTGGCCTGGAAGGAGAACCGAAGTGACATGTTCACTGACCCTTTTCCAGTTGGTAAGACAGTAGTTATGAAACGCATTAGTGCTGCTTTGTCCTTATGGTTAAGTCATTTTTCTTGTATAGTTTTATTAAATTACTTTGCTGAGTTTAATCCTATTGGACTAACTTTGTCCTGGGTGGAGGTACGACTTGCGTTTGCATGAGATTTTTTTTAAAAAAATTATTAAATAGGTCTATACAAACACAGACAATCAAGTCCAATGGATATCTCTGCTAGAAGCTCACTGACATTGTTTTTGAAGTTATCACAATTTCAAGCTTAGAAAACATTGATAAAGTAATTTCTTTTCTTGATACATTAACCAGGCCACATTCTCACAGGAATGTAACAGCAGTGTATTATTTCTCATGTGAATCTCAGTTAAACTGTAGCAGTTGTAACCAGCAGTGCAGGAGCAGAAGACAAGCCTATGCAATGTCTCTCTTCCTTTTCCTCCTCTGCCTGCATCTCCCTCTGCCCCAAAAAGCCTTTCCAGAGGGTAGTAAGGGCCTACCAATCATTGCAGATTGTACAGGTGGCGGGTGGGAGCATGAAATCGCCTGAAATCTGACACACAAATTCCTCTGCCTAGTTTGAAGCAATTCCCAACTCCCACTGCAGCCTGCAGAAGGTTGGATAGAACCCTTAGATATTTATCTCTTTGATATGGAAGCAGGGCTATGAAATGGCTTTTATGTAAGTGCTGGAAATATACAGTGGAAAATGTGCAGTGGTAAAGAACTCTAAAACTCTTTGTATGCATATGTGTGGGAGTGCATATAGTAGCCTTCACCACAGTCGTTTTCATGGCATATTATAAGGATGAAAAAGGGGTCTGCCCTCTTAGTTTACCTTGTCGGCTGGAATCTGCAAGGCCTTATAGATGACTCTGTAGCGGCCAATGGGTCCTTTTAGGATAATGTATAGAATAATATTTTTAATAGAATATTTATGTTGAAGTAATGACCCTCTAAATATGGGCCATTAAGATAACAAAGGAAGTGGCTCTGTGCCAGATAACAAATGAGTGGGCCCTCCTTCCTCAACTCCCCTTAAAAAGACAAAGAGGAGAGTTGAGAGTTGAGTTATATGAGTGAGAAGGTAGAAGCAAGGCTGCAGGTTGGGAGATAGAACCATGATTGATTTATGCTGGAATCCAAGGCTGCTGCTTTGGGAGAAGCAAGACCCTCCTGCTGTGAGTCCCTCCACCATAGGCCCAGGTTGTATATGTGTGTAAATAAACCATATATCTTACTGTAAAGGCACCATAGTCTTGCTGTCTCTCATTCTGAGGAAACATGAACCTGGTTATGTGCCCAGAACCCCTGGAATTTTGCACCTCATGGAAATTGGGGTATCGTGTAAAAATATATGTGTGTGCATGTAAAATTTTAATTCTATCAATGCTTAATTCTTTTTTAATGCTTAATTTCCCCCTATGTTTTAACTGCTCCTATTTTCTGATCAGGATTTGGCTTCAGAAACCAAATTGGATAGCCTGTGAGTCACTTTTCTGAGTCAGTTATTTCCTGAAGCACCAAATCAGGAGTCCAAATTGTATCTTGTGGTTGGTGTCTGTGCCTAACACATTGTATCGCTTCCATTAGAAATCCCATTTATTATTATTATTATTATTATTATTATTATTATTATTTGTTATTTATACCCCGCCCATCTGGCTGGATTTCCCCAGCCACTCTGGGCAGCTTCCAACAGGATATTAAAACACAATAAAAGATCAAACATTAAAAACTTCCCTAAACAGGGCTGCCTTCAGATATCTTCTAAAAGTCAGATTAAAAGTTTATTTCTTTGACATCTGATGGGAGGGTGTTCCACAGGGTGGGTACCACTACCAAGAAAGCCCTCTGCCTGGTTCCCTGTAAATTTGCTTCTCGCAGTGAGGGAACTGCCAGAAGGCCTTCGGTGCTGGACCTCAGTGTCCGGGCTGAACGATGGTGGTGGAGACGCTCCTTCAGGTATACTGGGCTGAGGCTGTTTAGAGCTTTAAAGGTCAACACCAACACTTTGAATTGTGTCCGGAAACGTACTGGGAGCCAATGTAGTTCTTTCAGGACCAGTGTTATGTGGTCTCAGCGACCACTCCCAGTCACCAGTCTAGCTGCCGCATTCTGGATTAGTTGTAGTTTCCGGGTCACCTTCAAAGAGCGCATTGCAGTAGTCCAAGCAGGAGATAACCAGAACATGCATCACTCTGGCAAGACAGTCCATGGGCAGATAGGGTCTCAGCCTGTGTACCAGATGGAGCTGGTAGATGGAGCTGATTTCCTTGAGGTGTGATGCCTTCTAAAAGGGCACCTCGTTTGCAGGTAGTTTCATTGCTTGAAACTAAACTGAAAGCTGTTCTCCATGAACCCTCAGGAACATTTCCATTTAAATGGGAATCCAAGAGAGTCCTAAGCTTCACATTGCAGAAACAACACTACAAGCTTTGTAGTTGCTTTAACAGAGACAGCTCACTAGGCATCTGAGCCCATAGGAAGAGAAACCGAGGCTTCAGGTGCTAGCCATGTAGGCTTTAGAAACTGAGGCAAAGGCCAGCCAACTAAAAGTGAAGCCAAGAAGAAAGAATCTGAAGTAGGTGGGCTGCTGAGGTGACATATTAACTATTCAATCCTACAAGACAAGAAGAGGGAGTGTTAGGAAAATACCAGTAGATCAATTTGGATGCCAATAGCGAGAAAATAAATAAGAAATTTCGGCTTCAGACCAAAATGCATTGTACTTATTCAGAAAAGGAAGGGGATTTGCAGTTGTTGGTGTGGGGGAGAAATTCCTGGTATTCCAGCAGTGTTACGGGGATAAAGAATGATTTTAATTCAAACTCATTTCTTGCACTCTGTTATTTCATCTTCTGTTTAATTAATAACCAGTTGTATAGTTAAGTGTTCCCAGCATATCTGGCATTTTTATTATTCCATTATACAAAAAAGTGCTAAGATTTACTCTCATTTTTGTCTTAATTGCAATTTATTGCCCCTTTGCTATTTTCCATATGAGCATTAAAACATCTCCTATACTTACTTTATACTTTTCAATTAAATACTTTGTCTCTTTAGTTCAGCATACATTTTTAAAGTTTCTTTCATCTTTTTTATACTTCATTTATAACTTTGTCTTTACATGGTAGATCATTAGTATATTTCTTGAACAATTTGATGCCCTCTGAACTTATAGGCACAGCACATAAAAAGAGAAAATTAGAAGATTATAAGTATTTTTTTAAAACTTCTCTCTGATTACTGATTTGCTGCTAGTTGGTTTTTTGGGTTTTTTTTGAGGTGGGACAGACGGACTTGAAAGCTTTTATTTCACGAAAGTTCCAAAATACAGCACAACTGTTAGTTGAACTATGGCCACAGTAGTAAGATTCGTCACAGTTGGCGGGGGGGGGGGCAACATGTCCATCCAGGCAGATTTTTACATTTTAAAGGAAATGTTCGGGCTGGGGGGGGGTTAATTCAGGCAACTTGGACTTGGGCTGATCTGCATGCCACAGCTGCTGCCAGCCCAAGTCAGGGAAAGAGGCATGGGGTATTATTATTATTGTTGTTGTTTAGTCATTTAGTCGTGTCCGACTTTTTGTGACCCCATGGACCAGAGCACGCCAGGCACTCCTGTCTTCCACTGCCTCCCCCAGCTTGGTCAAACTCATGCTGGTAGCTTCAAGAACACTGTCCAACCATCTCGTCCTCTGTCATCCCCTTCTCCTTGTGCCCTCAATCTTTCCCAATATCAGGGTCTTTTCCAGGGAGTCTTCTCTTCTCATGAGGTGGCCAAAGTATTGGAGCCTCAGCTTCAGGATCTGTCCTTCCAGTGAGCACTCAGGGCTGATTTCCTTCAGAATGGATACGTTTGATCTTCTTGCAGTCCATGGGACTCTCAAGAGTCTCCTCCAGCACCATAATTCAAAAGCATCCATTCTTCAGCAATCAGCCTTCTTTATGGTCCAGCTCTCACTTCCATACATCATCATCATCATCATTATTATTATTAATGAGGTTTAGTTGAAGGGTCTCACCCATGTTGACTGACTGTGCTGAATAATGCTACACAATTGCCAGAAGAGTTGGCAATTTTCCCTTTCCTAAGTTTGAATTGCACAAGTTCAGACTAAGATATTAAATTGTGGCAATGACAATGCTACACATGTGTAAGTAAACACAGAGCACCTAGCTTCTTCTGCTAAGAAAGAAAAATGGGAGTGAGTGCCTCTTACAGATGTCTTTGAAGGACACCCTTGGCTCACATGTCCTATTGCTCTGAAGACTAAACTGTATTTTGCCAACCAATGTATCCATGGCATCCTAAAAATAAAATTAAAAAGCTTGAGATTTACCCCCAAAATTATGCCTTGTAGACATAATGATTGTGCTGAAAGTACTGAAGGCATCATTGTACGATCTGACAACATTCATAAGAAAAATAGGCGAGTTTTGAAGCAGTTGTAGTTGTGCATGGAACACTAGTGGGATTCTGTCCACAGCAGTGAGACCCTTTGTTCATCTTTTGGGCTCACTATACTTCCATATCTTGAATGTAACATTTGCTTAGAGTTGCCACATGTAGAGTTGAGTAAGGTCATTTCCTGAAAGGAGAATTAACAGCCACACTGATCAGGTCTATAGTCATTGAGTCTGTAGTCATTATTTCAAATGTTGAATACAACAATGAATATCTGATGGCACCAATACATGGTGCAGTGGTACCTTAGTTCTTGAACTTAATCCATTCCAGAAGTCTGTTCGACTCCCGAAACCATTCGAAAACCAAGGCACGGCTTCCGATTGGCTGCAGGAGCTTCCTGCAGTCAAGCGGAAGCTGCGTCGGACGTTAGGCTTCCGAAAAACGTTCACAAACTGGAACACTTACTTCTGGGTTTGCAGTGTTCAGGAGCCAAAATGTACGAGTACGAAGGCATTCAAGAACCAAGCAACAACTGTGCAAATGCACTCATGAGCCCACTGTGTACTGGTCTTGTGTGTAGGCTCTATATTGGTCCATAGTTTTACACCAGTGTTTTTCAGTCTTGGGTTCCCAGCTGTTGTTGGAGTGCAGCTCCCATCATCCCTGACCACTGGTGCTGCCGACTAGACATGATGGGAGTTGTAGTCCAACAACAGCTGGGGACCTAGGCTTGAGAAACACTGAGCTGATAATGTTGAATTGGTTGACCCGTACAGGAAAGTGACTGACACCCACCATTTCCAGTTTCCTAGCTCTTTCATTTCTGTTGCTCTTTACTCTGGGAAAGTTCCAGGTTAGAAGGTAGTAGAACAAGAAACCATAGCCAACAACTAATGATGTCAGATCAGCCAGGGTCAAACTGAACTCTGAGTAAGGCAGCATTTTCAACTGTGCTTTCCCAGAAGCCGACTATCACCTTACAAGAATGAAATAATGAATATTCTGCTACTGCCCACATCCAAACCTTGTACTGGTTTCATCCTGGCATTTCAGCCCCAGAGCATTCTGGGTGATGTTTAATATTTAATGATAACTGTGTTGGAGTGAATGCACAATGTGCACACACACACATATATTATTTATGCCTCTTTTACTATATATAAATTATATTGGATGAACCAAAACAACTGAGCTGGTTATCTAAAGTGTGATCTCCCAAAAGGCCTTGTTAAGCAAATGTAAATTGCTTGGATATTATTATTTTCAAAAGTAAAGTCACCTGGGCCAAAATATGTCTGGGATGCCTTAAAATCACCCCGTTCCCTAATTTATTGACAATTATAATAAAATACATACTTACAATGTGTAGCATTCATTTAAAATTGCAGGTACTATGATGCTAAGCAACAGGCTAGACACTTTTATTTACCTATAGTGTTATGTTAAACCACAGAGGAGATGGCAGGAAAGTTATTAATGTCATATTGTCAGCACATGGGAATCACCAAGGAACTAATCCCCATAGAGTTACTAATACTAGTACTGAAATCAACAGGTTGTTCATGTTCATGTTCGACTGCAAAGGTTTTTTCCTGATGATAATTGAAAATTTTTCTATTTGTGATTCTTAGCAACAGTCAGAAACAGAGGTTTGCAAAAGGGAAATTATGCATTTATTGCGTGCACAGTACACATTTGCTGTAAATGCATACCTCATTTGATGAAATGATAATCATGACAATAAAAAGATACATGTACAAAAGAAGGAAGAAAACACATATATGATACAAATTAAGCTTGATTTTGCTCTCTGTGACTGCGAAATTGAATAGGCATATTGATACACAGGAAATCCCATTTATAATTACATTCTAAATTGCATGTGCCTCAATCCCTCCCCCCCCCCCCAAAAAAAACCAGAATGTAGAACAAAAAATATTTAGATAAATGGGACAGTGAATTATGGGGATATCATTGACGCTGAAATGTGTGCTCTGGGACATAATCTAGACACCAGAAACCATTTTGGATGAAAGAGATTGGGATAAATCTCATATGTCCACTGCATTATGTTTAACACTCTCAGAAGCTGGTATTGAGCCCTGTTATTGTGAGGTACCATGCAGTGTTAGAAAAACCTTTACATACTAATTTTATTATGGGGGCATTAAAGAAATTATCTCTTTGGCAGAAGGATACAAGTGGAAGTCTCACATGTCCATAGGAAAACATGGGGTTAAAGTGGACTGTATGTTAGGCTGTATTCAGTTGACTTGCTGTGTGGGGAGAGGCTGAGCAGTCCTGGCTAATGACTTGTAGGTACTGAATCCTCAGGTCTCTCAGGTGGTTTCACTCGACCAGTTTCAGCAGAATGATGAAAAGGCTGAGATAAAATAAACTGACAGTTGCTACTCATCGCAGGCAGCAAGCTGTACCCCAGCAGCTGAGACCCTGGGAGCCCTCTTTTTTTAAACAAAGGCTTTCACTGCAGTGAGCAATGAACTCCACACACACAAAAAGGGAGAGGGAGATTGGCAGCTGGTGACCGACAGGAGGAGGGGAAGGAGGAAAACTGGGAAACACAGCAATTGTTGGCTAATTAGAAGCCGTTCCCACCTACTTAATACCAACCCATTAAGCAGAAAACACTTTTTCATCTTACTCTTCACATGACATTACTGCTTCACATGACATTATACTCCAATCAATACCCTCCCACTGGCTGCCTCAGTGCCCACAAATGAATACATTTCAGTTCAAGAATGCAGTAATTGAGTTGGGGCAATGAAATTGGAGCTCTCACAGACAACATCTTTCTCTGAAGATACAAATATTATATTTGTGAAGCTTGGATAAAGAAATCAGATCTTCCTATTGACAGATGTCTGAAATGGGCAAATGAAAAAAGACAGTGATTAATATATTTTAACCTTTGCATTTAAAGACTGGGACAATTTCTATTTTCTGTTACTCGTTTCTCTTTTTGATAGAAATATATTGATATAAGTTTACATAAACAGCAAGCCTTCTGCAGTTTCAAGCATTATTTAATGGCAGATTGATCTTTTATTTGCAAGTGATTCAGAATAGAAACAGAGGACCTATTAAAAAACCATTCATGAAATGACAAATGCATCATGTGGGAACTTTCTTCCCAATGATGACTACCATGTAGTCAACATGTGACAAAAGCTTCAAACAAGCAGGCTGATGTGATAAGAACATGGAATTGGATTCTTAGTTGTCCTTACAGCTCCTCCCATTTTAAAAAATCATAATTGGTAGCAATTGTTTGTATCACACTTCTCTGAATATGAGGGAAAGTAATCCTAAATTCATCTTCTCCTTGTTTGTTTAGCCGTTTAGTAGTGTCCGACTCTTCGTGACCCCATGGACCAGAGCACACCTGGCACTCCTGTCTTCCACTGCCTCCCGCAGTTTGGTCAAACTCATGTTTGTAGCTTCGAGAACACTGTGCAACCATCTCATCCTCTGTCGTCCCCTTCTCCTTGTGCCCTCAATCTTTCCCAACATCAGGGTCTTTTCCAAGGAGTCTTCTCTTCTCATGAGGTGGCCAAAGTATTGGAGCCTCAGCTTCAGGATCTGTCCTTCCAGTGAGCACTCAGGGCCAATTTCCTTATGAATGGATAGGTTTGATCTTCTTGCAGTCCATGGGACTCTCAAGGGTCTCCTCCTTACCTCCCCACAATAATGGAGGAGGCTCTGATCCAGTGGAGGCTAATACTGGGAGAAGTGGGGGAAGCTATTTTAACTGATTTCCCCCATGTCCTCCAACAGCTCCCAGTGCTATCTCCCATCAGGGCCGTCTTTACCTGGGGGTGCAAGGGGTGCCGAATTCTGGGGGGCACCCGCTGCTGAAGTCACCTAAGCTCTTAACTATCTACCTGTTGTGAAATAATAAATAATTTTGATCAAGCTAGAAAACAAAATACATATATACCTAGGTGTTACCGAAATGTATACCTACTGTTTCACTAAAGGACTTTCAACTTTGTGCACTCATTTACCAAAGACGCACCAGCAGCGGCACTTGTCATTCACAATGGTGGCGCTTGTCAGACTCAACGACGGTGCTTGTCAGACTCAGCGGCGCCGTGCACGCAAAATTAACTCTTACATCAAAATATTATGTTACGTATTGTCTGGGAGCTAAACTAATTTTGGGGGCGCTGGGCGGATCTTTGCACCCCGGCGGCACACATGCTAAAGACGGCCCTGTGTCCCATGCTGCTATTGAAATCCTCTGGAGCTGTTTTTGAGAGGGCATAAGGGGGCTGCAGGGCAGGGAGGGGTTGCCTTCCTCTCCTTCCTCTCCTTCCTCTCCAGCAGGAATGTTCCATAAGCCAAGTTCCATTCACAGAAAGTTAGGATCCAATCCAATAGCATCTTAATCCACCCTTCAGTGTAACTCCTACTAAATTAATAACACTTTTTCTTGAGTTGTTCTTTGTGTGGAGCTCTAATGGATAATGATTTATTGTGTGTGTGAAATTGTTTTGTTGTTTTTGCCATGCTTTGTTGTGAACCACTTACAATATATGCAGATGAAGTGACTCTAGGTGAGTAAACTTACAAGGAATGTAGAGGTTCTAGGGGTTGCTCGTGCGTAAATCGGCGCCCCACCTGGCTGGGTTGCCTGAGTGAACCTTTTCTGTCCGGACAGCTACCCGCCCGTCGCTGTCTCAATTGCTGGCAGAATCCGTCAGTGGGCATTTCTTGAACTTCTTCCAGCACAGAAGTTCTTTGACGCCCAGTCTCCACCTAGTCTCCCTGCCCGGAAGCCTTCTGCGCAGGGAGGGTGTGGGCAGCGGAGGACCCGTGCTCTCCCCGCTGGTCCCCGGCGAAGAGTCATGGAGCCACCTTGCCGATTCCCCCATCTGCCCCCCTTCTCCACTGGTGCTACGCTGATTTCCTTCCCCAGAAGATGTGCTGCTTCTCTCCCTCCTGGGACGCTCTCCGGAATCCCTCTGGAGCCCTCCCTCTCCCCCTGGCTCCGATGGCAGTTCCCTGACAAGGAAGTAAGTTCAAGCGATATTAGAGGGCTTGCATCCAACTAGGACTGCAACCCCATGTAATTAGATACAAAAGCTACCTTGAATTCAGTAGCAACAACTTCTGAGAAAACATGCTTAGGATCACACTGCACTTGATTTTGGAAGCCAGAGCAATGGGAATAGTTCTGCAGTTGACAGATTTAGAAAGTCTCTGTGCCAAAACACGTGTGGTAAATGTGAAGATACTGTGAAACCCTTTTGGCCATAAGCTGTGATTTCCCCTGCCTTTGAATTCCAGAATTCCAGAATGCGTCGGTATAGAAGGAAGGAACTTTTTCAAAGGAAGTGTTTTATGCTTCGACTTCTTATGCATTTTCATTCTCTCACACAGCTCTTTTTTTTCCCAAAGCCACAAATTGAAGGTTTATAAATAGAAAGCAACTCATAACCCGCCTGTATCTGTCTTCTTTTCCATGTTCTTCTATTATTCCTTTTCATCAAGCTTTATTGCATGCCACTTCTTGTCTTGGACCAGACTAGGGATAGGATAGAAATTTGATTCAGTTTGCATTTAAAGCTGATCCTACCTATTTCACACTTTCCAAAACAATACTAGAACTGAAACACAAACATATTTTGTAATGTGCACATCTCTGAATTTTGTGATGCAGTTCTTCAGTCAAACAGTGTTTACAAAAATGCATATATTAGGGCAAAGTGTGCATATAAATGAATATATTGGTGACAATAACATTAAAATGCATTATATTAAAGTGAGGTGGCTTGGGAAAATATGTGCATTAGTCAAAACTGCATACACATGGAAGTTTGGCCACTTGTGGAGCCAACATGGTTCCCAGTCCCTAGTCTAAAATAATATGATGTGCTTTTAAATAAATTTACTGCTTTTCAGACAGCCCTTTTTTGTTTATCGAATGCTGAAGTGCTCTTTAGCATTATCTCAAGAACCACAGCTTTAAAAATGAAATGAAGTACTTACCAATGTACTAACCTTTAGCACAAGCTTTTTAAAGCACTGGGGGTGCACAAATTCTTGCTGTGGTTTTTGTTCTATTAAGTAGACTGAGCCCTGACTCTTGATCCTACTGAAACATGGTTAAATATTCTGTATATCCAAGATAAGCGCATAAAATCATAGAATTGTAGAGTTGGAAGCGACTGCAAGGGTCATCTACTCCAAACCCTGCAATGTAGGAATTTTTTGCTCAACAACCCTGAGATTAAGAGGGAGATAGCTCTACTGACTGAGCTATCCTCTTTGTGGCACTGTCATAAACACGCTCATTTTCTGTCAGTTTGTTAGACAATATACATGGCACTTCTGAGTCATAACCAGATATGAAAATCCAGGGTATGTTTGGCTAAAATTGGAAAGAATCAAAGACTGGGAGTTGTGGGTTTCATTAAAAGACACTATCCTTCTCTCCTATATTTCAAATGCCACTCTTCTCTCTCTGATGAACTCACTCATGGCTTTAGACAAGCTGCCTTCTTTCAAACTTGCCTCGTCAACACATTTTCTATAATAATAATCAGGGTAGTTGCAAGGTAGATCCTCAATCGGCTCTCTCTCGAATTTGTAAAAGTGAGCTTGAAATGGCTTGCACCCAAAGTCATGTCACAGGTTCACATTTCTGTGCTATAACTAAATATATAAATATGCTTGACAGGAAAGCTGTGGCTTGAACCAGGAAACCTTTCAGAACATGGATGAGGAGCCTCTGGCTCTTCAGACATTGCTGGACTACAGTTCTCTCATCCTGGAGTCTCAGCCATGCTGGCTGGAGCTGAAGAATGTTGGAGGCCTGCGCAGTCTCCATTTCTGCTCCAGAATCTAACCTGGTGAGCTGCCTGCTGGGATTCTACTTGAAGTCTCAGAGCCAGGTGCAAAAGGAAAGAGTGCTGTGGAACATTGGCTCTTGCAGTTGGCAGGCAACCTTTGGATGAACAAGAACTGATATAAATGCTAGGATTCTGGCTTTCCTGCTTTGCCTAATGGGTCAGTTAAAACACCTTATTGAAATATCTCTAGCTGCTCCACACCCTCCAGGTCTAGATTGAGTTCTGTCAGTACGAGTTACTGCATTGCTTGTTATGTCTACACACACGGTGCACATGCAGTCCTGATCTGGTTTTCGGGTAGAGTTTGCTAATAATATAGCAGTAGATCTAGGATAGGTTTCACACAATTACAGTGGTACCTCGGTTTAAAAACAGCCCTGTTTACGAACTATTCGGTATACGAACTCCGCAAAACCGGAAGTAGTGTTCCGGTTAGCAAATTTTACCTCGGTCTAAGAATGGAATCCTAACGGTGGAAGGGAACCAGCAGTCGGAGGCCTCATTAGAGAAAGCACACCTCGGTTTCAGAACAGCTTTAGTTTAAGAATGGACTTCCGGAACAGATTAAGTTCGTAAACCGAGGTACCACGGTATTTGGCTGAGCAGATCATCATGCATTGACCCTTTTTCAGTTGAATTTCTTCCTTTGAGGCTTTATCTTGATTCCTCTTGGCCACATTCTGAGGCATGGGTAATCAGCTTAATTCAGCAACAAAATATTGCCATAAAAATACTCATTTTTTGCAATAAGCCATTTCAGAATCTTTGTATTCTACAAAGAGAATGAAGTTGTGGAGTGATTTGTTTTTCTTTTGGAAGCTGAAGAAAGCTATTGATTCAACCTAGAGTCTGTACTGTGGATTATAGTTCTGTATTTTGTGCTCTGGTCCTGGAATGCACTTTGTCATGTTGGATGGGGGGGGGGCGCTGGGAATCAAGAAAAAAGCTATAGAGTGAGGCACTTTTCAGGTACATGCTTTTTATTTTTGGTTGTGTTTTCTGGGTTGAAAGTAAAAAGGTTATCTTCAAGAGTGTTGCTTATTGCTGTGGCTTCTTAGTAACAGCATCATAACTCAGTACGGGGGGGGGGGAATACTGGACATCTCATAGTACAGATTAATTTGGAAGGTGATGAAAAGCTTGTATTATTCTCTTTAGTTGAAAACAGCAAAAGGGAACTGCCTGAGAAAACCAGTCTGAGGCCTTAGGTGTACATGCGGGGGGAAGCATTTTGTGACTTAAAACTAGGGGAGGTTAATGTGATAATTTTTGTTTATTGAATAAGAGCACCCAGGTTGATTGATACAGTAATTTCAGCTTTTGCTATGGCAAATATTTAGCTCATTATCAATTTTAATAGCATTTTGCAGAACAAGCCTTTTCTTGATATGCAGAAAATACTATTAAATTTCCCTGCATAGATACATTGTTATGACATGCAATAACTACTTGAATATAAAGGGGGATTAATAATTTAGGAGGTGTTAACAAATTAGGGCCATCATTAAAAATACTTTGAACCATTTTGTAGAAAAATCAGATTGAGGTAATGCTTTGCTCTTATGATAAAGAATTACAGCATTAATTCTGCAAAGTGAACTTATTGCTCCTATTCGTCTCCTAAACCCTAGAGCATTAAAAGACAGGAAGAATGAAATGATCATTGCATTTTTTTTCTAGGCATAACAGCTCTAATATTTCCATCACAGTTTCATAGCTTAGCCTTCTTGGATGTGCTGGAGGAAAAGCCCACCAATGTTATCTTTTCCTTTGTTTTGCTATTGCTGTTTTATGAAATCTGCTCACAGTTTGTAATAACACGTTGGGAATTTTGCTTGTACAGCATTCTACACTGAATACATACTGGAATCTTTTTTTAAAGTAGTTTGTTGCTTCAAATTATAAAACCTTCTTAGTTTTGTTTGTGCACTTTGCCTTGATATATTCTTTCTTTTTTATTTAATGCAAATAAAATAGAAAAGAAAAGAACAATGTCAGCTCACATTAACAAAAAATAACACATCAATCCTGACTTAAATGTATATATTAATATAGGTAGTCCAGATGTGCAAATAGATTTCTGCAGGAGATTGACAAATATAAGATAGGTGTTTAATTGTAGAAAAGGCAGTAAGATCTTCAGACCACTGGTGTTTGGTGCATATCTTTCCAGCCTTCAAGTGTCTTTCAAACATAAGAGCTCACAGGATCCACTTTCATTGCCCATCTGTTCATCTCCATAATTTAAAAGTGTGTGAACATCCACAAATATGAATGATTTTTCCAAAACATAGCTAATACAGCTTCTAATCAGAAAGAAGACACTACAGGACACTCCCACTTCGTATGCCTCAGAGAGGCGTTATCAGCATTACATCACCAGCATCTATCATAACTACACAATTTCTTTATAAATAGGCACTGTAGAGTCCTGATATGCTTGGAACATCCATTTTTGTCTAGTCTCTAGCCTAAAGAAACACTAGATACAGGTGCTAAAGTGTTTTTCCATAGATTGAGTGGAACGGAACACTGTCGTTCCCTATTCCATTCATCTCTAAGATCCTGAACATCCAATTTTATAACATTTCAATAAACATTTATAAACAGCTACTGGAAGTTCAAATTTCTGTAAAGATCCCATCATTTCCTCCAGCAGTGTAGGAGATACCAAGGCACTCAAAACTGACAAAACATTTTTTTTTTATCATTATTGAACACCAAAAGGTGTTGCAGTTGACAACAATGCCATTCACATTAGCAGGCAAGTGATATCTAAGCTCCAATGTAAAAGAAAAGAAAAGAAAATCCATCCGTTCTTATTAACCAATCCAGTTCAGTTACCATCTAGCTCAGTGTTGAGTAAGGGTTGGGAAATCCCCAGAAAAGATTTAGAAAGCATGAGGGGGTGGGAGAGAGAGAGAGAGAGAGAGAGAGAGAGAGAGAGAGAGAGATCCACTGTGGAAGCAAATGGAGCAACCTCACTGGATGCAATCTGGTATTTTCAGATATATTTTTGCCCCCTTTGTCATTTACAACAATAGTCTGTGTGTGTGTGTGTGTGTGTGTGTGTGTGTGTGTCGGTAGAATAGGGCATAGGACCTTTCCTGTGGTGGCATCCCCACCACATCCCCAGAGGGGTTTACCTAGCACCTGTGCTTCTGTCTTTCAGGCATCAAGGAAATACTTTTCCATTCTCCCAGGCTTTTGCTGATTTTTATACAGTTGTGGTTGTAATTGGTATGTTTGTACTGGATTAATTCTTACTATTGTTATAATGATTATGTTGCATTATTGGATGGTGGGGTGGAGTGGGTAGGGTTCAGTTGTTCTCCTGAATTCCATCATAGGAGGTGGGCAAACATTGTCCCCATCTTTAAAAAGGAGGTGTGTGTTGTGAAAGTACTTCAGTTATTTTTTATTTCTCCACCCCATTAGTGACTCAGTCACTTGAAGTCACCTCAGACTGGGGGAGGCAAGGCTTTACAGCAGTCGCCAAGGATACATATATGCTTGCAGAATGCAAGCTGAATTTAGTAGTGTACATATATCCTACCAAATAGAATCCCACTTGCTCCTAGAATGATCAGATGATATAAATCTTAAAATTATTGAAAACCAGAATTGACTGGGTTATAAGCATTTTCACCATCATTATTTGCAGAGTTTCACTAGTGTGTCGGTGAGAAAATTTAGGAGAACATGGTGCCATAGTAGAAGCAGCAAATCTCTTGAATTACGCCCCCCCTTTCCCCCAAAAAAACACTGCAGTTTATTTTTATAGCACTCTTTACGTAAAATAAAATGCAAACTGGTCTTCAGGGAGTAGTCAGCTAAGTTCAGTGAGCTTTCCTTTTGGATGACAACTCTGTAAAGTGCCAGGTTTTTTGAGTGCAGAAAATTGCACCAAAAATCTATTTCTCTCATCTGTATTGTGCTGCTGCAGTAGAGGCTGTCTTCTTGCTCAAATACCTTAAGATTCTGCTCCCAAATGTAGCCTCTGATAAACTGTCTGAGAGCCAGTGTGGTGTAGTGGTTAAGAGCAGTGGACTTGTAATCTGGTGAACCGGTCTCGCTTCCCTGCTCCTCCACATGCAGCTGCTGGGTGACCTTGGGCTAGTCACACTTCTCTGAAGTCTCTCAGCCCCACTCACCTCACAGAGTGTTTGTTGTGGGGGAGGAAGGGAAAGGAGATTGTTAGCCGCTTTGAGACTCCTTCGGGTAGTGATAAAGCAGGATATCAAATCCAAACTCTTCTTCTCTTCTTTTTCATGGGTAGTGTCAGGGAACTGCCATCGGCTCAGGAACAAGAGGGGAAAAGCCGGATGGATTACAGAGAGCCCCCAAAGATCATGGGAAGCAGCACCTCCTCAGCGGAGGAGAGTAACCACGCCTCCAGTGGAGAGGAGCTTCAGGGCTCGGAGGAGGCGAGGCGGTGCCAGGACACCTTGCCTGGGCAAAGCGGGGAGGAGAGAGGTCCTCAGTTACCCACGCCCTCCCTGCACAGTAGGCTTCCGCGCAGAGAGGGGAAGTGCAGACTGGGCGTCAAGAAACTACTCTGCTGGGGAAGGTTTAAGGAACGCCCACTCACAGATTCTGCCAGTGAATGAGCCAGCCACGGAATAGTGGTGCTCTGCATGGTGAAGGTTTTTTGGCACAAATAATGTGGCCTTACAGCCGACCAGGGAGGCATTTGCCCGATTGCTCTCGAGTAACCCCCTGATATCCTTACAGGTAGACTTTTTCCAATATGTCCCATTGAGAACATTAGGAATAATTAAGTTTTTGTGCAGAAGACTGTGAGCTTTTCTTGGTTTTATGTCCCTTTAAGGCAGGAATGGGCAACCTGTGGCCCTACACATACTGTTGGACTCCAGCTTCCATCAGTTCCAGCAAATATGGCTGGTGCTGAGGAATTATGGAAGTTGTTGCCCAACAAGAACTGGAGGGCCAGAGCTTCCCCCTGCTGGCTTTAAGACTTTAAGATTTCCCTACCTGAAATCTTCCAGTGTTGGGAACTTGACACCCCCCCCCCCCGCCGAAATAATCTTGAAAATGTTGACTTTTTGTATGGGTTTCTGTAACCAATTCTGTTCAAGTTGGATTTCGATGATCAGCATAAAGTTAGTTCCATAAGGTTTTGGTTTGAGTTTGAGGTTTGGTTGGTGAGCAGCAGGGAATGGTTACATTGGTTACACCTTGGTTCAAATAACAAAGAATGGCAAAGTATTTTTCACTTGTATAACTTTAAAGAATTGTAAAACATTTCTGAGATCTGTGCATGTGACTTATTGAAGTGTGCATGGAAGTTGCATGGTTGCAATAAAAATCTGTTGAAATAGCTGGAGCTCATTAATGAACTAATCCAGGAAGAGTAAATAACATTGCTGGCACAGCATCTACTGCCCATAGAGAAGGAGGGTGAATTTGGAACTGTGATAGGTGAGAGGTCGGATAGGGATCTATAGCAGTAATGAACAAAGATCAGAGGGTGCCACATCAAAGAATATTGGAAGGTTTAGAAAATCAAACACCTGAGAGAGAACCACATTCTCAAGAGAGAGTGGAAATGAGAATCAGTAAAAATGGCAGAAGGGTATATGGAAGAGGTGCAAGACATAGCAGCACAATTCATTGCTTACTTTGTCTATGGAAAGCCATGCCACATCCTTTCTATTTGCTGTATTGATGAAGTGGTATATCTATGCTTTACCCTATTCATTCATCTTCCACATTTTCTAGCCTTACCTTTACATTTACCTATTTCTCTCCACTACTGTATTCCTTCCTTCCACACACTTGTTTTGATTGATGGGTTGTTGCAAACAGAGCCAGGAATATATAGGATGCTATTGTTATTGTTGTTAATGTACTTGGCATTGACTATAAATATATTTCAGAATTTTATGCATCCCCAATACATTCTGTAATCAATGTATTCTAATGCAGTGAAGTACTAGGAACCAATGTAAAACACAGAAATAGATTCTCTTAACTGTGGAGCAAAAGAATAAACCTGTTAATAGAGTAAACTCCCCTCTAGGATTGTGTATTTAACAGATGTCTACTGGATAACATATCTAGGGATTTGATTCTTTGTTTAGTATAAGTAGCAATGGGAACACAGTTAAAGGAAAGGCTAGCCTTCTTTGCTGTCTTCAGAGCAGATTGCCTTAAGAGACACTGAGACTAGAAGAGAAAAAGAGAAATTACATAGATCCAATAGGCTGAGAGGGTTCTATTATATTTCTACCTCAGAGATTGTACCACCATTAAATCCACACTTTAAGGCCATGGGAATCAGGCCAGCATGATAAAGAAGTTTGGCTAAAATGAATCTGCTATATTAGTTTTTGTGGAAATGATTAAGCTTTCTGGGTATGAGATCAGCACTATTTTTCAAACGGTCACTGTTTGGAAGCTAGGCAAATAATCCCTAATATGAGAAAGAGAAGGAAAGGGAACCAGACAGAGATAAAATTGTGTACCAACATAAACAAACCACCTGAATATATTATTTGAAATAGAAAACAATGCAAGGTAATTTATTTGTACTAGCATGAAAAAACCCTTTTCTACTGGCAGGAAAATATTTTTTTAAAGTATTTAAAGTAGAGTGCCCATCAAGTAAGCATATTTATAATCAAAATCCTTAGAACATTCACAAAAAATCCTGAAGGCAGTCAGCTCTACTCAAATTAGTAACTCAGATAAATCACCGTTAATTAGCTAATATAAGCCAGCAGGTGGTTGCAAGCCCATTCTCTGCTTATTTAAATTATGTATACTACACTACACCAAAGTTAGAGTAAGTGAAAGGGGAGCAACAGACATGAACGTATTAAAAAAAACCTGTTTAGGGGTAATACTCAACTAAAATCTCCTGCAGTCCAGTCCCCAGATCCGCCCAAAGGAATAGAAGGCAGCTTTGACCCACCTCCATGCTCAAATAATATAATCTATGAACACTCCATGCTGCTCTTATTTCAGCACTGATTATGCATGCAGTGAGCAAAGTCTGCTTTGGAGGAAAACTTGCATATCATAGAATCATAGAGTTGGAAGAGACCACAAGGGCCATCGAGTCCAACCCCCTGCCAAGCAGGAAACACCATCAGAGCACTCCTGACATATGGTTGTCAAGCCTCTGCTTAAAGACCTCCAAAGAAGGAGACTCCACCACACTCCTTGGCAGCAAATTCCACTGTCGAACAGCTCTTACTGTCAGGAAGTTCTTCCTAATGTTTAGGTGGAATCTTCTTTCTTGTAGTTTGGATCCATTGCTCCGTGTCCGCTTCTCTGGAGCAGCAGAAAACAACCTTTCTCCCTCCTCTATGTGACATCCTTTTATATATTTGAACATGGCTATCATATCACCCCTTAACCTCCTCTTCTCCAGGCTAAACATGCCCAGCTCCCTTAGCCGTTCCTCATAAGACATCGTTTCCAGGCCTTTGACCATTTTGGTTGCCCTCCTCTGGACACGGTCCAGTTTGTCAGTGTCCTTCTTGAACTGTGGTGCCCAGAACTGGACACAGTACTCCAGGTGAGGTCTGACCAGAGCAGAATACAGTGGCACTATTATTTCCCTTGATCTAGATGCTATACTCCTATTGATGCAGCCCAGAATTGCATTGGCTTTTTTAGCTGCCATGTCACACTGTTGGCTCATGTCAACTTTGTGGTCAACCAAGACTCCTAGATCCTTTTCACATGTACTGCTCTCAAGCTAGGTGTCACCCATCTTGTATTTGTGCCTCTCATTTTTTTTGCCCAAGTGCAATACTTTACATTTCTCCCTGTTAAAATTCATCTTGTTTGTTTTTGCCCAGTTCTCTAATCTGTCAAGGTCGTTTTGAAGTGTGATCCTGTCCTCTGGGGTGTTAGCCACCCCTCCTAGTTTGGTGTCATCTGCAAATTTGATCAGGATGCCCTTGAGTCCATCATCCAAGTCGTTGATAAAGATGATAAAGATGTTGAATAAGACCGGGCCCAAGACAGAACCAAGACAAAAGCTTTAGCTTTTCTGACTTTGTGTCTACACGTGCTGGCTATTTGTTTGAATTCCTCTTTGGTGGTTTCCCCCCTTTTCCATTTTTTGTACACATCCTTTTTTAATCTTAACTCAGTTAAAAGTTCTTTAGATAGCCACTCTGGCTTCTTTAGGCACCTTCCATGTTTCCGTCTCATTGGTATTGCCTGAAGTTGTTCTTTTACTATCTCCCTCTTAACAAACTCCCAGCCATCATGAACTCCCTTTCCTTTTAGTATTACTTTCCATGGGATCTCACCCAGCACTTCCCTAAGTTTTATGAAGTTGGCTTTCTTAAAGTCAAGAAATTGAGTCCTAGTATGCTTGGCTGCTCCTTTCCGCTGTATAGTAAACTTCAGAAGAGCATGATCACTCGCGCCTAATGATCCTTCCACTTCTACCCACTAACCAGGTCATCAACATTGGTTAGGACCAGATCTAAAATGGCTGTTCCTCTTGTTGCTTCTCCCACTTTCTGGACAATGAAGTTGTCTGCAAGGCCAGTGAGGAATCTGTTTGACCTTATGCTCTTGGCTGAGTTTGACATCCAACAAATATCCGGGTAATTGAAGTCCCCCATTACTACTATCTCCCTTCCTTTTGCATGCTTGGCCATCTGTTCCAGGAAGGCATCATCTATGTCCTCCTTTTGGCTTGGGGATCTATAGTACAATGGGAAAATAACTTCTGAAATAGTAACCAGTTTTAAAAATTACGTCACGGATATTTGAAAGATAAGGTCAGTGCATTATACCTGAGTAATCTTTTTCATTTGGATTTCCTCAGAACATTATTCGGAACTTAACTTGGATGCAATATGTTAATGATGAAATATAAATCACATGTCCTGGTTAAAGCTGAAACAAATGTAGAATTAAAATTCAGATCTCTAATGCAGGTGTTACGTAAACAAATATTTTATATATCAAAACTTCAACAGACTCTAAAAGTTGGGCAAAGGGTGGAATGAGAAGTACTCCATAAAATTCTGAAGATGACAGACTGGCCCTTCTACAGCCATATCCAATATTATTATTTTTCTCTAACTTTCTCTGTTCTTCTTCCTATTTGTAATCCTCTCAGTTCTGGAGACCACACACTTGAAATTTGAAAAGTGATAGAAGTGTGAAACTCCAAGCTGTAGCCTCATATTGAAGAACAGGTCTCTAGATCTTGTGGTTGGATGACTCTTTAAAAAAAATAAGTGTAAAGACAAGTCTCTTGTCATTTGGCTTACTGAGAAGGAAAATGTATAGTCATGATTAGAAATGATGAGTGTCAGGAATAAATGGCGTGAGCATGCACAAAGCATACCTGTCTGACTAAATCTCTGTACATTGTTTAATGAGATGATTCTACAACATCCATTCCTGCCCAAAAAGAAACATATGTCTCAGGATGCCTTTGAGGAAGTTGTTGGGGAACATAAACAGGATAGTGCTACTGCACTCATGCCTTGCTTGTGGGCTTCTCATAAGAACTTAAGAAGAGCCTGCTGGATCAGGCCAGGGGCCCAACTAATCCAGTATCCTTTTCCCACAGTGGTCAACCAGCAAGGAGGAATATAGCACAAGAGCACTCTCCCCTCCTATAAAAGGTAAAGGGACCCCTGACCATTAGGTCCAGGTGTGACTGACTTTGGGGTTGCAGTGCTCATCTCGCTTTATTGGCCGAGGGAGCCGGCGTACAGCTTCTGGGTCATGTGGCCAGCATGACTAAGCCGCTTCTGGCAAACCAGAGCAGCGCACGGAAACGCCGTTTACCTTCCCACCGGAGTGGTACCTATTTATCTACTTGCACTTTTGATATGCTTTCAAACTGCTAGGTTGGCAGGAGCAGGAACCAAGCAACGGTAGCTCACCGCATCGCGGGGATTCGAACCGCCTGTTAGGATATTTCCGTTCCACCTTAAAAGGGAGCAGGCTTTGTGAGTCAGAGTCTGCGTATTTCCTGTTCACAGGATGTTTATGTTTTATGTTGCTTTCGTTTTCTCTCTGTGTGTCGCAGACACTAAAAGCAGGCAGTCATGTTTTTCTGTGTTCTGATCAACGCTGAATAAACTTGTAAATAATGCTCTCCTGAATGCAACTTTTGGCTGTGCATTATCTGCTGATAGAGCGTGCATGAGCTCTAGAATGTGGCAAGATGTTTTTCTAGCAACTCATGTCGCTGCGTGCCTACGGGAGGTCGATGGATCGTCCGGCAGACGGCTTGGGGGGCCTTGATGGACTCTATCTCCCTGGCAGTATCCCAACAACAGGTTATGGGCCCAGATTCACAGCACTTACAGGAGAGTAAGACTGCGACAGACTGCGTTGAGAGGTATGTGGAAGAAAAGCGAAAGTGAGGCTTTTCTGTTTGCCGAGGCAAGGGCCTTTGAACTCCGGCAGATTAATGGATCTGGGAGCCGCGCCAAAGGCTTTGTGATTAATGAGCTGCTGAGATAAGACGTCTTTGAAGGCATAAAGGCTCACGGCTCAAATAGAAACCTGGAATGGAGTTTTTCCAAGCTTCTGAGGCTGCTGAGTGCCCAAAGCTAAATCGGCACAACTATCAGACCTGGGCTGTGTGGTGTGAGAGCTTGCTGCGTCAGTTTGGAGTGTGGCATACTGTGTCTGAAGCCCCTCCAGTTCCTCTGACAGATAGATGGAAGGCCGAAAATTCGAAGGCGATAGACGTAATAGTCTTGTCCGTCTCTCTGGAGGAAATTAAGACGCTTGCTGGCAATGTGACTGCACGTAAGATGTGGAATGCTTTGAAAGTAGCCCATCTGCCAATCATCCCAGCCCAGAGTTTGACTGCATCGGAGGTCCTGGCTGTTTCCCAGAATGCGAGTGAATGCAGGGATGCCGAGGGCACCGGTTGCAAGCTGCAGGGGGAGCTGACTGTCACGTCATCCCAGGCAGCATTCCAGCCTCCAGGGGGAGCCAAGGAGTCGGCAGCTGAGAGCTCTGTTTCTCATGGGAACCAAGGTCATCACCTTTGCAGAGGCCGGAAGGGCAAAGGTAAACAGAGGCAGACGCCTGCAGATGGCCAGAAGCAGAGGGAGGGTGAAGAGCCCACGCCAGAGAAAAACAAGGTTTTGTTTGCTGGCACAGTTTCACCAAAGGCTAAATGCAAGTCTGATGGCCAGGAGCAGGGGGGCAAGCTGCAAAAGCCCATGCCGGTGGAAAACAAGGTTTTGTTTACTGGCACAGCTTCACCAAAGGCTAAAGGCAAGTCTGATGGCCAGGAGCAGGGGGGCAAGCTGCAAAAGCCCACGCCGGTGGAAAACAAGGTTTTGCTTGCTACAAAGGCTGCCCCAAAGGCCAAAGCCAGGTTTGTTGTTGATTCAGGCTGTACCCGCCATGTGTCGAAAGACCGCCATCTCTTTATCTCCTTCAAGCCTCAAGAAGGTGAGATCCACCTGGCTGATGGAAAGACGTTGCGAATTGCAGGAGAAGGGACTGTGAAACTGGCAAGTCTGCACACTACCATCAAAGATGTACTATATGTTCCAGGTGCTGCAGACAATTTGCTCAGTGTCCCACAGTTGACTGGGCGTGGTTTTGAGATTTCCTTCAAGAGGAGCGTCTGTGTCATCAGAAAAGGCAAAGAGGACATTTTGCATGCAAAGTTTATGGATGGCTTGTTCTGTATAACTTATGACGACAATGGTGCTGTTGTGTCTAATGCTGATTCTTGTTGTGTTGCACAAACTAACAAAGTTCTTCATGCAGGATGCATTCACGATGCACATCGAAGGTTTTGCCACCTCTCTTGGAAGGCACTGGCCAAGATGCCAGAGATGGTTGAGGGTTTGAACATCAAACCCTGTAAGTTTCACATGAAATGTGTATCTTGTGCAGAGAACAAGGTGAAGGTTGCTCCAAAAGGCAAGGAGTCTAGCAGGCAGGCTTCCAAACCCTACCAGCTAGTGCACGCAGACCTGGTTGGTCCACTTGCGCCCTCTTTGGGTGGAGCAAGGTACTTCATGGTTCTAATTGATTCTTTTTCCAGGTACATTCGTGTGTTTATGCTCGAGCAGAAATCGCAAGCGTTTCCGAAGTTCAAGGCATTCTGTGCTTGGTTGGAGAATGTTCACGGTAAACGTATTGGCTGTCTCTTTACTGATCGGGGCGGGGAGTTCACTTCTCAGCAGTTTGAAGCTTTCCTGACTGAGAAGGGAATCCAGCATGACTTGTCAACGCCTAGATCACCATGGATGAATGGGCTTGCGGAGTGAGCAAATCAAACGTTGCTGCAAGGAATGAAAACATTGTTGCATGATGCCAATCTCCCTGATAAGTATTGGGGGGAGGCTCTGTCGAATTTTGCTTACACTTATAATCGCAGATTGTCATCACCTATTGGTTGTACCCCCTATGAGAAGATGTTTGGTAAGAAACCCAACATCAAGCACATGAGAATCTTTGGTTCTGACATGTGGGTACACACCCCGCAAAGCAACAAGCTTGGGAAGCGTGGGGCACATGGTTTGTTCATGGGGTACAAAAAAGGTGCATACAGGGTGTGGATGACCAACTCTAAGTCCATTAAGTTCACAAAGAGTGTTGAGTACAATCCTAAGTGGGGGGGAAATGTGGGAATTTTCCAGAGTTACCCAGAGGAGGATGAAGGTGATGTCAAAGAAGCAGCTAAAGCTGAGGAAGCTGCTGAGGATGATGATGATGATGATGATCAGAGTTCGGATTCCAGTTCAGTGGGCGGCGCTAATGCTGGTGTCAGTGACAGTGATGACACAGCAGACTACAAGAGCGCAAAGGCCTCAGTCAGACCATCTGATGCGTCTGACAATGAACTGGAACAACCACTGTTCACCATTGGTCACTTTTCTCCTAAGAAGGAGGAGATGAGTCCAGAAGACTTGTGTCTAGTACGCAGATCTGAAAGAGCCACAAAGGGCAGACCTCCAAAGATATTTGCTGATGCGTTTGCCAAGACAGCAATTGCTGTTCTTAGTAGCTCAGAGAAGGTGTGGGAACCTTCAAGTTTCAAAGAGGTTCAGGAGTTAACCTCTAAAGATGCTGAGCCTTGGCTTAATGCCATGAAGGCTGAAGTTGATTCCTTGAATAGGAACCAAACTTGGGAGCTGGTACCAGTAGTCCCAGGAATGAGACTGGTTGGCAGCAAATGGGTCTTCAAGGCCAAGACAGACCAAAATGGCAAGGTTGTCAGACACAAAGCCAGATTGGTTGCCAGAGGTTTTTCACAGGTACCAGGACAGGATTACCACAAGACCTACTCACCCACCGTCAAATATGAGAGCATTCGGCTGATGCTCAAGATCGCTGCGGAGGAGAAACTGCATGTTTCCCATCATGACATTAATACAGCTTTTTTGTACGGGATTCTGGGGGAAGAGCTGTTTATGCTTCCACCTGACGGGATGCAGATACAGAAGGGAATGGTCTGTAAACTGCGGAAATCCTTATATGGTCTCAAGCAGAGTGCCAGGTGTTGGAACACAAAACTCACTGAGACATTGCTTTCTCTAGGTTTTCACCAGGGCAAAGCTGATCCATGTGTGTTTGTCAAGGAGGAGGGGCAAAACAAACTGTATTGTTTATGTTTTGTTGATGATCTTCTGATGTTTTGGAAGAATCAGGCTTTGTACCAAAGCACCCTAGCTCAGCTGAAGGAGCACTTTGACATGAAGGATCTTGGTGAGGTATCCAACTATCTTTCTCTGCAGGTGGAGAGGGACCAAGCAGGTAATTTTCTGGTACACCAAACACAGAAAATTGCTGATGTATTAACCAGGTTGAATTTGGTTGATGCAAACCCAGCAGACACACCGATGGTGACAGGTTATCAGGTAGACAGTACTGCTGAAGCGTTTTCTGACACAACGCTGTACAGATGCATTCTAGGCAAGTTGAATTTCATTGCTAGATGCTCAAGACCTGACATAGCTGTAAGCTGTAACCTGCTTAGCAGACATGCCAACAATCCTACTGTTCAGGATTGGAAAGCTCTGAAGCGCATAGCCCGCTATTTGAAAGGGACTTTGCACTACAGGCTGAGGTTCACCAGTCAGAAGACTGGAGGTCTTGAAATCTTTGCAGATGCCAGTTTTGGAAGTGACACCACGGATGGTACAAGCACTTCTGGAGTATGCTACATGTACAACCACTGTCTGTTTGACTGGTTGTGCAAAAAGCAGACGACAGTGAGCCTAAGTTCCTGTGAAGCAGAACTCAATGCTCTGTCATTTTCACTCATGGATTGTGAATGGTTGATGCAACTGTTTAAGGACATCAGAGTTTCTGTGAAATGTCCTGTACAAGTGTATCAAGACAATAGATCGTGTTTGGCTTTGCTGAACTCGGAGAGTTGCAAGCAAAGGACCAAGTACTTGCAGATTAAGCTACATCGTGCAAGGGAGTGTATTCAGAAAGGACTCATTCAGGTGTCCTACATGCCAGGAAATGAAATTCCTGCTGATCTGTTGTCTAAGGTTGTTAACAGAGAACAACTTAAGGTTTACGTACAAAGGTTGCAATTGGGTTGAACCACAGGTACTACAGGTTACACGGAAAGGGGGAGGATGTTAGGATATTTCCGTTCCACCTTAAAAGGGAGCAGGCTTTGTGAGTCAGAGTCTGCGTATTTCCTGTTCACAGGATGTTTATGTTTTATGTTGCTTTCGTTTTCTCTCTGTGTGTCGCAGACACTAAAAGCAGGCAGTCATGTTTTTCTGTGTTCTGATCAACGCTGAATAAACTTGTAAATAATGCTCTCCTGAATGCAACTTTTGGCTGTGCATTATCTGCTGATAGAGCGTGCATGAGCTCTAGAATGTGGCAAGATGTTTTTCTAGCAACTCATGTCGCTGCGTGCCTACGGGAGGTCGATGGATCGTCCGGCAGACGGCTTGGGGGCCTTGATGGACTCTATCTCCCTGGCAGTATCCCAACACCGCCGACCTTCTGATCGGCAAGCCCTAGGCTCTGTGGTTTAACCCACAGCACCACCCGCATTCCTCTCCCCTCCTGTAGTTTCCAGCAACTGGTAGAAGCACTGCTGCCTCCTACTGTTGCATCTCTGATTGTCCTCTGGTAAAATGACAAAGTCTTTGTCTGATCCAGCAAGGCACTTCTTATTTTTCTATGTTTAGAAAGCAATGACACAAAAAGGGCGTTTATAGTGGTTGCTCACTTACAGTACTCCCTCCCACTACAGACTCTCCCAAGTCCAAGCCTAAGCACCTCCCGGAAACACTGTGAAACCTGTCGGAAATCAAGCCTTTATCGGGAGAAACTGGCAACTCTCCCAGGCACCCGGCTTGGTCTCCTGTTGACCTCCCTGGCTGCATTCCCCAGCAAGATCCAGGCTAGGTCTCGATAGGCGATTCTTCCCAAACGTGGGAAGAACACACCCCCTCCCTCCTGCTCCCCCGGCAGGGAAAGGAGATAGACAGAAATGTATTTACATGCCTTTATTTCTGTCTTTGCAGCATTACAGAAAACATGTCTGTACTCTTCAAACTCCAGCAATCAAGTGACAAAGACTTCCTGTTCTTCCTGTACATACACAAGAGGAAGAGCTCATATTACACTCTGGTGCACTGCCCTGTGAACTGACTGTCCCGCTGTTTCCCACGGACAGTCCCAACATTCCCATCATGTTTTGTTTTCAAGCTACCAGTTTGCAGCTGCATTGCTTCTATATCGTAACAAAACCTACCTCTTTAGGATCACCTTTGGGGCTGAGAGTTAAGGCAGGAAAGGCTGGGATAACAATCCATGTGACTCCATTTCTATTTGAAAGACTCCAGAGTGAAGGTCGTGAGGACCAAGTTGCAGACTTCACATAAAGTCCTGAGTGTGCTGGTGTGTGTGTGTTAACTGGGGAAGAGAGTGTTAACTTGGCAAGAACTGATATCCAAGCTACTTTGGTCATGACTGCTGTTAGATTTGAATTTTATTTCAAGCGGCCCTCCCTTGAGCAGTAGGGACAAGTGATAACAATACTTTATAATTTTCTGGCTTTTATGAATGTTGCTTTATTTTTATGGCCTGCTTTATACTTGATAAGTGTAATTTTTATTACATGTATTATTAAAAGCCTATCTGTGGCATGTTAGCAAGGGTGACTGGTCTTTTGACATGCAGCATAGGCTGGCATTAAATACTTCAACTTTCTCCTTAAATAAGAACTTGAAAGGTTGTTTTTAAAAGCAATACAAGTATAACGTGTCTCTTCTGTAATAGTTTCTTCCTGGTTTATGTTGTACTTGTATATACAGTCCTATTACATAAGTAAGGGATTAGTTTTGCACGTCAGTATTTTACATCTTGGATTCCTAGTAAATCTCCCTTTGCTAACCTGATGTTGCAGGGATCCATATTGATCTTTTTTTCTACATGTATTTGTGGTGTTTATTTTTTGAGATATTGGGGATTAATAACAAAATTAGCAAGTGGTGAAGAATGTTTCTTTAGTACCTTGGATTACGTTCTTTTAGGAAATAAAGAGAGCGAAGGAGATGGCATAATAAAGGAATCGATTTATTCTATCACTGAGTATAAAAACATTAGCCCTGGGAAAGAACCTTCCTCCAAGAGCTTTAGCTGCCCAGTCCCACTTACGTGGCACAAAATGATTTGCATTTTTAGAGAAATTTCTGGTCTTCAGTGAGCTCTCGTGAAACATGAATAAATTGCTCTCTTTTCCTCTTTTTACAGACTTTATGAAGCTGAATCCATTAGGAGCTGAGTCAAAGTGTAATGAAATAAAGGCAACAACTGACATGATGGAAACCCTGGATTAGGTTTCCTGCTAGTCGAAGCTTAGCTGTCATGGCCTACGTGTCAAGTTAGTGGTCTTTGGGGAGGCTCATGAGTACATGTGGATATTTTTTTAAAACTGCTGCATTACAGCAGGTCTCTAAAGTAGGCAGAAATTAAATAGAGAAGCAAAGATTAAGAATTAAACTCAACAGTAGCAAGCAGTTCGCTACACCAAACCAGATTTTGGTCATATGATCCTTTTCTAGCCTGCTGGCTTGCTATCATCCTGTAGCTGTTTTGCATGACGTATAGATAATATTGCTTTATGCCTGCCAAGAATAGCATTTGTATAAGAAAATCGTATAGACAATGCAGGGCTCATAAATCTGGTTGTGAGCTAGAACAGTTACCAGAATTTAGTGCAAAGGGACATCTGTGAGCAGTGAAGCACTCTGCATTTTAAGTGTGCAGGTGTTGTTTGCAAAATAACCTATTTAGCTGGTGTCACTGGTAATTCAGTGCCTTGAATATTGGTCCAGGACTAAATTTATTTGTCAGCCTTTTAGGATATATGAGCTGCAAGCAGTCTGGTTTGGGAAACACCATTCAGAGCAGACCTCACACTTTTGACTGTGAGCTAGGGTGGACCCAAATGGTTCCTGACATGAATGTGTAAGAGACTGCACCTACAGTTTATATATACCTTGGTTCTCGCACACCTTGGTACTCGAACGTTTCGGCTCCCAAACGCCAAAAACCCAAAAGTAAGTGTTCTGGTTTTCAAATGTTTTTCAGAAGCTGAACGTCCAATGCGGCTGTTGGCTATTGTTTTACTATTGGCTATTGGACTGTGCCAATCGGAAGCTGAGCCTTGGTTTTCGAACATTTTGGAAGTCGAATGGACTTCCGGAATGGATTATGTTTGAGAACCAAGGTACCACTATATACCACAGTGCATCATGTAGGACTCCTTGGCTGCAATCCTGTACACACTTCTTTGGAAGTAGGTCTCATTTAACTTACTCAGGTCTACCTCTGATGTGTAAGATTGCACTGTTTATCTGTCTGGGTATTGCAAATCAAATAGACCAATAGGTTGGTGCTACAAACCTGGAGAATTAAAGCAGTCTTGTAAATAAATATAGAAATATATAACTCACCTGCATATACTGGGAGTTGCAGAACATCTTGAAATGAGAGGAGGGCAAGCTGTTAATGCAGAATGCGTAACTACAGAAACGAGAAACTACAAAACCAAACTCTACAGTCAGAAAAGAAAAAGAAAAACTCCAGTTGCTGCAGGACATGACCCTGCTGTCCCCTTGTGCACTTAGTTGCTGAAATGGCACTATGGGGTAAGGATACGGTCATGAACCCAGTGACTAGCTCTGGGCCACCACTTTATATATTGATATGCCCTCCATTTCCATACTAGCTGATTCCACAACTCTCAAACATTATTTTCCTTGCAGAATAGGCTTCCTTGAAGAAGAAGAAGAAAAGGTTTTGCAGGGAATGCTTTCTCTTTCCTCTCCCTAAATGGATGCTTGCACATTCATTTATATTCCCTGTCCATATTAAGAGACAGAGCTAATTGCCACTACTAGGAAAATGATTTTACCCTGTGCAAAGATGCACAGATACCACTGGAACAGCTGGATGGCTTCAAAGGGTGACTTTTTTCTCCCTGAAGAGTTTTCCTGAAGGAAAACCGGCTCTTCTGTAAGGTTCAGTGACAGGAACTCTACCTGTACTCTGAAAGCATCAGAATCTTCAACCTGCTTTTCCCACACTTCCTTACCCTGAAGGGATGCACTCAAGGCTAATGCTCCTTAAAAGCTTTAAAGCAAAACTCTAGCCTTACAGAAAATCTCCCTGGCATCCCATTTTGTTGCAGATGCATTCTTGGATTTTCTCTGCTTTGCTGGCTTCAGTTTCAGTACCCTCATAAAATACCTTTTGCTAAGATCTTGAAAAGCCAGTTTCAAGGAGGAAACTTGGTGTGATCTCTAAATAACTCAGATGTCACACGGTCTGTAAGCAACTAGGCAAAATATTGCCAGAGTTGCCAAAACAAAAGTTTCTAGCTTCAGACTGACACGGTCCATTCTTACTAATATTTTGTTACTGTTGATTAGCAAACGAAGACACACCTTCTGAGGCAGACAGGTGTGAGAAGAGGCCTCTGTACTAAATAAACCTTAAACATTTCCAGAAAAGACAAATCTCTGTTGATCTGTACACGCACAAAAAAGAACCACTACTGCTGATATGCTGATCAGGAATCTAGGAAGAGCCCTACTGGATCAGACCAAAGGCCCATCTTGTCCAGCTTCCTGTTCTCACAGTTGTTAACCAGATGCCTATGGGACATGAAAGATGGTGCCAGGCAGCAGAGGAACCAACCCCCACAACAGGTTGGCAGGAATGGACAAGACAAGGGAAAGTCCTTACCATCTGCTTTTATTCAGTATTCACAGAGAGAGGCTTGGGATGTGGCCTCTCGGAATAATGGCGTTGCTCTAAGTAATTCTCCCCTCCCCTTCTCTCCCACTTCCTCATTCCTCATCCCTTCTACAGCTGGCACTGAGGGCCTTTTGCTTCTGAGTGCTTTGCTCTCCTATTTTTAAGGCTCGCCAGGTTCTGTGAGATGGTGGGTCTGGAATGCTTTCTAGTGACAACGTGTCAGCCAGGTGCTACTCCGGTTCTGCCTCCTACTCCTACCCCTCTCCCATTATTTCCCAACTTTTCCCCTCATCTTCCTCTGAGCTGTGATCTCCCTCAAACCCCTGTTGTAATTCTGAACTGTCGTCTTCTTCTCTGGAAGGGTCAGGCTGGGGAGGCAGTCTCCACCATTCCTCCTCTGCCCAGTCCCTGACAGATAGAGATGGTGCACTGTCAGCATGCCTAGTAGCCTTATTGTTCATAAATTTGTCGTGGATTTTTAAATATAAAAACCTAAGTCACCACAGCCTGTTCCAGTTGGCCTGTACTTCTCCCACTGCTGAGTCAACTACAACCAACTATTCTTATAACTTGCTATATGTTGATATTGTTTTGTTTTGTTTTAAAATTAGCATTGCTGTTATTTGTAAGCTGCCTTGGAAGTATTCACAGTCTAAAAGGCAGAATATATAAATAATTGTAATAGGAACAGAGGAAGCTGCCTCCCACCAAGCCAAACCGTTGGCCCATCCGGATCCATACTGACATAATGGCAGCAGTTCTCCAGGGTTTCAGATGGGACATTCCCAGTTTTACCTAAAGATGCTGGGGGTTGAATCTACACCTTCTGCATGGAAAAGGGATATCATTGAGCCATGGTTCTTCATCAGGTGTAAATACATTCCATATCTTTGCTTAAGAAACATAACTCAGCAATTTAATGCTAGATAAAAAGTCTTGATTATCTGGGAGCTTTGCCTTTTAATTCCCCCTAAACTGAATTTTGCAAAGACACCTTCCCTCCTTAGTTACAAATCCATGCACACATTTTACCACATTACGCAAATTAGAAAGAATACACTATTCTGGAGCCTTTGAGGCCTTTTTACTTTTCAGAGCCAGAAAGATGTTCAAACTTCAAGTCGAGTCGGCCCTGACAGCCACAATAGTTTCATGAAGAAGTTTGAATGAAACTGTTTTCAATAAATAGATAATAATAGTGGCAGAAGAAGAGATTTCCATTAGGTTTTCTATCTCGGCTCAAAAATTGTGCTTACCGGGATCCCAAAAGATTTGACTTCCCATTTCAAGGTGTATAAAATAAATCCTCCTTCTAATTCATAAACTGGGCCCCAACAATCAAGCCTTCTGCTCATATAAACCTACCTATTCAAAGTCAAACATTCCAAACGCTGTTCATTTAGGACTCCCACTTGTGCTCATAAAGACTCGTTCATGGCTCTGTATAATACATTGCTTCAAAGAGACCCCAATAAAACATCTTTACAATCTACATTAAACAACTTTGAATAATAAAAGCAGAGGATTCTCTGCCTTAAGTCTTCTGGAAGAAGCACCGAGTCTTCTATTTAGTATTTTATTTTATCTAGATTGGGCTGAAATATCTGAACAGTAAGTGAAGTAAGATAATGCAGTTGTTTTGTCTTCTCCTGTGGCAACTAATCGGCACCGACTTTAAGCACAAAGGAAGTTCAGCACAAAAATTACAATTTGTAATATAAAATGTGATATAAAAGGGAATGGAAGATGAGAGGTGTGTTTTGTATTCATTTGCAGATGACTCCTAACATACCTGGTGGTGACAGGAATCATTCTCTTTTTCTTTTCTTTTCTTTTTTTGAATTATTTTTTATTCATTTTACAATACAAAAATATAAAAACACATAACACAATTTTTCACAAATACTTTTCAAATAGTCTACAAATTTACTCCAGTCTTCAGTGAATCTGTGGTCTCGTAGGCCTCGAATCCTTCCTATTAGTTTATCAAGTTCTGCATATTCCATTAACTTCATTCTACATTCTTCCATCGATGGTAATTCTTCTTGTTTCCATTTTTGGGCTAGCAGTATTCTTGCCGCTGTTACTGCGTATAAAAAAAGCTTATAATCTTTTCTATTTATTTCATTTCCTACCATTCCTAACAAAAATGCCTCTGGTTTCTTAACAAATGTATATTTCAACATTTTTTTCAATTCGTTATATATCATTTCCCAGAAGCCTTCTCTACAGGAATCATTCTCTACAGTAGTTGGTTATTTTAGAATTTCTCTTCGGACAGTAGGCCCTAGTGAAAAATGTTTATGCAGCAATAAATCTGAAAGGCTTAAGGAGGTTCATGAAAGGAAGTTTTCCTGTCCCTCCTATACTCTGTATCCTCCTATGCTCCCAAAAAAGCCTCTCTGGAGGATCATTTTGTCCTTCTGAACCATATAGGGTAGGATGTGGGAGTGATTTCTCTCTCCCAGCAGCCCCCTGTGCTCTATCTTGTGGGAATGTTGAGGGTGGCAGGAGAGAATATATTGATTATTAATATCCTTCCTAACTCGCACTAGCAAGTTTCTTTATATAGCAGAGAGCATTCCCCCCTTACGCAGCAGAAAACTGGTTTCAGACTTGTGTGAGCCTCTTAAGACAATAGACAATTCAATCTGGCTTGCCCAGATTGAGAAATGTTCTATTATTCCTGGTAAGACCCCTTTGATCCCTCCTAAAAGAATAAAGACACCACAGTCTTATTCATAAGGAACAAAAAGTAGTTTTACTTGCAATCAGGCAGAGCACAGTGTGATCCCTGAAGACAGGCTTTAAGCTTAAAGTTACAAACATGTACAAACAGGTTTACCCCATATGGGATATAACCTGGGGGGCGGGGTTGATGGCTGGCAGCCAGCAGTACAGTCCAGGTGAATCAGGAAGTTTGCAGGACGAAAAAGAAGATCGAAAAGAGGGAGGTGGCTGTGAGACTTGGCCTTTTACCAGGTCTGGAAAGTTCACGCCCACCTACTAGTCACATGCAAGGAAGGATGCTCCAGCCAGGTGTAACAGGAAGTTCAGCTGACTAGACCAACATCTCCTGCATGACCACTCTAGCAAAACAGGTACAGTGGTACCTCTGGTTACGTACTTAATTCATTCCGGAGATCCGTTCTTAACCTGAAACTGTTCTTAACCTGAGGTACCACTTTAGCTCATGGGGCCTCCCGCTGCCACCGTGCCACCGCCGTGCGATTTCTGTTCTCATCCTGAGGTAAAGTTCTTAACCTGAGGTACTATTTCCAGGTTAGCGGACTCTGTAAACCGAAGTGTTTGTAACCCAAGGTACCACTGTAATGTTGTACTTGACTGTTCCCAGTGGATTACATCCCATGTATCTTACATTGTTCAACTGTCCTGAGAGGTTTATGAGGTGGGAAGCAGCTGGCTACAGGGGGAGAGGAAATTTGACTTCCATGAACTTCCTTAAGTTATATTCTCATAAGATCCATGCCTTTGTCTTCAAGGTGCCCACAGGACACTATGGTTTTTTTGCTGCAACAAATTTAGCATGGCTTCCTTCTGGTATTTATTATTTAATATTACTGTTCCGTTTCATTTGTTCTGTTTCCTTATTTGTTCCCTGTACCCACCAAACACAGGACTGCTTGTCTGTTAAACTCTAGAAGATCTAGCTTACTGATCCGCATCAGAGCTGTGCCTAGACATTTTTATGCATGGGACAAGTTCTAGGCAGGTTCCCAATTCTGTGTCTCCCCAGGAACCCGGCATCAGAGAAGGCTGGTCCACTAGGGCAAATCAGGGCATTTCCTTACTAAGGGGAATTGCAAGGGCACACCTGGTAGACCTATCTGAATCGTAAATATCTATTCTGAGGATGCTCAGAGCTGTTTCCTTGATGGCCACACCTTTCCATCAAGAGAAGCAGCAGGAAGTGTTTCCTACTTGGAGAAGCCTGTTTTGCTTTGCTGTACACGTCCTATTGTGAGGAAAACAACAAAGTTAGAAATTGCAGCCCTGCCAAGTCAAAAGTGCCACCAGCTTCCACTGCCTGGCATTAAACATGGTTTGAACTCCAAGGCAGAAGCTTGGGAACAATGAAGAATGGATCAGGGGGACAAGAGGTTGAGAGAAATGGTGAAAGGATAGGATGCTCAAAGGTTGAATCTACCTGCTTGTGCTAGGCAGCAGACACAAAGCCAATGAGAGCTGCAAAACCGAATCTGCCCTGCTGCCCTAACTAAGCCTCCAAGGCAAGCTAAGGTCTGACTTAAAATTGTTCTATTCTGGAATGCTGACAGGGTGATTAAAAAATCCAGCAGTTCTGTAGACCCTCAACACTTAATATGTGTTTTTGAACTGTTTAACCGATAGCTGAACTGTGTATAGTAGTCTCATAAAGTGCTATTTTTCTAGAAAAAGAGGTGCCAGAACACACCGTGAACAACTCCTTTGTTCTCTTATAATGGCAATGTGCCCACCTGAGAGGTGCCAGAACTGGTGAGTTCTGGCTGGGAAAAAAGCCCTGGTCTCATGTAATCCTTCTTTCATACTTTGCCTGGTACTTATCTTTGCTAGACTCTCCAGCCCAGTCATAAACCCGGTCGCTCCGTGTAGCTTGTCTCTAAATAAATACACTTAGGACTGCCACCTGAATAGGGTTATAATTATTTTTAAATAGAGTATTCTTGTGCTTTTCTGAAGCACTTCTCATAGTTTAACACACTGTCTGGCCTTTTCACATTATATGATCAACTTTTTGACAGGGCAGGAGTGGACAAGCACAGCTAATGGAATAATAGCCTGCAGGGTCTAGCTAAATGATATACGAATATAATCAACCTTTGTGATGACTATTCAAAAGTAATCCCTTTAGCTTTCAAGTGCAACATATATTTCAGCACAGCAAAGCTGCAAGAAAAAAATCTCTGCAGACTGCACTGATACAATATGGCTTTCATATCTCCACAGTGGTTTTGACGCTCATTGTGATGCTTAAATTTAAGGTAATGGCTACTGTATATTCATGTAAGTTGAGAACAATACCTTTGATTTGTTGTGGAAATGCTATTCTAGCTACCAAGGGTCCTATTCTGTAAACTTTGACACAACCCTTATATGCAGTTTACTGCATACTCTCTCTCTCTTTTTAATGGAATGTGCTAGATAAAAATGGTTTGTGTAGCCAAATTTTACATATTCATTCATCTGGATCTTAATAAAGCTACCAGATAAAACTGCCACTGTTTCCAGACCTTTACTTCTGATAATAGTTAAAATCAGCAGCAATTAGTAACTCTGCTGATACTGGTTAAAAACATATTAAAATTATTCCATGAGATTTTCCTGCACAATCTCCATGGAGATACATGGAAACTGTGCAAAAACCCTACTGTGCTAGGAGAACCTCAGAGAGGTTATACCCATGTCTAATTGTGGCAATTTCCCACAGTGATTTTTATTCTGTTTTGCTAAACCGCAAAAGCATGACTGTTTGAAAATTCAAATAAACTTCAGAGCAGAATAAGGAAATGTTTCTTGTCACTTGAAATATGCCAAATCGAAGAGACTGCATATCCTGTCAGATCCTGGTCAGATTTTATCAAATGTATGTTACTATAGAAATAGCATGTATATGGTTTACACTTACACTTATTGAAGTGATAACTCACACGTCAACAAATAATATAGTGCAGACGGCAACAAATGGAATTACAGAAAATGAGCATGAAAATCTTGCAAGTCTAAGCAATACTACCTGAGTTTTATTTTATGTGTGCTATACTCAAATATTTAAAATATAGCATAACAAGCAGAATAAAAATTGGCTCAGTTATTGGTTTAATTTCCTTTGAAACTGCTTCAGTGTGAGAAACTTGTGCATATAATTTTGTGAATATCCAGAGTACCATAAATACATAATGGGTTAAATTTTCCAAAGTTCTTGAATTTTCACTTTTTATATTTTTCTAGTGGGTTGAAATGTTGGACCTGGGGGAAAAAATAGTGGGCAAAGAAGCAGGGGAGGGAGAGAAGTGATAGTTCAGTGTTTAACTGCTGGTTATCTTAAAGCATGGGATAGCCAACATGGTGCCCTCCTGATGTTGAACTACAACTCCCATCAGCCCCTGCTAGCAGGGCCCATGAAGGCATTGTAGTTCAGCAACCTCTGAAGGGCACCATGTTGGCTACCCCTGTCTTAAAGCAACATAACGATCAACCATTAATTAGCAACAAACCTACAAAGTTAAAGAGATACTATTGTTAACCGAGATAGCTCAGTTGGTAGAGCAAAATGCTCTTATTCTCAGCATTGTGGGTTCAAGCCCCATGTTGGGTAAAATATTTGCATTGCAGAGGGTTGGACTAGATGGTCCTTGTAGTCTGTTCCAACTGTTTGATTCTCTGAGTCTATGACTGTATCATGGCACTTTATAGGGTAACAAGAGAAGAGAGGAAACAGAGAAGAACGTGTGCCTATTACTCGTATGCTTTGTTTCAGTAGAAGATGAGGATGTGTCAGAGGCGTCACAGAAAATACATTTTTTTAGGAGGAGTTTTCAGGGAAAGAGAGAGGTGACAATCCTAGGTTTCTGTGGGGGAGTTCCAAGCAAATGGGAGTAGCAAGAGTGAAAACACTGACATTTAAGGGAGCAGGAAACCTTTGGATGGGAAAGCTGGAAAAGAGAAGGTCGCAGGCACAGATATCTCAGAATAAGAAGTTGGAGTAAAGCAAGAGTAAAGCAAGGGAGGGCTTTGAAGGTAGGAATGAGGAAGTCATGCTGGATCCAGCTGTGAATGGATTTAACAGAGACCACATGGCCTGAGTAACAAAAGGTGACAGAATTTTGAACAAAGCTAGTGAGAAGACCAAGGAGTGGCATCAGAAAGCCAGGGAAATGGGAGTTAACTTGAACCAGTTTTCACTGAGAAGGCAGAGAGGGTGGGTCATATTTTTATAGCATTGTACAGGAAGGAGCAATTTGATTGAATACTATTGCTTAAGTTGATGTAAATAGTTCAGCTCTGTAACATTAACTCCCATCATTTGTTATTGCCTATTTACTCTATCTGCATACACCAGAAGTCACTCACAAAAATGAAGGGGTAATGGAAAACTAATAGGGAAAGGAAGGCTGCTTTATAAATTACTTCTTCCTTGTTTTTTAAATTACTGCTTCTCCACAGGCTTCAAAGGAGCTCTACCCATACTTTTTAAGAAGGTGTCACAATTAACTCTGAAGTTGTGCATAATTTTCTTTCCCATACAAAAGGTTCAATGCTTCTCTAATACTGATATCGATTAGCCAAGGGTACATAAATTTCCAAGCTAATTGCTGGGCCGCTAATGAGGTCCTTGCTAAAACTAGATATTATGTCTAGCAGCCTTCTTCAACCTGGTGCCCTCCAGATGTTTCAGACTACAACTCCCATCATCCCTGACCACTAGCCATGACATCTGAGGCTGCTGGGAGTTGTCTGAAACATCTGGAGGACACCAGATTGGGGAACGCTAGTGTATGGTGTGTGCATCTGGATTAATAACATATTATAATATTAAATACTGTGATTAGCATAACTTGAACGCATGACATATTTCTATGTTGCATGGGCTTCAGATGTTTCAGCAAAATGGGCTGCTACAGAAAGTCAGCTCTGAGTTATTTTCAATACACAGAAAATTTCAGTTTATGGTGAGTGTACAATGAATACCCAACACTTTGATTAATCCTAAAATTAAGGTCCCATGGCAATACCTACCAGACTTCTTCCTGTGGTGCATAGATCAAAGTTGTAACACTAATCAAACTCTGGCACTCTACAATGTGGTCAATTTGGAATTACATTTTTTTATATCTCAATTTCTCAGTTAAGAAGGCTGTCGTCTCAATAACTCTGGGTTCTTCTGAACCATGCAGCTGTGGTAGAAGACTCCTTACTGGGATATCTGTCTCTCTTATGTCTAAATAAAATGTCTTATATAGGTTGCTTGGGTTGGGAGACTGTAACTCTATGTCTAAGATGAAAGAAGACCAGTCAGTTCTACATCCCAAATGGAGCCCACAGCACTGAGATATAGCTCAGCAGAGAAAGGCAGTTCACTGTGTGTTTTTAAGAAGCTACTGTCATTACTGACATCTTACTTATAGGAAGAAACTACTGGGAAATTCCAAAGCATGTTTGTGAAACAGAGCTGCAAGCTTTAGTTGGTGGGTTAATCAAGTACGTAAAGCTTTGGTTGGTTAAATTGTAGGGACCAATTTTAATCAGTGAGCACAAAATTTAATTGGCAAAGCTGAATGCTTGCTTATTTTTTAAGACACTTTAATAAAGTTCTGGTGTGCTGTTATAGTGGGAATTAAAAGGAAAATATCTAAGAGGACTTTCCTTCTTAAGGAGAAACTTATTGTTTATTAAATGGAGTGTTATATTGTGTTTCCTTCAATATGTCTTAAAGTCACCTTTAGTGGAAGTCTGATGGTGGACAGATCTGTTGGTATCTAAATGATAAATGAATCAATTAACTGATGAAAATGCAGATGTGTTAACTGCTTAAAGCTTTTTTTACAGCTAATGAACCACCCTAGTGTCAAAAAATGCACAAAATATTTGACCACAATGCCTGCAGTTCACATGAAATGTTATCCCTAGTTTAAAAACAATGCTGGGAGTGGTTTTGAAAGAACCGTTACCCTGTGCAATGTTTCACATGCTTGGCATAGTGTATAAATGGTTGATGCCAGAAGTGGTTGACGCCAGAGCATACAATGTTAGCATGGTAGGTATCACTGGGAGTAAGTGATGCTGGCATGCTGATTAAATACAATCACTGATAAAATCTGCACATGGCAGCAGAAACACCTAATGAACCGGGGGGAAGTTTGCAGAATAATTGGTCCCCACTTCCCCTGGCTATACTGGTCACAATAGCGCTTTTACTGCTTTCTGTTTTCTCAAATGCATAGGCTTGCATGAGGAAGAGTGGAGATGTGCTGCCAAGCCTGATCCCCTTTAGTGCATCACCTTGGGCCCCTACACAGCGCTCCATGGGTTTGAGAGTGAGGGTGTGGAGCAAGGAGCCTTCTCTACTCTTGGAAGCTCCCCACACAACTTAGAACACTGATTGTGCACCTGTGTTTCAAAGTCGTGGGGAGCCTTCCCATCTAGGAGGCGGTTCTGTTTCAGACCCCCATCCTGTAAGGGGCCCAGGGATAACATGGGGCATGGCTGGGCATTGTGCCTCCACTGACCTTCCTGTGGCTGTTTATATGCAAGGAAACAATGCCTGCGTAGGGCTTTGTAGCATGTGTAGAAAGCAGTGATGACCTGGGACTAGGAGAGGTCTCAAGTAGAGCCACTCTGCACTCTGTTCCAGCAAGTGAAACTTCCACCTGTAATCTCTGTAGCAAGTGAAGCATCTCAAGTACTGGTGTGTCTTTCAGGTGGCAAGACAGAAGAAAATGTTGAACGTGTACTTGGATCCACTGCTGCTTCAGACGTCGTCTGGTAATCTTTTTAACTATATGCCAGATATCCATTCTGTTCACATCTGTATATGCTGTCGATTCTACATCTTATATGGATGTCAGTAAAAATAGTTTTAACCCAATCGTGGATATGTTTTTATTACGCATTTTTGATTTATCCTATCCAGATACTTTATTCCTAATGGAATGAATAAAGCTATATTAGAAATGCATTTACAATTCAACGTTAACCAGTTAATTTTTTTTAAAGAAACTTTATTAAATTTTAAAATAAAGACAAAATACAAACAACATCAAACATCCTGATACAAAGGAGGCAGGAGGAAAACTAGAAGGGAGGAGAAGGAAAGGAAAGATTCATGCAATGCTTCTTTTATAATCACAGTCCAAGACACTGAGAAATCACTTTATCCTAATCTTCTAAAATATATCATCTCCACAAACATAATTGAACCTCTGGGGATCTGTGCTCCATCTCTATTATATTGACATATATCAAAAATTAGGCCAAATAGCATAAAAATGATCTGATTTGAAGTCTCCCCTGGTTACTTTTCTTTTATAGGTGAGACGCTCTGGGAGATCTATATCCCAGACTCTATCAAACCAATAATCAACCATGGGAGATGAACGAGATTTCCATTGACTTGCTATTTACGTTCTGGCTGCTGCTCATGAAAAAAAGACCAATGTCTTATAAGATTATCTGGAATTTGCATTGCTTTCTGTGAAAGCAAGGCCAAGACTAGATCTGGTGTTGGTGATTTATCTGTTATTTGAGAGATAGTGGTAAAATCCTTAATCCAAAAACTATATAAAACTTCACATTCCCACCACATATGCATATAAGTTCCAATAGTATTATGGCCTTGTCAGCTTAGTGGAGAGATATTTTATTGATTTTGAAAAGGTGTTCTTGAGTCCAATACCACCTAAGTATTTTTTTAGAGTGGATTACTGAATCCTATATTATTTAGGTTTTAGTGAAGCATTTATACAAATTTGATCCCGTTCATGTTAATCAATCTGACATTCAAGGTCACCCTCCCAGGATATCCTAAGGCCCTGGGAGGAACCATAACCTAGCTTATTAGTAATTTGTAAATATTGGATACTGAGCCTTTGGAATTCAGAGATTTCTGAGTTAACTGAATCCATGTATGTGGTATATTTCCATTTTTTTCCCTTTAAGGCTGACATGGACATAGGATGACTATTAGGAAGAATATTCTCAGTTTTATAAATTTCTGCTGCCTTCCATTGTTTATATTGTACATATTTGTCTGTACGGCAGAAGGATAGGTGGTCCAGTATAGGAATTAAAGGGGATGTAAATGGAGCTAAATGTGAACATCAGTTAACTTCGTTTCACTTTGTTTTCCATTCTGCAGAGCTATGGGAGAGGTTCTGAAGCTGATAAATGAGTTTAAGAAGATACTTATTAGGAGAAGCCCAATGAAAGTTTGCATTTCATTTTGGAACGTTTAATAGGGGAGCACATGGCAAGTATAATCAGATACATGTTTTAATGTGTATTATCTTTCATATCCACAATCGTCAACATACAGCAGCACATTAAAAGAATTCCAAAAGATATTTACTTTTTATTCATTGCCTAACTAGCACCTTATTCTACAAGGTGACCCGCAATTAACTGCTTGGTGCTTTCATTTCCATCAAAATGAATGAATGCAATGGATTTGTCCGACTAGATACTGTAAAGAACACTAAATATATTCTCTGGTGTACATGAGTCAAGTAACTGGTTTGCATTTTGTCTGTTAGGATTATAGCTGGTGCTGCCTCGGAACTTAGCAAATGAACTTCACAAGTTCACAATGATCTCCTGGATTCTCTTTCAGCAGCACAGAAGAAAGCTTTGCTGCACACACATCTTCCCTGTGTTTGTAGCATGCTCATGGGTGGCCACAGACTTTAGAAACCTTATGGAAATTGCCTCCATTGCAGGGTGTCCAGACTCAGTGCTCTGCGTTTTGTCCCCTCTTGCACTGTGAGAACTACTCAAAACACATCATTTGGCTACTCTGTAGGACATTGGTGTAGAATGACCCCAGCCAATCAGGCCCATAAGAGGAGGAAGGAACAAGCACCTCTCCCAACACAGACAGGGGATTGCAAAGCACCAAAATTTCTTGTTGCTGCTTTGCAGCACCTTCCTTGTGCTTTTGTTTTAAATTTAGACCTAGTGCGAAAAAAGACAATGAGTGAGCAGTGTGATCAGTAATTGGTAAGGAAGTAGAGAAGCCCCTCCCCTTTCCATGTCATCTCTCCCCTGATTTCTTCTTTCCTATTCTTTCTCAGAGCACCCCCATTTGGTCAGGCCCATTCCTCGGAGCTTCTGCACTGCAAGCCTTCCTGGCAGGGGCAGAGTTTGTTTGTTTGTTTCTGACTGAGGGCCACATTTCCTTCTGGACAATCTTCCAGGGGCCGTATGCCACTGGCGAGCAGGGCCAGAAGCAAAAGTGGATGGAGAAATACATGTAAATTTTACCTTTCTATAGTAGACATACACCTCTCTATATCCTCCACCCAGGGAAACAAGGACCATCACATCCCAGCAAGGCAAATAACACTCAAGAAGGATGTGAAGCAAGACTGGTGGGAGAGACAGGTGCCTGAATAGGAGTGTGTCTTGTAGAGAATCTTAAGAGACAAGTAGAGAGGCCTGGAGCACCACATTTGGCTCCTGGGCCTGAGGTTCCCCACCTCTGCTTCATGGGCATAGCCTGAATTTTTGTTAGGGGGGCAGAACCAATGTGATGGGCCAGTTAGTTAAGTATTTCTATTGTTTTACTTGATTGGGGGTGTGCCCTACACCCATGCTCTGCTTTCTGGCAAAACTGCTCCATTCCCAAAAAAAAAAATTGTCCCAATAAGGAAAGCACTCAACATCTCTGTGCTGAATTTGCAGGGTATGTGCATATGTATGTGTATCATTCCAGAAGGGAAGGGGGAAGTGTGTGTGTCTTTAAGTCAAACCTGGTACTAAAAAACAGTGGTCAATTCCTGAAGAAAAAACAATTCTCTAATTACTTGAGAGCTGGGAGTGGAGCTCAGCTACATCAGGCCTTCTCGGTAGTGGCACCCTCCCTGTGGAACGCCCTCCCACCAGATGTCAAAGAGAACAACAACTACCAGACTTTTAGAAGACATCTGAAGGCAGCCCTCTTTAGGGAAGCTTTTAATGTTTGATGTATTACAGTATTTTAATATTTTTTGGAAGCCACCCAGGGTGGCTGGGGAAGCCCAGCCAGATGGGTAGGGCATAAATAATAAATTATATTATTATTATTATTATTATTATTATTATTATTATTATCAGGCAACTCAAGTGGGTGGGTGGGCATGTCATGAACTGGCAGGAAGACAGGAAGGGAGAAGAGTAGAGGATCCCAAGGAGGAGTGTAGCCGGGACTGGGACACACCAGAGCAAGAAGGGGGAGAGGACGGAAGTACTCACAGGGTGACAGATGGCAAAGGGATGGGAGTCGGTGCATAGGAACCAGAGGAGCAGGAGCAGGAGCCAGAGCGGCCCCTGTCTCCATAAACACGGCAAGCTCAAGGAGGCTGAGGCAGGCAAGGGCCCACAGTCCAGCTCCCTAGCTGGCCAGGTGGAGCTCACTAGCTCTGGGAGGAGAGATGTGATTCCTCAGCTGGCTTGGAACAGGTGAGGGTCACATGCCTCGTCAAGCCCAGATGCTGCAATCAGTGTGCAAAGGGCAAAAGGGAAGCAGAGCTGAGGTGCTTTATTTGCTCAGCTTCCCATGTTGGACCTTGGCTTGGATGCACCTGGACTTCTATGGAATTGTGCTTTGGGTTTGACTCTGGACTGTATCCTGACTGCTGGACTTCAGACATGGCTACTTGGATTGACCCTGGACTGTGTTTCCTGACCTTTGGACTTTGCTTTTGTGGACTGACCCTTGGACTTTGGACTTGGCATACTGACAGGTAGGCCAGGGGTTCAGGACAGGGGGCATCAAAACCAGCCCTGTCCTCCTCCCATGCATTTTGTCTTTCCTGCCTTCTTTCCCTGAGTCCCTGAGCTTGCTTTGTCCTAGTCCTAGGAGCATTGCATGCCCTTAAGGCAAAGAATGATCTTCCATTCTGAAATATAAGTAAAGCCTCTTGTACTGTTTGCTGCTTTGCAGGGAGAAGGAGGGATGAGAAAGAGAAAAGTGTGTGTGTGCTTGTGTATGTATTCGTCTCTTCTATTGAGTGGGAGAGGGGAGACAAGGAATATGAAGTAGCTTTAGGCAGAGCAATGTTTACTCTGATGTGCATGAGACCCATAAAACAGACAAAATGGCCAATTCTTGGACCCTGAACTCTGCTCTTTGTGTGGAAGCTGGTCCTTCCAAATACATCCTCAAGCAGAATATGAGATAATTCATTTGTTGATGCTTCTCAATGAAAAATTACAGGATATAAATACATTACAAAGGGCATGAAACAGCCAGAGTAAAGCACTTCTGAGACCTGTTTGTGTAAATGAAAGAGTGAGTTATGCATATGCCACGTACGCAAGGAATACTCCTGAACACAGTGGCTTACTTCTGAGTAAAGAGGTGTTGGGATGTGTTGTCAGGACAGATGAACAGCCATAATTTAATATATGTGTGTAATACCTCTTGGTAGACTGAGAAGCCTGTGAATGTCCTGGGTTATTGGTTGAGATGATCTGGCTCTGTTGCATCCAGTTTCAGTCAGTTGCCAAATCTGGTTACTCCTGCTTGCAGCAGAATTCCTTGTTGTGGTCCCAATGTTTCAAGGCCTAAATCTGTCTCTGACTACTGTTAGCTGCCCTGGCAGCCCTGCCCTCCACCCCACTAGCCCCAGTGGACCCCAGCTGCCATGGCTCAAGAGCTTTGTGGAAATTACAGATTTTGATGAACTGGTCCTCTTGTTTTTACCTTGCTTCTCCCATGATCCATTGTGAGAAAAGAGCATTGCCAGTGTATTCAAAACCTGACAGTACATTTGGTGGTGATGGCTGAAGAAATGCCTGAGGTGCTAATATCTAAGCAGAAGAGAGCCAAGATTTATGACTTCAAAAATGACTCCTGTCAGGCTGTGGTTCTTGGAGAACTCTGAGCTAACACACACTAAATGCTCTGAGAGGGATGTAAATACAAAACACACTTGCTCATGCATATTTTTCAGTAATGTTAATATAAATGACAAACTCTTATCAAGGGAAAATTGGTACCTTTGTGGTTCCATATAAAGTTTAAGCATTTGTCTGTAAACTGTGCAGATTTCCATAATAACAGTAAATAGATCCCTAACTGTGACAAATACTTTCTAAACATTGCAGCGGTGGACTAATATGCCAACCTTGCTATGTTGGAAGCTTGCTAGGATAGCTTAGAATGTCAGGCTGAGTGTTCCACAGCAAACATCTTTCTGAGAAGCTTGAGGGGTCTGGAAGGGGAGCAAAAAAGCAAGACCTGTTTGGAAGCCAAAGACTACATATCAATTTCAATTTGTGCACTCTGTGTATGACTGAGCTGGATATTCCCCACTGTTTTTACATGAAAGACCAAATCAAAATGGAGTAGCAGTGTATCCTCAGTGAGATAAAGCATTCTTATGGGTTTGGAGGGGTGAGTCTGGATGATCTTTGTGGGTCTCTTCCAAACTTGTGATGCTGTGTATCTGAAGGTAAAATCTATAATGGGAAACCAGCCATACCTGTTCCCTTGTTATGGCAATAGCCTTAGCTGGCCAGTTAAGTACTGTTGTTTACATTACCTATTGCAGTTGGTTGATTCTACAGCCTTTTCTTCCATCACATAAAGGATTCTTCTAAAATGCTTGTCAGGGAGTATTCAAGGAAAAGAAGGGTAAACGGCAGATTCCTTCCTACCCACCACCCACCCAAGATTCAAGTTTCTTAATAGCAAGCCTAGGGAAGAATGTTTGTATCTGCATCTCACCCACCCACCTGGAGACTTTTGCACGCATCCCCTCTCTCAAGAAGCAGAAATGAGGATGGGGCAGAAGTAAGTCATTGTGTTCAGCGGGGCACCCATCACTCTGCACCAGCCTGACTTGTCTCTGCCTCTTGGCCTCCCTCACCCCACTCTCCTGCTTCAGCTTCTGCCTCTGATTCTGGACTTCTTTCGGCCACAGGCTTTCCCAGCTCACTAAGCACTGTTACCTCTTCAGCTTCCAACACCTCCTCCCAGTCTTCCTCTTCTCCCTCTGACCACTCACCATTGACCCACCACTACTCCCTGGGCTCTGAGCCTTCTTCCCGTAGTGGTTCCCCAGCTGGTTCCTCCCACCATTCCTCTGTGTCCAACCAGCCCATGACATCTGTGTAAAAAAAAATTCTCCCCCAACCTTCCAGTACACAGGCACCACTCAGAGCAGTGTACAATTTAGAATCACAATACAATTATATAATACGACAATTTTAAAAAGTATTATTGTGAGGATCAAATGACAGAATTATGTGATAAGCAGCTGGGGCTCAGATCAAAGACAATGTAGTGTAGTGGTTAGAGTGCCAGGCTAGGACTGGAGGGACCCCACTTCAAATCGCCACTCAGCCATGAAGCTCCTTCAGTGACCTTGGGCCAGTCACAATCTCTTGGCTTTACCTAGCTCACAAGCTGGCTAGCTCACATGTGAAAGAGGGTGGATGCTCATGGAAAGGAGAGGTTAAATTGGATTTAACTGGCCCAAATTGTTTTGGAACCTCTGTTTTTAAATTTAGGTGAAAAGATAAATAAGGCCAGATAACTAAAGTTTTAAAATGTTAAAATTAATAAAAGCATGTAAAGGAATCTGGTATTTGAATTCTCCCCTCCATTAAAAACAAACAAACTATTCACACAGAAAGCCAGCAGATTACAGACAAGGCTAGGCTAGAACTTCTCTTCCCAATTTGCTAGCTTGCAAATGGAAAGGAGTTCTTTTGATGTGGATTTGGTCGTGCTGTTCCCTAGCATTCTGGAATGGTACTGTCCTAGGAGGACATGCTTTTTACAGAGAGAGAGAGAGAGAGAGAGAGAGAGAGAGAGAGAGAGAGCGCAACCTACACATGACCTTGCATCTCCTGTAGCTTCCTTCTGACCTTCATGACAGACAACCACCATGATATCAAATGATGCTTAAATAAACACAACAAATAACTGGAAGTTGCCACAACCACTTTGCTTTGAGATAAATATGACACATGAAAGCAAGTTTAGTTCAAGTGTTTATTAGCTTTACTTCTTTAGCATTTAATGTGACTAACTTTTCACATATATGAGCCCTATTGACAATATGATGTAAATGAGCATAAAGCCTTATCAAGTCAAAGGATTTCTTTTTATTTATTTGTTTTGACAAGGTGGCTTCTTGTGAATATGAAATAATCCTGGGAGCCATGGCAATTTTTATTACAAAAATGAGATATCAACTGCTCTGTGTAAAACCTGACTACCCGTGTTTAGTGTCTCTCTTCATCCAGCCGATTCCATTTCATCAAAAAGAGCATCAAATGGCTGCGAGTTGCATTTAAGAAGACAGAATTAGAACAGCTGTAGCAAAGACTGCTTTGAGTCAAAGATGTTTTACAGGAAAGCGGTATGAAAGAATCTCTAGAGAAACATATATCTTTGCCCCAGCACTCTCCATTGTTCAAATAGATCTATAATTGTTTTATGAACAAAAGATCAGTTAAATAAGCTACCTTTCCTCCTTTCATCCTTTCTTCAAAATAAAAGCCATCAGATCATAGTAACCTATGTATATTTCTTGTGTATGATACAATACACTGCATAAGAAGTAAGAGACCCTGTGAGGTTTCAGTTTGGCCAGCTTGGCCATGCCTTTGATATTACGCCAGGGGTGGGAAGCCTCAGTCCCAGAGAACAAGTGGGGTGCTCCAGAACACTCTTCCTAGCCCTCAGGACATTCCTAGACCACACCCTCACTGGTCCTGCTCTGTAGCCTTCTCAAGTACTTTGGCCTGGCTGGAATTGTAATAATGCCTCCTGCTTGCCTCGATGGAAAGGTGTGGGTATAGAAACCTGGAATGTAGTCTTCTGTAGACATTCGAGTCCCATTCGTTGCTCTGCCCAGTTTTTGCCTCTGGGCTCATCCACTTTTGTACCTGGCTCCATTCACAACTGGCCTGGTGACCCTGGAAGGTTGCCCATGAGGGAATGCAGTTCTCAGAATTAAAGAAAGGCTTCCCCATTCCTGGAATAAACAATACATTGGAAAGGATTCAGATTTGTGCCCACTGCACCAAATCAAGTATAGATCTGCAGTATTGTTAAGTAATGCTAATTCTCACCCCTTTGTGCTCCATTACTTTCAGCCAGGGGTGCACAACCTGTGGCCCTCCAGGTGTTTATTGGACTACAACTCCCAAAAGCCCCAACGAGCATAGCCAGTGATCAGGGATGCTGGGAGGTGTAGTCCAACAATATCTGGAGGGCTGCAGGTTGTGCACCCCTGCTTTTAAATCAGAACACTTCAGTACTAAGCATGCACAAACCATGCCTCATCTAAGGTTACTTGAGATCCTACTTTGGCTCACTTGCATCAATTCACCAAGGTAGTCTTACTTGTGTGAACAACTTACAATATGAGAAGGCAACCAGTGTGTCTCAGGTGAAGCAAAAGTCTATAATGAACCTTCAGTTATAAAGTTTGCTGTACCTAAGATCATAGATCTTCCAGATCATATAAATACTCCAAATAAATGGTTTATATTGTCATAACAAGTAAAAAGCTTCAACGAGTGAAGAAAATAAGTTGCACTGCTTCGTGTATTTTTATGATATTGGGAGCTGCCCTTAGTGGGCTATGCACCCAGATGCAACATAGAGATTTTTTTTAATCATATTGATTATTTGGACTAGTCTTCCTGTGCATCACAGAAGGAAACCGTGGCTCTAAACAAAGGTCAAAGCAAAGCACTGATTGTTGGCAAAATAAACTGAAACTATGTACATTGTATATACCTGTGAATCTGCTTCTTCTCATTTGCTTGCATTCTAACAGCCCTAGCCCACCCTCCTTTTTGTGTTTCAGGGCAGGTTTAGCAGGTCATCTGCTGATAAAAATGAATTTTAAAGCCTGGGCTACCTCCCAGCCAAAGTTAAACACACTCAAGTCCCATTTATTTCAGTGAGCAAGCTAAGCACACATTTATTCTTTACCACAGTAAGTACTTAATTTTTACTGTACTTGACTCTCTTCTTTTCTCTCTGTGCATAACTTCAACTGACACTTGTTAAGATGTTGTGTAACAGACTACCAAAAATTGAGGTCCATGTCAGAAATAGCCTTACTTGTATTTCTCCAGTCTAGTACCCTGGACAGCTCCATATACCCAGTGACAGGGTCCTGCAGAACAAGCGCACTAGGCTACAAATCACATCATCAAACCCTCAGAAGTGCAGGGAATTGAAAAATGAAGTGAAATATGGGCGCAGTTGGAATTGAGAGAAGTCACTAGCTGAGGTTAAAGAATTTAATCCATCCTGAAGTCCAAGAAGTTTAACAGTCTGGCAGAAAGGCTTGTTAAACCAAAATGAATATTCCAATTCCTTCTTTAATAGGAAATAAATGTTTCACTTTTTTTTCAGGTTCTCACCTTGCAAACATTTTTTTAACAATCACAACTTTATTTATTTGTTCTCAAAAATAGAAGCATGCCATTCAAACTTTCTTAAAAGTAATACCGGAGCTTTTACAATGAAATGTGCAAGATAAACATCAAAACAGAAACTCTTGTTCACTGTGTGTCTTGTTCATGCCACTATTTATTATTATTTTTACTACTACTACTACTACTACTACTGTGATGTCATTTTACTCACAAAAGTAACCCAAAGTGACTTACACAACACAGCATAAACAGTGAAACCAATTACAACACACAAACCAATAAAAACAAAACAAAAAACCCCACATCTATACAAATAAAAGACAGGTCTTACAGAACCTGCCCCACAGCTATGTGAAACCCTTCAAATTAAGGAACAAAGGACCAGGTTTAAAAAAAGGTTTTGCCTGGCACCTAAAAATAGCACCAAGTGCATCTCCCTGGGGAGAGCATTCCACAAACAGGGAGCCACCGCTGTAGAGGCCTGTTCTCATGTTGACCTATTTGCTGGAGCCAGAGTAAATGGAAAGAGAGGAGTGTGTGAAGTGGGAAAACATATCCTGTGAAGGGCAGTTTCTCAGCAGTATTCTTTTTGACTTGAACCTGAAAGATTCATTCATATGCTGTGAAGTAATTTCTCTAGGCCAAGTCTGTTAGCTTTATCTATTTACTCTTAGCCTTGGCTTGGGTTCATATGATTCCTTTGTTGCCCATTAACCAAAGTAGGCTTTGCTTTGGGGTGGTTTTTCTTCTAATTTCAAAATCTATTGCAAAAAAAAAGGTTTTAAAATTTACACTGGTCTCTGATAGCTATGGCTATCCTAGCACCCTGATGACTAACTTCCTCTCTGTGCATATCTTGTTTTGAGCATAAGAAGCTGCCTTATACTGAGTCAGACCAGTAGCTCCATGTGGCTCACTACAGTGGCTCTCCAAGTTTCAGACAAGAACATTAATCCCAACCCTACCTAAAGATACTGGAGATTAAACCAATGACTTTCTGCACACAAAACATACACCCTACCACCGAGCTATGGCTCCCAAACGTTTACATAGACACTACAGAAGTCTTTGACAGCATTAAAATACTTAAATATGTAATTTGAGGCAGTCAATATGCTCTGAAGCAGATTAACGAAGTACATATATTAGCTACATTGTTTGAATAGGAAACAAATTGCCTGCTACTTGGTTCTCCTTGGGTCACCAAGTATATAACCAATTTCCACTAGCTCTGCACCCAGCTAAAAGTTATTCCACTGTCACCTCAGCTGCCCGCAGTGATTTCCACTACACCAGAAACTGACTGTGTCCCAATGAATGGCTATGCTATGAAATCCACAACACCAACCGGCATGACAACAGGTGTGATCACAATTCTGTCATCTGCATGGAAGCAACAAACCCATCAATGAGCCACTGAAACAATCATGAATTAATTTAACACTTGTAGTGCTTCTTGGGTATCTGTGCAATGTCAACGCAAAACTGTCCACCTGGTGCCTGCTGTAGCATGATACAAAGTTCTCCATCTTGTTGACTATATGTTGTCATTACTCAGATACCTGTCACCTGGCCTATACTTACACCTTCTGAACACTGAGTAGTGATTATTCTCCCCATTTCACTGCAGTATGAAGAGATGCTCAGAATGGTTCATGGCACATTGACCCAGGTTATCAACGTTGAACAGCCAGATAAAAGACCATGGGTGGTTGGTTGTGATGCTCATCATTTCTTCAGAGAAATAACCTAGGTATTCAGCAAAGAAATGAAAGAAAAGAAATTAATGGGTACACGAGCAACTGAACACTCAAGACACACATTAAAAACTTCCTTTAAAGGAGAAATACATGAAAATACAGTGGGGTTATATGTATCATTTAAGGAAAAAATGGAGATTTGAGGAGATACAAACTGTTAGAATCTTTTCAATAGTGTTTTGGTTTCCATTTTATTTGTTACTAACTATGCTCAAAAGTTCTTACAACTGTGGAGCGAAGAATGCACACACAGAAGCCAAGTCATAAAACCTGCCACCTGAGATCAACTGGCCTCTGTGACATCCCCCCAACCACTGGCAGTGGCTGCCCTAGATCTCTGGCAGGGGTCTTTCTCTGCTACTTCAGGTCCTTTGAATTAGAGATGTGAGAAATTATAACATTATTAGGAGTGGCGAGGTCAGTGGCTGAGGACACACTTTCAATGCAAAAGGCCCCAGGTTAAAACAGTCAGACTATTTTATGAACTAAGACTGCAATCCTGCAAATTTACCTGGGAATACATCCCATTGAAAACATATATGCCCACTGCCCATTAACTAAAACTTTACCCCAGTAGTGTGGATTGTGGAAAGGCTGAGAGTACTGAAGCGAATATAAATGATATTTTATAGTTAATAAGTCTTGCAATAACATATCCATTTTGACAGATAATTCTGGGGTGTACAGTGAAGTCCTGTGTCGGCCTTCTTGCAAATACAGACTTCAGATCTGCATGAACTCCTTTGGGTTCTTTTTTTATTAGAACCCTCAATCCACTACTTTGAGTCAGGCAAAATTCTGCCTGTGGGGGCAGAACCAGGTGCAAAATGGGAGCACAGGCAGATCCAGTTACATACAGCCCCCATGCACAGTGGTGACTCGCATACACATCTGTGCTACTACAGAGATTCTCAAATGGCCTAATTGGGGGGTAAGGAAAAGCTTTTAAGTTGTTACATACGGTTAAACAAGTGGGAGTCAGAAACAATTGCCAATCTACACAATGCCAGTGTCAAGATAGACTGATGCCTTGGGCAATGTTGTCCTTCCCTGTCACTCGCTGACCTCTTCCTTCTTGTCTTTCTTTAGCGTTTGCCACCCTGATGCGGTAGGATTGCCATATTTCAAAAAGTAAAATTCCTGACAGCCACTGGGAACAAACACAAATTGTGTTGGTGGGAAAACTCCCCTTAAATTGGGGTTTTAAGCTTTTAGAGCTGTTTCCACTGCTCTTTCCATCACGTTGCCATACATCCGGGTTTTCCCTGACATTTTGCCGATTCCCCCGATGCCATTTTTACCTCCCAAAAACCAAGACATGTCAGGAATTTTCTTGATGTATGGCAAGCCTAGATGGGGTGTGTGGTACCTCTTCAGGGCCGTCCTCCACCTGACAATGTATATCACTTTGGAAAAGTGCACAATAGAACAAATGGTCGTTCTAGAAGAAGGCATTGTTGAGTGTCAAGCCCTGAAGCGTTTCTGTGCCACGGCTGCTTTGCAGCTGCAAATACTTTTTAAGGTTTAAGAGTACAGTGGTACCTCGGGTTACAGATGCTTCAGGTTATGCGTTTTTGGGTTGCACACCGCGCAGAACCTGGAAGTACCGGAATGGGTTACTTCCGGGTTTCAGTACTCGCACATGCACAGAAGTACTAAATCGTGCTTTGTGCATGCACAGAAGTGCCAAATCGTGACCCGCGTGTGCACAGGTGCGGCGCTGTAGGTTGCAAATGCTGCGGGTTGCGAACATACCTCACGCATGGATCACATTCGCAACCCGAGGTTCCACTGTAGTGAATGGTTCCAACTTAGAAGGTTTTGTCACTGTTAAAACTTCAACCAGTATTCAGTGCAGCAAAGCAACAGTAGCAGAGGAGACAATGGAGATATTTGGCTACTGTGCTCAATGCTCTGTCTCTTCTACCACTCATACAGTGATGGAGAAAGCCGCTCGGGCACCTGGGACAGGGCGAGCCACCCATAGGGACGGGGCGCATTGTGGGGCCTCCGGGGTCTGCCTACCTCCTCCCACTCAGCTGCCCTACAGCTGGTGGGGGGGGGGAGGCAGCAGGCGGACTGTTTGGGCAGCACAGAGCCTGCGCACGCCCAAGTCACCTAAGTCCATAAATTACCATATAGCATATATTCAACACAAAAACAGTGACAATTTGTTGTTGACAAAGGACAGCTGGACATATAAAGGGCCCCATTACCTTCAGTAGCTTAGAGCCTCATCAAATCATACCTAAATCCGGCCCTGCTAAGGGTGCATATGAGCCACAAGGACCCTTCCTGGTGCCTGCAAGGTCCTCTTTCCTCCCCTACCTTGGAATTAGGCTTGAAAGAAACATTACTTTGTAGTCACTAAACTAGGTTGTGGTGTGTGCTTGGATGTGATGTCCGTGCATGGTGTCTGTGGCAATTTTTCTTGTTCATAAATGCACCCATGTGAATAAAAAGGTTAGTGAACCTGGGTCCATATGACACAAAGCATATGCAAATTTTATGCAAAGCTATGTCATCTTTTGCAAGTGTATTTGAGGGTCAGATCCATATACAGCATACCAAGCCATGAAAATCCTGTTGGCACGCCTGCCTATGGCTTCTGAAGTTACCTTTAAACTGAGACTAGTGCGGCTGAGTTACTTGCAACAGTTGAAGTTGTTTTGTATTTGATTAATTGCTTTTAACCCAGTTTTGTTGTCCGGTGTACCATAATATGGTGATGCCCTTTCTCCTAGTTTTACCCACTCTTTATCTCTGAGTGCTGCTCAGACCAAATCAAGTCTCTCCAGTTTTTCTAAGGAATTCTTGCAGGTCAGAAGCAGGGCAAAGGGTACTAATGGATGCTCTGTGATTCAACCCTCCTCTCCGCACCTCTCTACTAAATACCAGGGCTTCGATTGTTTTCAGCACAAGTCAAAATGCTGCATGGATTCACTCAGCTCAGGCACAGCACCCTCTAGTTCAGTTGTGTGAAGTTGCCCTCACGCAACCAGTGCCATTTGGGGCACGGGGATTGGGTCTTGGAATATAGACCTATCAGTGATTAGTATTGGGGTGTAAGCCCATCCCTGATGGGTTGAGGCCTCAGTTCTGGGGGAAGGTGGGCAGTGGCAGCTGGTACTGCTGCAAAAGGGTTGCGCTTCCAGGGCTGACCTGTGCATGCGACGGACTGAGGCAGCCACCTCAGGCGGAGGAAGCCAAGGGGCACCTCTGCAGGTGGCAAGAGGGGGACAGCATGCAGATGACACAGACGGCAGCACCTTCCCATTTCTCCTTGCTGCTCTGGGCGCGCCTTTGGCAAGCACCGCCTCGGGAGCGCGCCTCGCCTGCCTGCTAACAATGGGCCGGCTGCCTCGCTCGCTCGCTTGCTCGCGCTCTCCCTCCTGGCTGGCCTGCCTGCCTGCCTCCCTCCCGGCCGGCTGTCCCCCTCCTCGGCGCCTCGGGCCACTGGCACCGTGTCATTGCCACCACGCGGGCTCCCGACCTGCCTCGCCTTGACCCAGCCGCTCATCTGTCAGCGCGCTCTCATTCCTGTTATTTACATCTGTCTTTAGCATTCTAATTACTCGCTTTATTACTTTCGCCCGGAGGAATCCCGGAAAAGGCAGCCGCGAAGGAGGTGCCGACCAACAATAAAACGGCGCCCGCGGATTCCCGCTGCCTCCGAGGCCCCGCGCGCCTTGGTGACCTCGAGATGTCCTTAAATGGGGCTTATTCCTGCGGGGGCCTCCCTCGCCCGGGCGCCACACAGCGGAGTCCGGCCCCGCATGGTAACATAAAAGTATACTGGTGGGGCGCAGTGGGGGTGAGAGAGAGAGAAAGAGAGAGAGAGAGAGAGAGAGAGAGAGAGAGAGAGAGAGATTTTATCACACGGTCACCATACAGGATGGATCCAGCGCCTGGCCGTCTGGTGGAGAGGAGAGACAAAATACAGAACGAGAAAAGTTCGCTCCTCTTCGTCATCGGGTCTTTCTGCTCTCCAGCAGATTTGCCTTCGCTCTTCCTTCCAGGAGGAGACAGCGAACTGCCCGAGCTAATTGTGGTGATTTCATCTGTCAGGTGCATCAACGTGCCAAGAGGTAGAGAGGGAACGGGGAGCGCGGATCGATTTCCTCGGACCGCTTTACGACGCCATCAGACTCCCATTTTAAAAGGGGGGGGGCGGAGATTAAATTTATTTGGATTGGGAGCTGTTGGATACAAAGCTGCCGCGCGTTCGGTCTAGGCTTCGGCTTCATGGAATACAGGAGGCCGACAAATTTCGGGCAATAGGATCGGGACGCCGAGAGCGTTCACGTCGAAGGGCTTAGAGAGGAGCCTAACCGAGCCCAGGGCTCCAGTTTAGCAAATCTGCTCGCTTTCTTGGTGAGATTTGGCCCCCACGTGCTTTGCTTTGTACACCACCTTGTGACATTTTGCTTGCCCTAACAAAGGTATTGCCCTGAGACTGAATTTTTAATTGTACCCTTTCCGAAGGGGGTGGATACATTTTCGACTAATCTGTCGAAAGCAAGACATCCTTTTTAAGAAGACCTGTAATCCTTTGATTTCCTCTTCAGATCCACAATGTCTCCCATCCCTCCTCTTCTAAGCAGATCTTGGACCTTCATCTCCTTCCTCCCCCCCCCCCTCGTTTTCCCTTGCCTCATCTCTACCCTTCCCAGCCCCTGAACTGAAGGAAGGGCTGGCGTGGTTAATGGCGAGCCACGGAGGGGGCCCCGGAGGCTGTATGCAGATTTCCCTTATTTATCTGAGCTAGTGAAATGCTTGTTGCACTCAGCGACAATTTAATGCCGGGGCTAATGGGCTTCCCTTTATTATCTTTCACTAACATAATATCCTGCAGGAAAAAAAAGATGACAGAACGTATGGATTTTTAGATAAATAACAGGGGTAATTTATTGCCCTTGATGCTCTTCTGATGGAATGGTTGATAGATAATGTAATAATATGTACATAATTAAGAGGGCTTACTGTACCTCCGTCAAATTAGGTTCAGCTGCGCTGGAGATGGGCTTTCCCCCACCCGCTACAAGCAGCCACAAGAAACTCCGGGTGAATTCATGGTGGTGAATCCTCCCTTCCTGCTCACTTGGGAAAACCCTAAGGCAGAGGAGGCAGATCCCTGGAGATTTCCAAAGGCGATGATTCGCTCTTTTACCGGCGGGGGGCGGGGCGGTGGTCGCGCGACAAGGGTTCAGAAGTGCCTGCCCTATTGTACTGCTTCCTTGTCTTGTCTCTGCTGCCTGCCTTCACTTCCTCTGTCGTTTCCCCTGCGCAGAATTTTAGTTTTTCATTTTATTTTTAGACTCCTTGGGGCACTGCCACTTTGTGTCCACAAGGGCGGCGCTATATACATAACTAATCTAGGTACAATCATAGACCCGGATTAAAATCGCCATTTTCCACACCGAGACACCTACACAAAAACTCGTGCCTACTTTAGTCCACGTTCTTTAAGTCTGGAATATGTACCCAATACCCATTGTTGGCTACTGAAGAACAGCGACACCCGGGAAGAGGATTCAACCTTTAACCACGCTGAAAATGAATAAGGAAGGACAGTGTCCAAAAGATTAAAATTAAGGGGTAACTAATGAATGCAGACCCTTGTTATCCTGAGTGAGCTTTTTTTAGGTTTTAAAGACATTTTCACTAGAGGAATCGGTTGAGACATCTCTCTCTAACACACACACACGGAGCAAGGGAGAAGCTTCTACAAGGGGCACTGAAGGAGCGCAGGCTGTGCAGTCAATGAGGACTAGTATATTACGCAGCACCTTTTTTTGGAGCGTCTCAGCTCCTCATCGTTGGTCCGGTTAGTCCTGCAAACAGTGCAGGCCCAGGACTTCTCCTGCTGCGCAGCTTTCAGAGTAGGAGGCTCTGGAGTTTTCCTTCTCTATTTTCCTTCCCGCAATCCTCTCGCCTCCTTTGTAACCAAGTCAGCCTCGCTCTCCCCCCGCGCGCCCCCTTGTTCTTGTAGGTTGTCCATTCAAGGCATGGCGCACTTGCTCTTCCAAACTCATCTAAATTACATCAATAACAGAGCGCACTCTTTAATGAGCTCTCAACTTTAAAGACTTGAAGGATATTAACAAGCCGCTTGACAAATGGTGCTTAGAAGCACATTAAAGACGCAGCTAATGGAGCGCATAATGACGGCTAATTTTCGATCAGATATAAATTAGAGCCCCAACAGTTATTTGCCTTAAGGACTTTATGTAAATGATCCTGTTCTGTATAAACTGGAAAGCCAAGAGAGCCCTGCCTGTTGGCAATCTTTGTGGAGATGATTAATAGAGCCGCAACCGAACTGGGCAGACAACGCGTGGCATTTCCAGCTAAAAGTCACGCGGGGGGTGGAGCAGTAAATATTGTGCCGGGCGACGCCGAGACAATGAGGGCGGCCGGAGGCTGAGCCGAGCAGGCCGAGGCCGAGCAGCCGCGACAGATGGGAGGACAGGGAGCTGCTCCACGGGAGGGGAGGGAAACACCCCGGCAGCCACGGGGGCTCCAGCGCTGCCCCTTCTGGCCTCCAGTCCCACTCACAGCCTCCCATCGTGCACTTCCCTACATCCATCCATCGGGCTGGCTGGCTAGATGGCTGTCCAGCTTCCTTCTTCCCTTCAGATCCACTTCACTGCCTGGGAAAGTTGAGGCTTCAATCCAGACCCTCCCGTGGCCATGGTGGGGGCAAGTCACCAGCTCTCTGACTTAAACATTGCAGCAGGTTTGTGGTGAGCAAAACACCAAAGGGTAGGCCGGGAAGCGCAGAAAGCACGTGTATGCTGGGAAATGGTCTTCTCTTCTGCCGCTGATACAGCTCTTATTCCCTTAGCACCAACAATGCAGTGGCTGATCATCTCTGGTTTCTTTCCAATGGCTTCATGTGAAGAGAAAGGAGATTCCAACTTCACATCAGGAAAAACTTTCTGACAGTAAGAGCTGTTGGACAGTGGAACAGACTCCCAGGAGAAGTGGTGCACTCTTCTTCCTTGGAGAAGCAGAGATTGGGGTGGTCACCTGAGATTGCAGGGCATTGAACTAGATTACCCTTGGGGTCCCTCCTAACTCTGCAATCTTAAGATTCTATTATTCTGGGTGGAGAGAGCTGGAAAGCACCCAAGCTGCACCCAAAGGAATTCAGAGACTGTTCCCAACCTCACTTTCTACTTTTTAAAGACACTTGGAAGTTGTCCCAATTTCTAGAGGGTGAGATGGCCCTGTTGCCTGTCCTGCATCAAGAGCCACAGAGTCTTGTAGTACCTTAAAGACTAAATGGGAACAACTTTCCTGGAACAGAATCCTAACACCTTATGCCATGACACATTTGTTAGTATTTAAAGGGTTGCAAGGCTTTGTTGCTGTAGAAGAAGAAGAAGAGTTTGGATTTGATATCTCGCTTTATTACTACCCTAAGGAGTCTCAAAGCGGCTCACAATCTCCTTTCCCTTCCTCCCCCACAACAGACACCCTGTGAGGTGGGTGGGGCTGAGAGACTTCAGAGAAGTGTGACTAGTCCAAGGTCACCCAGCAGCTGCATGAGGAGGAGCGGAGACACGAACCCGGTTCACCAGATTACGAGTCTACCGCTCTTAACCACTACACCACACTGGCTCTCTTGAATTCTTCTGAAAGCATGTTGCCTGTATTCTTGATGTTCCTCACACAGCCAGTTCTCCACCACAACCAAAGGTTGTGAACACATCAAGGTTTAAAAGAGAAAAGCTACATATGCATGGGGATCTACCTGTCTGTTTGGAGTCAGTACTCATGTGATATGCACACTCCTACCCTCCATTCTGCAAAGACATCCGATTCTTACCCATTGTATTACCTCACCTACCAGAACAGATGCCATCGTACCAGCAACACATCTAATCCCAGTGCTCTCGGCTTTCTTTAACTACCTCCATGACATGCAAAGGTCATATGGACTCACTGAGGAGGCACACAGAGTTGCTGGGCCTCCTCTCAGCTGACTGTGAATGGCTTATCTGGGAAAGAAAGCTGCCTGCTTGCTCTCTTGACTCCCTTCCTACCAGGTCCATAGTTCAAAGGATGAGTCCTGTGGATCTGCACATCTCTGAAAATCTCTTTGTTCCCTATTGAAGTCAGGTGTGTTAGAGAACCCCTCCTCCAATTGTCTATCCTAACTTGTTTGTTCCCTTAGGCTGAATGAATTATTTCCTGAAACTTTTGTGTTTTCTAGACCAGGAGTTCTGTGGCCCTCCAAATGCTGCTGGACTCCTATCAGCCTCAGCCAGCATGTTCAGTGGTCAGAGATTATGGAAGATGTAACCCCAGCATCATCCGCAGGGACGCAGATTCTTTATCCCTGTTCTGTACGATTGAATATTTATATCTTATTTTAAATAGGAAATGTGTTTTGTTGAAAAATAAAAGAGAAACACGTTTTAAGAAAAGAGATTTGCAACACTCAAGTGTTTAATAACAGGTGCTTCTGAAAAAAGAGTTCATCCCTTGTCACAAAGTACTGACCCTCTCCCTACCAGTTTTCTTTATATAAAGCCCTTGTCATTTCCTGTCTGCCCCGGGGTTGTAACTCATCCAGTCTGTAGTTATTGGTAGGAAGCATGTGCTTGTATATTATTAAGGAGGGGGGAGAGTCGTGACTTAAAAAAATAATATATGGACTTTCTTTCTTTAGCATTCCTAACTTACCTAGCCTATCCCCTTACGGTTCCTAGGAAGAAGGTTGTCGGTCTAACTATTCTCATACTTCTGTCCTGTTTCTATATAGAGGGCAAACGGCTCAAGCAGAGGTGGCACCTGATTCCTGAGACTTTGTACCTGCTGGTAAGGTCGGGCGCCCCCTGTAGGCCAGTCAGTCTCTGCCGGCTTCTTGTTCCTTAGCCGCACGTGTCCAGGCAGCAAAAATACGTGGCAGGAAAGATGTACACAGTGAAGTACAGAAGGGGAAAGGTGTCCTGCGAAGTAGCTCTTGGGTTGTAAGAATGAGCTGGAAGCCTGAGTTCGTGCAGGACCGGATCATCCTTCAGGGAAGTCACCTCTGATCCTCAGGAAATGCTCTGATGTGCAGCCTCGGCTTATTTCTTCCGTACTGATTCCAGTTAAGAAATTGAGCAAGCCGGCCAATGTTCCAAACAGAGGTCGCGAGGAGTGATGCGCTCTTTTCTCCCCCACCCCCGCTGCAGTTCGTACGAGGCCTTTGAGGAAGTATCCACCCACGCGCAGAGTTCCTGCCCCCTTTTGAACTTCTTTGTGCAAAACCGGCAGCTCTGCCAGCCTTGGAAGGCCCTGCTTGACGCCTTGGATTTTGCCAACCTACCTGCTGCTGGAGTCCTTCCTTGGGAGCCTGGGTGGGGGGGCGTGTGTGGCTCTACAGCGCTCGATTCCCTACTCTTCCTACTTGAAAAGATTTAGAAAACTGGATGGACCAACTTCCGGATGGCAGGCCACTGGTTTCCAGAATGGTGGCGGGATGGGGGGGGGGTAACAAGAAACACTGCCCCGGTAGCCTCCCTTCCCGTCGTTGACCCTTCACTCCTATGCGATCAAGCCCCCAACGCAGAAGCCGGTAGATCTCTGTGGGAGGATTTCTCTGGATCCCGCGTGCAGTCAGAGGAGAAGCATGGGAGGTAACTTTTCTGGAATCTTGGGACACCGGAAGCCACGCCCTCAAGCTCTTCCAAGGACTTGCGTCTGCAGGAGGTTCTTGTCCACATTTCCAAGGGACGAACAAACCTCTAGAGTTATTGTCAAGAAAAAGTGTCTGGTGCGAAGGAGAGGTGATGGAACTGCAACCTGCTCTTTATATAGGCTTGGAGAGCAGGCGACAGCTGTGACCTTAGAGTTTGGTTCATGCCACCGGTGAATTGCTTCCAGCTGGAAGCCTTTCCTTGGAACCTGATCTCTAATTCCAGAGGTTTAAGATTTGGCCTGTGGTTTCTAGGGGGGGAGACAAAGGCACTCTTCGCTTTTTCAGTATTCCCTTTTAAGTCCCATTCATCAAATTCTAGAGCTGTTCGGTTCAGTTCTGGCGATCATTGCTATTTTCTTGGAGTTGCATCGATCAGTTCTGTCCTAGAGACGACTGCAAGAATGAGGAACCTGTGGCCGCCAGATATTTCTGGACTACAACTCTCATCATCCCTTGCTATTGGCCATGACGACTGGGGCTGATGGCGGTTATAGTCCAGCAACACTTGAAGGGCAACACGTTGGCTCCACATCAGGCAAATTTCATAAATCTGAGCCTTGCTATACCTAGGAGATGGAACTGACAAAGAACATTTATGGTAGGAAAGAACTAAAGGCCGGTTAGCTTTGGCTCCAATGTGTTCAATATGTTACTGAAGATTAATCCATTTCTCCTGAAGATGGAAGAGGGGCTGGATTTTGCAAAGCTTTCATAAAGTTTGCCTCCGATCAATTAACTCTTTTAAACCCCCGAAACAGAAAAGCAAGCATCTGCCACCTTCACAGAATACACTCTGCTTTTGGAACATTATAAAGCACAGTCAGAAGGCGGTAATTAAGATCCCTTGCTAATTATAATAATAAATCCCTAATCATCATCATTATTAATAATAATAATAAATACAACCCTGCTCTCTCTCAATTAGACAGTTCTCTCCGCCTGCCACTTCTTTTAAGTTAACAGGGATGCGCTAATGAGTCGAGAGATGCTGTCGCCAACTTACCCTCTTCCGGAGGGCATACACGCTTCCTCTCGCTGGATGAATGAAATGGGGCTCCGTTACCTCGCGACTCTCCTCCATGCGGTATTGCTCTCAAATATTAGCGATGCAGCGCCTGCAGGAACGAGGAGCACACAGGGAAGTCAGTGGAATTATGCACATCCAAAGACGCACGTCCTCCGCGCGGGGCGAGGTCTAAGCAATGGATTAATTAAGAGCTGCTTGAACACAAATGTTTGAGATTGCTGCAGAGAAAGACGCGCATCCGCTCTGGATAGTGCAACAAGTCTGAATTGTTTGGGGAGAATAGGACGACAGTCTCCAAACTAGAGGAAGAGTGGTGCGGACTGGCTTTCTTTATTCCATTGGAAAGAATGGGCAAAAAGTTCGCAAGGAGTCACTACCCTTTGGGGGAAGGGCCGTAGCTCAGTGGGAAGAGCTACTATTTCAATCCTGGGCATCTCCCAGCAGGCCTGAGAGAGACCCTCTTCCCTGAAACCGAGGGATAACTGCTGCCAGTCAGTGTAGGACTGAGCTAGCTTGACGGGTGGTCGGACTCAATTTAAGGCAGCTTCCCTCCCTAGTTCCCTTAGGATGAGTTCTAGCCAAAGTCAAAGAGGCGATTCTCAGTGCAAACTTACCTGCGGCTGTGTCCTTCAGTGTGCCCCACTTCCAAGCCGGAATACCTTGGACTCCTTACTATTTCCACCGAGAGTGTTAAGCCAGCTTCCATTGAAATCAAAGGGTTTTAATAGTGCTCAGCCGTGGCTTCTAGATCCTCCCTAATTCTATTTAAAACCAAAACTAGTCGTCCCCGTGATGCTTCTTCCTGACAAATTTCCATGTGTGTTCCTTTCCTTCTAACTATAATGCACAGAGTCTGCGTTTAGTTCCTTGTTGAAAAGGCCACCAAACACTCATTCCACATGAGCTCCCATTTACATTATAATAAGTGGAATACGTTCCCTCTAGCTTTGCAGGAGCTCAAGGGGCTGATGGTATATAGACGTTATCGAAGATGGAGCTGAAATAGAAATAAAGGTTAGCGGAAGGGAGAGGTAAATGTTTAGCCAGTGCAACTTGCCTCTTGTTCGTGCCTTCTTGCTCAGTGACGGATCCTTCACTGCAGGCTAGAATTTCTGTTTATTTAGAAACACCCCTATCAGTTGAGCAGGATCGCGGCTTTCAGATTTTTGTAAAGGATTAACCGCTTTGTAAATGCTTTTTTTAAAAAAAATCTGGGCTCCTTCGGGACGAAGGGTGGGAAATAAACTCACATCATCCTCCACACACCTTTAGGCAGCAATCCCATGGCCATTTACCCAATTGAATTGAATCCTGTTTACTACCGAGTAGACGCGTTAATAATTTGAAACAAAGCGCTTAACTTTTGCTGGATGGGTTCCTTCTGTTGGGACCTGCGCTTTTGCCTTTATTAGAGCCTCAGGAAAAAAAAAACCGGACAGGGGCGTTCGCCTTGTTATCCTCTGTCTGAAACGAAACACGGAACAACTCCCCCACCCGGTGGTAATTCTAACTGATGATCGATTCCTCCTGGTCAAGGCAACCCCAGAGGAGGCGCGCGAGGAGGGGGCTCTGAAATGTGTGCTCCGAGTCCGCTCTGCTTATAGATCCGCGATTCTATTTGGCCTTGTCTGTTCCCTGCCTCGTGAGGTTTTGTGAAGCCGGAATGGAACCAGAGGTGGAAAAATGCCCTCATTTCTAAGCACACTTTTTTTTAGCTTGCTGCACTAAGACAGGCGTGAGGAACCTGTAGCCATCCAGATGTTGCTGAACGGCGATTCCCGTCATCCCTGGCCTTGCATGCTAGAGCTGAGGAGAGTTGTAGTTCTAATATCCGGAGGGCCAAAGGTTTCCCTACCTGCACTGTTTCTGTGACAGTGTTCCGCCGCTGAATATCTCCTCTGGGACATGAATCAGACCCGTGGGAACATGGAGTTGGGAGGAACCAGGCACTCAAGCCCAGCGTTCATTCAAATCAGTCATTTCCCACTAGCGCAGACGATGTGAACTTACCGCAGGTTCCGAGAAGTACAGTGAGGAGCAACTTCAGGGCACCCATGTGCTTCCAAGGAAGATAGCTCCAGCAAGTCAGCCAAGCCACAAGCTGCAAGGGGAGGCAAAAGGAGATCAAAACCCAGAATAGCGCCCCCTTGCTTTGTGCACATCCTCAATATACCCTTCACTCTTCCTCATTTCCCAGGGGTAGCGAAGGTCCAATAGTATCTGTGCTAAAGAGGGAAGCAAGATCGGAGCTCAGAGAATTCATTTTTACAGCCTACCCGGGCTGCCTTAGAGGAGCCCAGGTCACTAAGTTGAAAGGAACCCGAGATAGATATGCTTACGTGGAATCCCGAGCCCAGCAGGCCTCCCTCCACCGCCGGGCAAAGATCTTTAGGATTGCAGAGTTAACTTGCTGTTAAGGTCAAAAGAAATTCATCCTCCTCCGTCGTTTTGGTCAACATAATGAACTGTTTTTACAGAAGGTTGCTGTCTTAGTTAACCATCAAATAGTGCCCTTCTATTCATGATATGACGCGGGCAAAGGAGCGTTGAAATGAACAACCACTATCCTTTTTAAAGGTGAAGAAGGGACTCTAGTGCCAATTATCTGACCTTGCTTCCTATAGGGGTGCGGTGCTCTGTTAAGGAGCTGCTTAAAGATCTCTGCGATGGGTAATTACTCCCAAGTAACTTATTGGTATGGCGTATTTAAGTCTTACAAAAAAAAGTGCAAGGGAGGGCAATCAAAGGGGGGCGACGTGTCCCCCCCCCCCCCAAAAAATGGGATGCTCTCATTTATTGAGCTTTAGTCAACAGGCAATAGCTTCATTGCTAAATTTGCTGTTTTGCTTGCCTTCTATCTGAGACATTTCTGTAGCATAGAAGCAGAACCGATAAAGTTCGCCAGGGTGCCCTTAACCTCAAAACATTTACTTCTGAAGTAAGCCTACTGACTTAAATTGACTCTCTCCTGAGTAAGGAATTTGAAAGTTGCCCTTTATTACAGGCTTTCATCTTTCTTTCACCTTTCTGCAGCCTTTCACTTGACCTGAGTAGTGTTCACTTTAACATGGAGAACAGAAAAGGAACCGTCTCTTAACGTGTCGGGGTTTTTTTGTTTTGTAAGTGGACAAGATTTGGTTGAAATGGGGGTTTGGTGGAGGCCTGGGTTGTTTTCATCAAGGCCCTTACCTTCCCCTCTCCGGTAATTCTAGCAAATGGCATTGAGAGGGACTCGCTCTCACGTTAATTGATACACAAGGTGTATCTACCTGCGCGAACAGGCGTCTCGTCAAAGGAACACAAACAAACACACACACACACACACACAGACACGAATATCATAGCGGCCCGAGTCTGTACTGCTAGGGCAACTAATATACTTGAAGTAGAACCGAGCTACAAACCCCACATGGTATTATGTCAGCCATTGTGGGGGGAGGGGTGACAATGGTCGTGCTGAACATTATTTATTTTGAAGGGAGAGGGAGCTAAGAGGCTCTGCCCCGAAGGGCTCGCAAGCTTTGAATGAATGAGTGACCAGTGATCTCTGTCTTATTAATGCCCAAGGCCCGGTTCCTTTTCTCATTAAAGTGGATGGCGCTGTCCCCGGCTGCGGTTCTGCATCGGTTCTTCTCAGCTACGCCTCCGCCGTTTTGCTTCCGCCTGGGGCTCATTGGTTTAATTTAAAGCCAGCCTCTGTCGGGCAGGAATATATGCAGCAGGGCGGGATTAACTTGCTGCGTTAGGGGAAGATCCGGGACAATGTCCAACCAAAGTTTAAGAAACAGAGAGCAACTAACCGTTTGGGGGTGCAAATCCTACAGGATTCTTTCAAACGCGCGCACACAGAGAGACAGTTCTTTTCCATTTCACTTTGGAGTGTGTCGTTTGGGAAAAGGAACGGAGTGTTACCTTCTCTTCAGCCAGCGCTCAGAAGTTGCCCATGAACGCACCAGACAGTCGTCTTTTCGATACCACCGTGTAGTCAAGTCCTCCCTCCAGGACTGTTTTGTTGGTTTCACATCCGTATGCTACACGAAGATAAAATCAGAAAGCTGCAGTTGAATTACTCACAGTGAATAATCTCAGAGGGCTCTGAAGCTTGGATAGGTGTCTGCTAATCAAGAAGAAGAGATTATCATAGCATATTCGAAAATGTCGTGTTTCAATAGACCTCGCAGCAACAAGGGAAAGTCCAGAAGAGAGCTTATATTTTGGGGTGGGGTTGAAGTGTCGGACTGGAGACACAAGTTCAAACCCCTCTCTTAAGCCATGAAGTCATTGAGCGACCTTGGGCCAGTGCTTTCCAGTCCAACCTACTTCACAGGGTTGTTGTGAGGAAATGCGGGGGGGGGGCACTTTGGCCGCCTTAACTTCCTTAAAGGAAAGGCGGAATATAAGAGCAGTAAATGATACCATGCAGACCACGTTTAATTCCCGAAGCATGTTGACAAATCTGGACCTAAAATTGACCGTTCTCAACCCAGGCTGGGAAGTAAGAAAGGGGCCAGGGCGTAAATTAAGTCGTGCTTTTTCTCGCCCAAGAATATGCAAGTTTCATGTCTTTTTTTTTTTTTTTTAAGGATAATATATGTATTGAGCTCTCCATGGCATTTTCTTGGAAGGGAAATGGCGAGGCCAACTTAGAATTCAAATGGCCGCGATTATTAAGAGGCAATGGGCTTAAAACAGCCCTTAATTCTGAGTGACTGATTTGGGAACTTAAGGGCCGGGGTCTCTTGTGGAGAGGCATTTGTTGGAAAGAGTACGGCGAAGGCGGCGAGACAGTTAGCTAAGCTGTACAGGCTTTGGTTCTGCCTTCAACCCAGTTCTGGGGCTGCGGTTCTCCCAGCGGTGGGGACTTTGCTGTTGGGAGGGGGGGCGGTTTGCTGTGATTAATGTTCAGCAGCAGAGCAAAGCCTGGAGAGGCGTCCCCTCCTTCCTTCCTTCTTTCCTTCTCCCTCCAACCCACCCGCCTCTCAGCGTACCAGCTACAGGCCAGGCCGCTGCCTCGCCTCCCTCGCTCGCTCTACCTGCGCGAACAGGCGTCTCGTCAAAGGATCACAAACAGAACTGACAATCTTACTCACCCAAAGCTTTGGGAGCGTTTGAAAGCGAGATTACACCGCAAGGAGAGAGGTTGCCTTTGCTCTTGCCATCCCCAGCCTTCATCGATTTGTTCCTGAAAAACCCTGCGCATTCTTAGAACAGCCGCAACCGATTAATATTGCATTAACCCCATTTAGAAAAAGAGAGCGAGAAAATCCAAAAGCACCAGAATCCCGTTCCCTATCAAAGCCATGTATTATTAACGCACGTGTAATTGGAGAAGCGAGGTAGGGGTGTGGGTGTGTGAGAGTGTGTGTGTGTGTTACTGGACAAAAAAGGGAAACACGATTGGTGACAGGACTCTAGGAAGGGGAAAGAAGCCGAAAAAGCGTCTAATGTTTCATTTCAGGTCTGTGGTTTTTCTAATTCGAGATTAAAAGCAGTCACGTCTTTGAAACCAGACATTGGGTGTAAATGTACAGTTAAAATATTCCATGCCAGAGTCCCCAGACGAGGCTCCCTCCAGTCCCAGGCTTCATTAAATTTTAATTATCATCCCAGGCTCCAGCAAGGGAAGGGGCGGAAGACTGTCCACCTAATTACAACTGATAAAAAGCCTCAGATTTTCCTCCTTTTTCTTCTCCAATATGTGATTAAAAACATGCTCTTCCCATCCACAGCGTGTGTGTGCACTAAAACATTAGATGTAGAGAAAGGAAGGGAGGTGATCACCTAGTAGTGCGCACTGTAGATTTGCTCGTTACAAAAATACACTTACGCTTTAAAGGGGGGGCGGGGGTCGTGTTGAATAAGGTGATGTGGGAATCCTGACATTAGCTCTGGGCGAGATTTGGCGAAAGATCCACAGAAGAGGCGACACTGCTCCCTCATTAGGTTCTCGCAGTTACGAGATGAAGGCTTTTATTGTCTTCAAAACAAAGCGCACGCTGCTTCCCTGAGCGCTCTCGGTTCCAAGAGCCCTTCCCTTTTTTTGCAGTATGAAAGGAGGGAGGACGCTCCTTCGCCCTCGATTTTGGCGCCCCGGTTTCATCTGCCTTTAATAGGCGATTAAAGGCGTGACCGTAGGATACTTTCGGCTTCCAGGCCTAGCTCACATATAATATAGATATAAAAATATAGGACTGGTTGATGTTTCCAGATTGCTTTTTTAAAAAAGACGCGATTTTTCTCTCTCTGTCTCTGTCTCTCTGCGTTTTGACTTTCTAAGCAGCTTCCTATTATCGCCACTTAATTTTATTTCCATTCTCTGCAAGTTAAATAGCGAGGCCGGGCCTCGCAGGGGAGCTGCCACGCGCCTGCAGACTAGGGATGTCAAGCAAAGCCTCGCTGCGCGAAGTTAATTTCAATTCCCGAGGAGAGTTTCACATTCCAGCTCACTGTGACCCGCAGTAATTAGCTGAGATAACGAATGATTACTTACTTATTCCTTGTAATTATCTGGATTTAATAATTTGCCGTGTAATTTATTAATAGCCTTTAAGTGAATGGCTCATTTAAGAGGGCCAAGAGGAAGTGCAAAGACTTCGTCTCGCCTTGCGCAGGTCTCTGGACAAACCCCCCCTCCACCTCTGCAGTCCTTAGGCATTGGGGCTCGTGCTTTTTCGGGGCTTGTCCTGTCTTCAGAGCTATACAGTATAGTCGCCATTCTTCTTCCTCGTCTTTGCTCTTCCTCACTGTGAGCTATAGTCAAGTTTCAGATTCAACCGAGTTGCAAGATTTCTGAACAGGATCCCCCATTACACATAGAACGAAAAATAAGGGGGTCCGCTAATATTTCATCCATCCCTTGTGGACCAAAAAATTATCACTAAAAGAGCTATATTTTGGACAGCGCCTTTTGCTGAATTCTTTTCTTGCCAAAATACATTTGTCGCACGTTGACGCTCCCCGATGCCTGAAAAAAAATCTACACTATTTAACTAGTAAATAGTTAACTAGTAAATAGTAAATGTTGAGGCTGCCTTTCCTATCCTCACCAGATTAAGACGTGAGATACTTTTATTAAAATAAAATAATCATAATGCTCATCGTCAGTAGCACCAACATCAACTCTGTCCTCATAGATTTAGCTTTCAGTTTTAAAGAATCAGCTGCAGCAGAAATGTGTAGGTAAAACTCAGTTCTAGACAGAGAGAATGTGCACTGAAGTTCTGCTTCTTTGTTGACAATCCCCACCCCCATCAACAGTGTGTGTGTGTGTGTGTCCTTTTTGATCGACCTAACGTGGAAACGGAGAAAAATTGAACCCTATTACAGAAGCTGTCTGCCAATAAAGACGAAACTCCGAACGCTTTGTCCAAAGCACTGGTCCCCCCCCTTTTTTTTTTAAGTGTGTGCGCAACTCCAATCTATACTTTCTGTGTCCACTACCTCAGCCAACTCCATCCCCGGGATCATATTTCCATGTTTTAACAACTATCCCTAGCAGCAACTGCTGCGCCCTTTTGAGTGTTGTCAAAATATATCTCAGCATATGGGCCATCTGCTTTGATTGAAAGACTATCAGGCTCCTAGGAAGCACTTCTTAGCCGTTCAAAGTGTATCAGTAATAATATTTCGGTACCGACAGGCGAATCTCAAAAGGTGGCGTTACAAAGAACCGACTAACTTCTTCCTTTTAGCGTCAGACGCCGCTACTTTCTAGAAAATCGAAATAGACTGTACCCTACAAAATCAGGGGGTTTTCTGGTCTGTATCATTTTATCAGGCAAGGAACCTGCATTCATAGAAAAACAAGAGATCAAGGAAAACACAGTTCCTTCTAACGCCTTCCTGATTACACCTAATAAGCAAATGAAAGAGAAATACTTTGTGCTTGGAAGCATAGGGCTCTGAATTAACATAACGCGAAGAAAGATTTATTTGATCGATTAATGGTGAAATTACACCATTATAATATGATGCATCATTTCAGCAACGAGATATCAACTCTTGTACTGTCGGCGGTGGGGGGTAGCGCCCTTTATTCTTCTCTCTGTCATATGTACAAAGCCTATGGATTTGTGTTAGCTCAAAATATTAAGTGGCTTCGTTGCCAATATTTTGCTCCTCCGTTGCAAATCTTTCCCCCTTTCTCGGTATTTTGTTTTCTTAAACGTATTTGCAGTAGGTTCGCACGTGAGCGTATTTTCTAAGATCAAATGAAACTTCGTTTAGTTTGCTGAGTCCCAGTAGCAAAAAGCTGCCACATTCATCTCCCTTCCTCCACCCACCCCTCCTTCCCAGCTCACTCCGCCGCCCCCTCTCTTTCTCTCTCGCTCTCATTGCATCTCTCTTCTTCGCTGTCTCCCTCTGTGAAAGGGAAGAGACAGCCTCTGGCAAACTGGCAAGATTGAACTGAGAGCAAGAGAGCGCCGAGGAGCTGTCCTTGGTGCTGAAAGCACTGGCGGCAGGGAGCAGATCGGCTGCAGTGGCAATATCATCATTGTCACCGAAAAATCAAAGGTGGGCGGAAGAAAGGGTGGAAAGGGAAGGGTGGTGAGGCTGTTTCCACTCGCTAACTTTTGTATGTAAAAAAACAAATAAAAGATTTTTTAAAAAATACTGGAACCTTGTTTTGCTCACAGACCAGTCTCTCATAGGCCACAGACCCGGCTCCAGAACGGCAATGACAAGAAGACTTCATTTTATCACTCTAACACCATTTTAGGGGGGGGATGTAGATAAGCTCACCGCAGCCTTAAAACTCCAGCAGAAAACAGCTCCCCCCTCCCGCCCCCATTCAAACTCGCTACATCAAAGACGTGTCTCCTTAGGCAATAAGGTTGCCAATTTGCACACCTCGGTTTGATTCCAAGGAGACACAACACACCAGATACAAAGCTTTCTATGGGCTGCTAGTTCTTTACCAGGACAGCATAGTTCTGTCGGGTATTTATATAGCTCCTTCTGGGCGATCTTTTGATCGCATGGCATCATTTAAATTTAGCTCTTGATCCGGGGCAATTCGTGGCCGCTTATCAAACCCAAGGGGAGCTACAGCAGCGGTTTGTCTGTGGGTGGTGGGGTGAGGGAAAGAAAATCTGCTGTCCTTTTTTCAGATCTTTCCCTGGGGCGTCTTCGGTCTGTCCACAGAAGTGTGTCTTGTTCCAGGTTAGGAGCACACGAAAAGTTCTCCACCTGAACATCTTGTAGAAACCTCTGCACTCCTAACCTGCCCAACCCTGTGCATTTTCATTCGGAAAGTAGCCTGCGTTCAATAGGGCCTACTTCGTATTAAGTCTGTTTAGGATTGCAGCAGCCTACATTTGAAACTTGGCTCCGCTATTGGTTAGATTTGTTTAGCTGTGATGCTGCAGCTGATTCCCCCCCACCCCCGCATGTCTTTGAAGCACTTTAAGCAGTACAGGAAATGAGGACAAATAAGCGGGCAAGCCTTTCTCTTCTTCTTCTTCACCCCCTCTCTCCTCTCCTCCTCCCCGGTTCTGTCTGTCTCTTGATCTTGCTGCTTATGCGCTTGGCACTGCGGTGGTGGCGCGGAGCTCTGGGGACTCAACCTGCCCTCGTCATCATTCCCAGAGTCCAGCTACGAAGACGGGCTAATTGAATAGCTCCCTTCCAAAGTCCCTAAGCGCCATAGTCATTTTCCATGCCCCGGGTTTTTGCAATCTGGCTATCTACAGCCACAATACACTGAAGCCCATCAAGGAAATGTTATAGATTTACATACGATGCGCAGGAGGAAAGCAATAACGTAATCCTTGCAAGGTCCAGAAAATAAATGCCAATACAGAGATCTGTGGTTCTCTCCTAGTCTGAATACACACCAGGAGTTTGAAATACTTTGGGTCAATAGAAAGGGCTACTCAAAGAAATAACTCATACCTTGAAAAGCTGATCCTAAACCCAATGAATTGAAAGTAAGTCCCACTGATTCCAGTGAAATCTGTTTCCAAAGAAGTGAGTTCGAATTACAAGTCTCTGTAGCGTTTTGGAAAGAGTTCAAATTCAATAACACAATCTAAAATGGGGGGGAGGGGGGAAGGAACTCGGGAAACAGGTTTTTTTGTCAATAAAACGTTAAAATCTTTTTTTTAATGAAAGACAATTCAACAACATTTTAAATAAATCAATACATTACCATAATAAATAAACTTTCTATTAACAAAACCAAAGAAATCGTCATAATGTACAGAAGTAGGACTTCAAAGAGCCTTTCGAACATAACAGCAATGCAGCGAAATCTGTAAGAATATAACTGTATGTGCGTCAATTCTGAATGAATTATTTACAATACACAACGGTACCACAATCTAAGTACCTCGGGGAGGGTTTGTTTCAAAAGAGTTGTACCGAACAATGTGAATTTACAAACAGTGCATTCTCCCTTTTTATCTCTTGCGCGCCCGATCTCTCTCGCTCTCCTTTTCTCTCCCTAATATCGTTTTGGCTTTTCTACAAACAAAACCTCCGAAAATAATGCAAAAGCGAGAGAAAAACACCCTCTAGCAATCAAAGGAAATAAAGAGTAACTAGGAGACCTGAACACTGACGAGAAATAGCCTTGAAATCTAGAACAGATAGCTACTTAGATGAAAGGAAATCTAAAAGCAACAGAACCCACCACCCTGTCGCCTACTCAAGGGGCATCTTTTTAAGCAGCGTGTGGTGGGGACGATCTGGGGAATCCCCCCATTAAATATGTAACGCAGTCAACAAATACCTCCTTGGACAAGTGAGTCATTCTACACAAACAACGCAGGACAGCCACTATAGAGTGAGAACGCCTTACAAATATTTGCTGGAGAAACAGTTTCAATTCAGGTGAAAATATACAGATGGCCAAAAGGATTCCTCCTTTTTAAATAGTAATAAAAAGTTTAAAGTTCGTAAACGCTACCAACCAACGGAAAATAATGAATTTACACTAACCATACTTTTTTCCTTTTAACTTTTTTTTTATCTAGACTTTGATGAAAGAGGTGCAATTAATTAGGATGAGCACAAAATGAAGTTACTAGAGAGATAAATCAATAATTTACAAGGGGTTGTTTGGCAGTAATCTAATAATAGCTCTTAAAAGATCTGTGAACACAGCAGGATCAGCGCTTTCCTTCCACGTTATCACTTAAGAGAAGGAAACAGATAATAGCCACAGTAAAAATATATATATATTTATAATATGCAGTGTAATCGCAGAAAACCTGCCATCTTATTTTTTAAAAAAATCAAAATACTTTTGAGACGCCTCTCTTACGGTATAAGTTTCAACTCTAGATTAAAGTTTCAGTCTCTCTAATCGGTTTATTATTTTTTCCTGAAAAATAGCTGCAAAGGGTACTCTTACATCTGAACAAAGAGGATGTCTTTAAGAATAAAAACAACTCTTACTTGATACGTCTTCGGTCCTTTATAAAGATTTCTTATCTGCTTTCACACAATCAGTCTGTCTTTGATGCCTGCTCAAAAAGTCTGAGCTTTCAAGTCCAATTATTTCTGCTGCCAACTTTCTCAACTTGACAATTTACTTCTCCAGTCAAAGTCTCTCTCTCAGTGTGTGTGTGTGTGTCTCAGTCTGACCCTCTTGATGAACTCTGGCCTCTTCCTTTCTCTTCCGGAAATCGAAGTGGAAAAGTCTCCTTGCAATGTTAGTGTTTACTTATTATTTTACTTTTCTGGGGTTTTAAAAAAATTTCTAAGCAGAAAGGTTTCCAAAGACTCTAAATCCCAGCGGAATATTTCATCCGTTTCTGTTTCTGTCTCTGGTTACAGAACCAGACCCGAACCACGTTCTTCTTGAGGTCCAGTTTCTCCGCGATGGCCGCTATTTTTTCCGAGGAAGGACGCGGCTGGATGGCGAAGTAGGCTTCCAGGGACCTCTTTTCCGGAGCCGCGATGGAAGTGCGTTTCCTCTTCTTCTCTGCGCCGTTGAAGAGCTCCGGCTTGGTGAGCTTCTCCCGGTGCGATTTCTCCGCCTCTTCCAGCCAGGCTTGTAGGATGGGCTTGAGGGCAATCATGTTGTTATGGGACAAGGTGAGCGACTCAAACCTGCAGATGGTGCTTTGGCTTAGGGATCCCACCCCGGGGATCTTGAGGTTGGCCAGGGCCGAGCCCACATCCGCTTGAGTCACCCCCAGCTTGATCCTCCTCTGCTTGAACCGCTCGGCGAAGGCTTCCAAGTCCCGCGGGTCCGCGTCCACGTCGCTCATGCAGCCCATGTGCGAGGGCAGCCCGTGAGCGTGGGCCATGCTGAGAGCCGCCTGGTGCATGGGGTTCATGCTGGCCATGTGGGGAGCGTGGCCCGGCGTGGAGACCACCGAGCCGTCGGGGCCCGTCATGGCACCCAGCGCCAGCCCCGGCGTGATGTGTTCCAAAAGCTCCCCTTCCAGCGCCTGGTGGGGTTGGTGGTGGTGGTGGTGGTGATGGTGGTGGTGGTGGCTCCCGGACAGGGCAGAGGGGTGGGAGATGGGCACCGAGGAGGAGGAGGCGGCCGACGTGCACGGGATGGTGTTCATGGTGTGGTAGGTGGCGTCGGGCTTGAAGGGGCTGTGGTGCGGCGGGTGGTGGTGGTGGCTCTTGCCGGGAGAGACGATGTCCACCGCAGCCAGGGCTTCCGCGCGGGCCAGCAGGCTCTCGTCCAGACCGCCGAAGATGTTGCTCTGCAATTGCAAATAGAAGGCACACATTACTGCTGCCAAGAGGGAATTCGCCTCCTTGCTCCTCGGGGTGCCATCCGAGGCAGCCCAGCCCTGCTCAGAGAGAGAGAGGGGGGGGAAATGAGGAGAGAGAGAGATGAAAAGAGAAAAGGAGGAGAGAAGAGAGATAGAAATACGGGGAAAGAGAGAGCTGGAAAGAGAGAGAAAAATGGAAAAAGAAATGTATAGAAAAAGGGAGGGAGAGAGGCAGAGAAGAGGAAGAGGGAGGAAAGGAGGAAAGAGAAAGTGGGAAAGCAAGGAGGGCAGAAAGAAGGGGAAAGAAGCAGGGGGGCAGTCAGGCAACTCTAACTCTCTCTCTCTCTCTTTCTGACGCTTCCCCCCCTCCTCCCAGCCCGGCTCGGCAGCAGCATCGCAGGTCGTAAAAATTCATGGCAGCCGCTTGGAAGCCTGCGCTGGGTTTGGGGAGGGCGGGAGGCGCGCGGGGTTGATTTGCTGCCTGGCCATGAAATAAACATGCCGGCGCCTGGGCTGCCCCCTTTCCACCCTTCCCGCACTCGGGAGCGACGGAGCGACCTACCGGCGGGGTGGGCAGGCAGGCGCGGCGCAGGGCCTCCGAGGTGCTGTTGCTGCTGGTGGTGCTGCTGGGCGCGCTGCTGCGCCCGCCCGCGCCCCCGCTGCCGGCGCTGGAGATGCTGGGCGAGCTGGCCGACGGCACGGAGGCGGCCGCCGACGAGGTGCACGGCGACGCGGAGTGCAGGGCCGAGTACTTGGCCTCGTGGAGGCCGCCGCCACCTCCGTGCGCCATGCCGAAGGGCTGCTTGCTGTTGAGGGACATCATCATCATGGTGGCCGGCGGGAAAGGCGAGGAGGCGAAGAGGCGGGAAAAGGCGCGAGGAGAAGTTGCTGCCTCAGCGGCCGCCGCCGCCCCGTCGGACTGAGGCGCCTCGCCGGCTCTCGCGTCCTCTGCCTGCCCCTTCGGCGAAGCCTCTTCCTCTCGCCACTCTCCGCCGTCAAACTGCCCCCTCAGCCGCCTCGCCGCTGGCTTTTTACTCGCCTTGCCCCCCCTCTCGCTGCCTTGTCACTAGGACGCCCCCCAACTCTTTGGGGAAAGTCCCTTCCCTTCCTCCTCCTCCTCCTCCTCCTCCTCCTGCCCCTTCCCTGCTAGTCCTCCTTGCCTATGCCTGCCTTCCTCGCCTCTCCTCAGCGCCCCTCCTTCCCCTCCCCAGCGCCTCCCTCTGAAGCGCCAGAGGCCCCCTCGTCCCGCCCGCCCTCCGCTGCTCCCGGCGCCCCAAGAAGCCCCCTCCCCGCCCAGCCCAGCCTCCCTCAGCTTGGAGCCCCGGCAGCTGTTGCTCAAACTGGAGCAAGAGCCCCGAAGCGCTGCCTTCTTTCTTCGCCGCCGGCTTCCCCTCCCTGCCCGCCCAGCAGCAAAAAGAGGGAGGAAAAAAGGCGGGAGGAGCGCTCTAGCCTCGCCCTATTGTTCCTTCCTCGGCGGCTGGGACGCCGCCTCAGCGCTGGGCTGCGGCACACCTTGGCCTGGCAGGTGCCTAGCGCGAGCCAGCGAGACCTCCGCGTAACTGGGCTGAGCGAGTCTTTCTGTCTCCCTCTGTTTCCCTCTGCTCGTCGCCCATTGGACGCGGGCGAAGCCGGGGCTGACAAGGCGAGACGCATGCGTCCTGCGAGAGAGCGCGCGCGTGTGTGACTGCCGAGCGAGGGGCTGGAGGAGCGCGAGGAGGAAGCTCGAGGAGGGAGACGGAGAAGGGAGCGAGGGATTGTATGAGCTGCGCGTGTGAGAGAGATAGAGATAGATATTAGACGTTAATGCTAAGAGGGAACCTGAAAGGGATAACATCACAAATATGTTGGCAGGGTGGTGTGCGGAGAGGGGAGGGGAAATGTGTGAGTGAGGGGACACGGGGTGGAAAAGTGCGAGAGAAAATGTCCTGTGGAGAGCAAGTGAGGGAGACCTCGCTGCTGGAGAGAGCGGGGGTCCCCGCGAGGCCACGTCGTGGTCCTTTCTGAGGGGCTGAAAGACGAAGGAGAGAGCGGACTGTTTCGAAGCATAGCAGAATGTGTGTGTATTTGTGTGTCTCTGTGTGAGAGAGAGAGATGGGGATTGAACTTTACTGTCCTGGGAGGTGAGCTCTGTGGGACGGATAAACGTGTTTACTATAGTTGTATGTAGATGACATACGGTATTTGCGCTTTTTTCTGCCTCTGTGCGGAGTCTATAGAGCAGTGCTGTGAATGTGTGTTTGTTTAAATATAGTCTAACGTATCTATCTCCCTTGGCTTGTGTTCATACGTTGAGGCAGCTCCCTGGTTGGGGCTGTTGCAATAGTGTCGCGAGGGGGGTTGGGAGAGACAAGTCCACCCTTCTTCTTCCACGAGGCGGAGAGAGCGAAGGGAAGGAGGGGTCTGGAGAAAGGTGAAAGCCTTTCCATTCGAGTTATTATCACTCATTAGCCACCGCGGAGTGGGGGGGGGGGAGCAGTTTGCCCCGAGAGACTTCACTGCGCAGGTGCAGCAGGAGCACACCCCGCGCCACACACCCGCTACCCCTGAGACTGACTGGCACTACTCCCCGGAGTTGCCGCTGGCGCCTGGTTTTTATCCTGCCGCGGTGGCTCTTGGGAATTGGAATCCTGCCGCTCTCCTCCTCCGAAGTGAGCGCGTGCCAGAGGGTGGTGCCGTCGCCTCCCCTCGGTCGCTCCCCCGCACCGTCACCTTTGTTTGCAGTTTCCTGCGTCGCGCTCTGCAGGCTGGATGAAGCTGCCCGCCTTCGGGGCCAGGCGCTGCGGGAGAAGGAGCTGCTTGCTGGAGGGGGTGCGAAGGGCGGGGCAGAGCGGAGCCTGGGACCAGCTGATGGCTCTGCTCCCTGCCAGCCAACAGCCTGTCTCTCTCGTGCCATTGCTTTTCCGCTTGTGCAGGAGTTCCACGTGGGATTTCCACGGGTGCCATGGGCCTCTCCAGGCTAGCGTGACACTAGGGGAAAGAGATGCCCCCAAATGTTCAGACCATCCTCCTCTTTCACCTCTTGCAATCCGGCATCTTAGTGCCACCCAAAGCCGCATGATGGGCTCAGTTCTGAGCCCAGCCATTTCCTTGGCTCTGTCAGTTTTATGATGGATGGGTTTCATATTTAAAATATATATAGGTGTGGGTGGGTGAGTGTGTAAAAGGGGGGGGGAGGCTGCTGAGTGACTTATTTCAATACAGCTGGCCCTTTTGTGTGCCTTAATTTTACACTAGGCGGCTCCAGCAGGTTTCTCACCCCAAACGATAGGCTTCGTAATTTTCAGGGAAATAATAATAATAATAATAAAAATCCATTGTATCAGCTCTCACTGTCGCCAGCTCAGAGAAATGAAATAAATCAAAGTTAAAAGCTTGAGTATCATTTAATTATTGTGCGAACAGCGCTTGGAAAGGAGTGGAACAACATCTCTAAACAAATTATGGCCGGGCCAGGAAGGAATTATTAGATTGAAATTTCATTTAGGCTCGGGAGACACAGCGCTTCAATATGTAATCTGTTATGCCTCATCTGATTTGTATGCTTAATTCAGCTTGACGAATTTATTAGTTTTCATAATAGAAAAAAAAGAGCAAACCACGGAGCAGCACTATGGGCTAATGCATTGTGTGTACTATAAATTGTATGTAACCGTTGAAAGGCTGAAGTCTATAGAAATCTTTTATTAATGGCAACATAGAAAGGGAGCAGATTCTTGCAAGCCTTTAAGGAGTTCATGTCAGCCCTCCACAGGGCTGTCTCGGTAGGCCATTAACATATCGTCATACTAATTAGGCTACTTCATCAGTGATATAATTTCAAACTTTAAATTATGTTCTAATTAACAAGGGTTGTCCAATTTGCTTAATCTTCAAAAGGCTTTTGGCTTGTCTAATTAGTCTAAACTATTGAGTATCTCAAACGCCTAATAAAAAGATCTGTAGATAATATTTTTGTATTTTCATTGAAAGAAGTTTACAAGGGACAGTTGAAGGGCAGAGGTGGAAAGCAGGTTTCTCTAGCCATCAGCCATTGGACTGGCCAGTCATATTCCATATTTGTGTTACAGGTCGAGGAATCCTAAGCAAGCAATAGCTGTTTAACATTGCATTTCAGGATACTATTGAAAATTAAAAACAGAGGCTGAGGACAATTATGCTTCCCACAAATCAGCCAAATAGACCTCAAATCAAATTATCTTCTAATTTTCTAACAGATAATTAACAGGGTATTCTCAATTTAATACTTAGCTCTCAAGTGAACTTTGAGTTTAAAAACCCTCTTTTAAAAATATTTAACCCCCTGTATTGGGTTTAATTACTTGCACTAGTTGTTTTAATGTATGCTGTCACATGGGAGAACTGAGAATGCATATCGTTAATATGAATTAATCTTGATTTTAATAGCAACTGACAACTGATCTCCAAAATGCTAAACACTTGTCACCACTTCCTATGGTAAATAAGGGATTATAATATATTAATGAAATAAAGGGAACACTCGTGAAATAAGTGGGCAAAGTTTGTTTGGTGCTACGTTTAGCTAAGATTATTTAAACACTGCAGTCTCCAAGGCCTCCTTTTCCAAAGGTCTGGGCAGAAGGGAAATTACCAAATCCGCGATACTAATGTAGATTAGTCATTCACGCTCTTTTCAGCAAAACCTTCTCCCCTCAACAGTATGTGACCTATATTGTCTGCTATCCTGTGTATAGTTGGGGGGACAAATCCTACCGAAGCAAATGAGACTTAAGCCGCCCAGTTCTGCTCGGGAATGGAACTCTTGTCATTAAACATAGATTCGTTTGTAGTTCTGATATGTAGCTATAAGCCCTTTTTTTCCTCCATGAGAAAACACATAGAAAGAAACAGAAACCCTAAGTCACCATTCATATAGTTTCCTTCAAGCCCACGTGACAAAAGTCAGGCAAAAGCGGACAACGTAAACAAGGTGCTAACCTTGCACCAGACATTTTAAAATCTCTTAGTCACCACAAAATACTCTGGAATAGATGCGCACCATATAATGTAATCTTGTAGTTTGCGCTTTGACCTCTGTGAAAGGGTCGAGTCCTGACTCCTGGCCTCTCTAAGATCAGTGGGAAATTGTTCGTTGGATGGGATGTCAAATGCTTGGGAAAGGTTCTCTTGGATAGTCATGAGAAAACAGAGTTGTAGGAGAATTCGGGGGTCTAAAGAGGCGACTGTTGTCTCATCATGAACCTGATTGGAGTTGAACTGAGGACGTATTCACGACTTAACAGTTTGCCTTCCAACAGGAGTACATTGTTCTGCATGTTGAAGATGTTATTATTTTTAAACCCCAAGCAGGAAATTAGGTTGGGTTCCCCACATCAGAGAGTCTTTGGGCGCTTCTGGATTTGGAGGCCTCTTTGTCTAGCAGCAGCTTCTGCCACCGACTGGCCTCAGACAGATGTGAAATGCAGCTGTCCCAGAGCAGCGTCAAGCCCTCGGGTACCAGCGCAAGGCTGCCTTCGCAAGCCTTCCAAAGCCATTAGTCTTCCTGCAGGCTCTGCGCACAAATGGACTTGCCTAAATAAAATTAGAGTCCCCCTTTCATTGCCTGACCCACGCAGACATCTGGGGAGAAATCACTGTCGCCTCTCATGTATCCCTGCTCTGATTTATGATTAAAATTTAAAGCAACGCATTCATATTTTACCGAACCTAATGCGCCGGATGAAATTTTAATCCATTAAGATGCAGGCTATACTTTAGGAAGCCCTGCCTTTGTTTTTCAGCAAGGAATAGAGAGTTCGGTTATGACCAGGGCAGTTATTTATCGGAAATGCGGCTGTCCGATGCCCTTCCTGTTTTATATTAATGAACACACATTGCTTAGCACCTCCGTTTTATTTTAGTGCACGGGAATGTTCCTCCGCCGCTGCCTCCCCCCACCCCGCTCAGCCCGGCTTTCCCAGTCAACAAACCTGCTCTGAGATGATTTATTCAAATAATTTGCTCGTTTTCTTTGCCTAACACCGGCAATCCTATGGGGAGGAATGTTGCGCGGCACGGCTGCCAGGTGATGACAGTTACTGGCTGGTTAAGTGAAAGAGTCAGAGCTGCGCTCGGGAGTCTGCCTGGCGTGAGGGAGAACTTTGGAAGGAGCTTCAGGACCCTGGACAACGCAGCGCGACCGGCGCTCCCTCTTCCTATTGCCAAGTGCGAAACGAGAGCAAATGAGCGCACCACCTTCCAACCCGCAGGAGATCCGCCTCGCTCCCTCCTTTCCTTGCGCGCGCGCGCGCGCGCACACACACAAAACACAAACAAGAGTAATCCTGAAGAGAACCACCTCGGCCAACACGCCGATTCACGCTGAGGCCAGAATCATCCTCTCAAGGTGCTGCTACCTGAAGACAACTTGGAATATTATACTAGCACCGCGTGGACCTTGTTCAGGTCAAGTGTTGCCTCGCAGGATACTAACCCCTAACATAGCCGAGATCGAGAAAACAGGAATGAGCTGTTCGTTGTCTGTTCTGCTGGTTCTGCATGGAAATCCGAAGGCTTGCTTAGAATAGCTCCCCGCTTCCTGTTGAGAACCTGCGATTTGAATGGGTCTTGGAGAGGTCCGAGTTCAAGCTCATAGCTGAGCATTGGGTCCACTGGAGGTTCCCGGGCAGGTCATTTCCCCCCTTTTGCAAGTAGGAAATGGTCAACGAGGCAGAGGCATGTTTGAACTTTTGTCTGCCACGAACTTTTTGGGCAGCCACAAAGTGAGTCTAGGAGCACCTGCTGAAAAATGGGTATAATCGCGATCTATTTCACAGACTTTCTGGGAAGGTTTTGAAGACGTTGTGAAGCAGTTATACACACATTTATTATGCTCGGATGCAAGTCCCACTGGGCTCAAAGGAAGTGTGTTTAGGATTGCAGCCTAAATCTGCAATTCTAATCTATGCAGGCTTCCTTGGCTGTAAACTTGACCCCAGTGGGGCTTGCGAATAAACATGCATAGGATTGCACTGCACAGCTGTAGTCCCACGCAGTTACTGGGGACTGTGTCCGACTGAATTCAGTGCGGGTTACTTTTGAGTAAACATAGAATCGGGTTGTAAGGTGCCAAATAAGGAATAAATTCTGCTAATATTTAATCTATGCTGAAACCCGTAATGATTAGTCTCCCTGGACAGAGTTCAGATTACTGAAATTATTTTGCCATCTCTAAACACTGACCAGTTCACCTGTGTTTTTGTTACTTCTCATATCTACCTTCTCAAATTGCAGCCAAAATCCAGGTATGAAGGACCAACTCCCCCCCCCCGCTTCCTGAGCAAATTGCCCTATAAGCACCTTCGCCATACTCAACGTTTACAGCGTCCTCCTGTTGACGTTTGCCCTGAAGCAAGTTCCTCCGAGTTCAGAGGCGCTTCACGTTGAAGCTGAATGACTCCCTTACCAGGGGCGGGGCAGTGAGAGCGGAGTGCCCTGATGACTTCCCCTGGCGAGTGAATGTACCTTTCCCGAAGTTAAGTCAAGTCACGAAATCAAACTTAAGGCACGGAACAATCAATGAAGCTTTTTGCAATCCGTGGCGCCTTGTGCTTCCTGGCACTAACAGAAATGCAAGAAATCGAAACTTAATTACTTGAAAGAAATCCAGAAATCCCTCTGCATAATTTATCCGGGAGTTCTGGGGAGAGTTTGCGTTGAATTGTATGCATTTAAACTTGGTGCCTTCTCTCTCTCTCTCTCTCTCTCTCTCTCTCACACACACACACACACACAAACAAACAACACACGCTGGATTTGTAAACTCCTGGTTACTGGACTTCATTCTAAATCCTAGGGAGTATTTACATGCTCTTGTTTACGGAGCCATTTACCACTTGACTAAAGTATTTCTCATCGATAACTAAAAGAAAAAATAAAAGTGATTTTTTAACAGAGGACACCCCCGCCGCCGCGGCTACCACCAAATATATGGTTCTTCCCAATGCTGGAATTTCAGTTTAGCCGCTAGTCTGTTTTACTTTTTCTTCTTGGCAGCCGTTTCATTTGCTTCGACAGGGAGTGAGACAGTCTAAAGACATCGAAACGGTTCCGAGGATGGAGAAATCAGACTGCTGGGCAGTGCAAGCTTTGGAGTTCCAAAGAAGTCTTCCGTAGAACCAGTTTTGTTTGACTAGAAAGCTCGCTGCCCTGCGAAACATAGTGGGCTCCTTTAAACCCCTTTCTGACTTTCTGGATATCCCTGAGGCTCTGCCTCAACGGGAGTTTGGTGGTGGTGATTGGGAGTTTCGAAGCTTGCAAGAGAGCGATCAGTACTTTCTTTTGGACTGTGGAAAGAAGACCATCAAACCGGTGCTATGAGCTGCAACCGCGGTTTGTCTATTGTTGTGTGTGTTTTAGCAGTCCCCCAAATCGCCCAGCCCCTCTTGCTTTCATCAGTGGTACCCGACTATCCGCTGCTCAGAGTCACAAACCAACTTTTATGGCTCATAGAATTTGAACTGATGTTATGAAAAGATGAAAAATGCATGGGAGGGAGGGAGGGAGGGGAGAAACTCTCTGGAAACATCAAGTACATTTTTATTTAACTCACATTAGTGAAAATATAATGTAAAAAGTGAAAGGATCTAACAAAACCATTAATAATTTAAAAAATAATTAAAGATAGTCTGTCCTTACTATTCATAGCCATTCAGCACCTTAGACAAAGAAAGTGGAATATGCTTAGCGTGAGAAGGGATGTGAGCAAACTGCTAATCAGGAATCAGGTAGAAACAATGATTGGCCCTGCTTCTCTAAGAGATGCAGAGGAGAGAAGGGACTGTCTTGTATTGGCCTTGTTTCTGCAGGTGAAGATGCATTCTGGATTCCTAGTTGTATAAACCTTTCCAGTAAGCTGTTACCCACATTTCAATCACTTCATAAACCCTGGTCTCACCCATGGAGGGAGCACATCGGTACTGACATTGCTGTCATTTTTTACCCACTGAGTTCCATAAATTTCCTTTCAGAGAAGTAGCCCTGACAACATGAACAACGCATATAGAGCTCCCATCATTCTCCTTTGAATGTAGACTTTTTCCTACAAGAATTATTCTCTGTGCATTTGTACTGTGTAAAAACTACCCACAAAGTGATTGGGGCATTGAATTGGAGAAAAGTGGAAAGGGTAGTGATGGCCACCAACTTGGGTGGCTTCATAAGAAGAGCAGATGAATTCGTGGAATAGAAAAGCCATAACGGCTGCATTCTACTTCCACTGCCAGAGACAAAATGGCTTTGAATAACCATGCTCAGAACCATGGGTGGGGAGAATGCTGTTGCATTCAGGTCCTGTTTGTGGGCTTCCCACTGGGGCAACTGATTGGCCACTGTGAGAACAGGATGCTAGCTAGACCAGATGGGCCTTTGGCCTGATACACCAGGGTTCTTCCTGTTTACTTATGATGAGGTATCCCATATGTCAAGGTGGACAAGTCCTACAGTCTCTTATTCCTGCTTAATCTCTTTCCCTCAAACCTGGCATAATATAGTTCTGCATTAGGGAAAACCCAAAACACCAAAGGAAACTTGAGATCTTTTAGACTGGTGGAAAGTGAAGAACCTGCCACCCTAATTTATTTTTGATATATCTCAGTAGATGAGAGGGTCAGGACAATCCTTCCAATTCATCTGCTATGTGTCAGGCAGCTGTGTCAGTCAACCAGTGTAAAGGGAGAGAACAGAGCCTCACTCCTCCAAATCGTGGAGATATAGAACCTATCTTTATACTGAGCAGATGGGAAGATCCAAGAAGTGTGGGTTTCTCTTGGGCTGGATCAGGCCAATAGCCCATCTAGTTCAACACATTCAAAATACAGCATTTGTGCTCAGGGAGTTTGTACTAAGGCAGGAGAGCAAGTAGTTTCTTACCTGTTTTGCCAATATATATAATATTTGACTCTGTAACCTAATTAACCCCCATGCATTTATTTATTTCATATATTTCTACTATGTTTCTAAGGCACCCGTGGTCCATCAGTGTAAGCACAGGCAATATAGCTGAGGATTCCTTGGAACATATCCAACATGCCTATCCCTTTTAGCTAACATAGGTCTGGGCAGTGTCCTGATATGGATGAAACAAAGACAGAACAAGGTGCTATTTTAGTTGGAATTGTTCCACTTTTAAACTGTGCATCATTACAGTCTAGTGAATCTGGCAATACCGAAAGACAGGTTAGGCCGAGGAATTATTTAGATTGCATGTGTCTCCACTGCTTGGAGTTCAAACTCCAGCATGACAGATGAGACAACAAATAGCAGAGGGATAAACTGAGCTACCATTGGGGGCAGATGTTGTACATTAGTGCACAACCCTCTACCACCAGTGCTCAGATTGCATGATTATGTTGCTTATCAGCACTCTGCTGGCAGCAAACCAACCTGCAGGCTTTTGTTGTGTAGACACTGCCTAAGAAGAGGCTTGCTGGACCTAGGGGCCATCCAGAACGGTACCCTGTTTCCAACTGCAGTCAGTCAGAAACTTTCAAGTGCACAAGGTGGGTATGAAGGTGGCAGTCCTGCCATTATTGGTTCCTAAGTAACCTATATAGCCTTCCCTCCAATTGTCTTTCTGACTTGGCACGCTCCAAACTGTAGTCACCTGGAACTAAAGTCTATATAAGCATTCAGAAGCAAGTGAAAGGGGCATGGTACCCACCTCCATGCCTACTTGTGCAAGCTTAACTGGAAAGATGGGAAGGGGCAGATGGTTTTTATCTTGGGGCCCCCATCCAGCCCAAGACCAAAACCATGGTCTTGATATTGTAAGCCCTCTCCCATCTATTAAGAAAACTGCCTTCCATCAGGGGCTCTTCTTTAAAGAAATCAGTATTAAGCAATAATCTATAATGGTGTTCCTTTGAGCACATGGTATTTGTTCCTCCAGTGAGGGATTACAACTGTATTCAGTGTTAAGGAACGGGACTTGCTTCCAGAGGAGATGACAGGGCATTTATGCAGGTATTGAGCCCAGCATTTCTATTTAAACAGACAGACAGACAGACAGACAAACTTTGCTCCAACGTCCTTTGGCAGCATTCTGAGAATACAGCCAAAATTGTTAATACTTAACATTTAACCAGTCATCCCACCTACTGGGCACCCAGAACTGGCAAATCAGGAGAAACAAATCATACACAATGTGTACAGCCCCTTCTACATTCAACTCAGTTCCTAATGAATGAAATATTATTAGGTTTTGATGAATATTAACATAATTAAAAGACGACAGAAAATAATTTTGAACATTATGGAAATCATCCATATCAGAAGGATTGAAAGTTAATTATACAGCATCACAATTACATGATTATAAGGTGATTACACTCTTCTGGAAAGTAAGTGCTTAAGGCATCCATTCCATTACAGGCAAGTCTCTTGCTTCAGTCAGTCATACAGAGCTGTTTTGTACTGTGATATGAAGCATTTCTAAACCAAAGCTAATTTCACTGGTCCTAAACTTTGGTCATCGCTGTGTGAGTGCCTAAAACCAGGCACCAGGGGCCTCAGATAGATGCACTGCCTTACTTGCTCCAAAGCATCCAACAGGGAAAAGAGAACAGAGAAATTTAAAAGCCACATAAAGATGTTTTACCACACTGTTTTCCATTCAGATCAGAGGTGGGCAACTTACAACCTTCTGTCTAGTTTCAGTGTGGTGCAAACACTCTGGAGGAGCCAATTCAGCATTTTAATTTTCTTATTTTTATTAGAGATTTTCTTGGTCTACAAAAGTACATACCTTGTCTCTTTTTTTAAAGTTGTATAGACTTTCTTCTAAACCAGTTTCATTTGTTGTGAGACATTAGTGTTGAGTACAGTATGAGGGGTGGGGGAGAGGAGGAGTGGGGTGGTGAGGCTTATATTATTTTATATAGCATACGTGTGGGGTTTTATTTCAGTGTCAACTAGGTAGATTCTCTTTCTATTCATTTATTACATTTCCTTGGTACTGAGAGGTATTGGGGGGCAGGGTGTGGTTAGTTGTCTGTGATGGGGTTTGTTTGCATTTGTGAGGGCAGGGGGAGGGCTTGTTGACTCAGGCAAACCAGATTGATTCGTATGTTGTCAGTGGATTCTGGTTCTTGTCTTGTTGGGCCATGTATGTGATAAGGGAGAGCCATACTGGGGTGAAGGCATCCTCTTCTATTTGCCCCTATGTCAGTTTCAGTTTATTGGTTCACTTTTCCAGTAAGGCCATTTCCCATACAATTTGATACCATTGGTCCATGTTTACTCATGACAGGTCTCTCCAGTGTCTGGCTATGAGGCTTCTGGCTGCTGAGAGTAGGTGGGTTATAAGCTCTGTATAATGTGAGTGGCCTTTATGACACTGGAAGGTGTTCAGTAGGGCCAGTTCTGGGGTGAGTTCTAATACCTGTTTAGTTATTTTGCATATCTCTTATAGGACTGCTATCCAGAAGGGTTGGGTTTTAGGGCATTCCCACCAGATGTGGAAGTTTGTGGCTGTGGAAATGCAGCCTCTCCAACATCTTGGTGAGGTTCCTGAGCGTATCAGTGCCAGTTTCCTTGGTGTTGAGCACCGCCTGTGAGTGAGTTCCCTTCTTTTGGCTGATATGGACTTAAAGGGAAGTTTAGACCACATTCTAATCCATTGAGTGGGGTTAATTTCATAGCCTGTGTCGTGCTCCCATTGTTCTTTGATTGCGTCAAGGGGGTTTGTGGGATTTTGGAGCAGTATTTTGTATGTTGTGGATACCATCCCTTTGCAGTATCCTTTGCCGTCAGAAGAAGGTTTTTGGTTTTTTTTGGTTTTTTAATAATATTTATTGAGATTTCAAAAAAATACAAAAATTACACAAAAAACAAAAAATAGAAAGTACAAAAACTTACACAAAAAAAGAAAAGGATACAGAAGTAAAAAGTAAAAATATGAAAAAGTGAAAAATACAGAAGAAAATAATAATAAAGAAGAAAAAACATTAGACCTCCTCCTCCTCCCTTCCTTTGTATTCCAGTTATTAATTATCCCAGCAAATCCTTTCCATCTTTCTATTATAAAATAAACCTTAAAATTTAAAATTTAGATCTTAACTTTACCAGCTTCTTATATTCATAATGTTCTTTCATAATTCTTTAATAGTTATTAATTATCCCAGCAAATCCTTTCCATCTTTCTATTATAAAATAAACCTTAAAATTTAAAATTTAGATCTTAACTTTACCAGCTTCTTATATTCATAATGTTCTTTCATAATTCTTTATACATCTTTACTAAAGCCAGGTAATTTCTTCCAACATTTTTCTATCATTCATTTTTCTATCATTCTATCATTCATCAACTTTATAAAACATTCTGTTAGTTAAAAAACAAAAAAAGAGAAAAAAGCATATAAACAAGTCCGATCTTAATCCAACATCCCTTCCTCCTGGTTTCGGGATTTGTCAGTCCTTATTCCTCAATCTAACCCGGTGACCTTATGTCCGAGGCCCTCAGGTCATTTCCATGACCCATCCGCAGCTTTTCTTCATATTTGTGGCTGTAGTCACTTGTTCGTAGTAACTCCAACTTAATAGTGTTTTTAACCCTTCTCATCAGATCAGATCCTTTTCCCTGTTCATCGCTGCATTCCATGTAGTGTTTAAGAACATACTTCAAGGGCCCTCCGAAGTTGTGGGCCCCCACAATTCCAAACATGTCGCAGCCTGTTACTGTATTTATAAAGTCCAGATATCCCAACATAGGGGGGTCAATCCAGCCCCCCATTTCAAAACCGCACCAAACTTTCCCTTCCCATATCTGGTTTTTTCCAAATTCCATTATCAAATCCGAAGGATCAAGCTCCTGTTGAGACTGTTCTGTCAAGCCACACTCCTGATTTAATGCCACAAACCCCTGTTCTGTCAAGACACACTCCTGGTTTGAGTCCTGGATAGACTCCACATATATTCCCACAGTTTGATCAAAGCCTTCCACTGCCTGTCCATGATTTCCAGTCGACTTGGCCATCTGGTTCACCTTATCATGTAGTTCTTCCAGTAGAGTCTTTGTTTTATTAAGCAGGCAAACCACAACTTCTGAAAACATTGTTGCACTCTCCCACGATTATTTGTAACAGCTGTCAAGTCCTTGGCATTAGTTACAGTCTCTAAGGCTCCCCCTAGAGAAAAGACTTATATTTATTTTTGTTACTTTTCCATGTTACTTGAGATACTTTATCCATATATATTCCTTTAAAATGCGAAAGGGAACAGTAGAGTTACAAAAATTCTCTTCTTTTAACTATCTGTCTCACACAGATATCTTGATTGATTCACGTCAGTCCTGACTTCCCCGCTCCAGGATCAGGACGAAAATAACTTCCTTTTACTGCTTCAAATAGTCCAAAAAAAATATTCCCAATTTAAAATGTTGGAATCCACTCTTTTAAAAGCAATTTTCAAAGCTCTAGTATAAGTTGCCTTTGCTTTGTTGTATTTACAAAAGAACGGAAGGGTGACTTCCTGTTTAGCCCTTCCCGCTCCGTACCAAATTCAATCGATTTTTCTTTTTTTTTTCTTTTTTTATAGTCCAATTCTGTCCTTTTCACAAATCTTCATTTACTGTCCCAATTTGTTCAAATTCTGGGTACTCACGGATGTTTGTTTTAAAGTCCGAATTGTCCAGGAAAAAAGGCAGCGCTCTCTGGCAACAGCTACGCGGCTTCACTCCACAAAAGAAGCAGACGACTCGCAGCACAGCGCCACTTCCCCGCTCTGTTCCGGAGACCGTTGCCGGGTTCTTTTACAGATTGGGGGGGCGCAAACAGTGCCCGCCGAGTCCCAGGGTCACAGGCTTCACCCGCCTGTGGTTTAAAGGGTCCCCGCTGCGCCGAAGCGGTATTAGACCCGATTTCTGTGGAGCGGTCTCCCTCCGAATTAGAGGGATTCCGTCATTGCCGTTGGCGCCACCTCCGGAAGTCGCCGTCAGGAGAAGGTTTTTGGTCAAGGGCATAGTGGCTGCTGATTTTACTGCTGGATTGTTTAAGAAGGTGTGTTAGCCAAGGTATATGGGTGTCCCCTAGTTCGTCTTGCATTTCTTGTGTTGGTATAGGTTTGTTGTTTTTGTATACATCTTTTAGCCAGTGTAGGCCTTTTGCTTGCCAGGTTTTTATCTCGAGAATTTGTGATGTGTGTTGGAATAGTGGGTGATAGGCCAAGGGGGTTAGTGGGGATAGGGATAGTTTGTTTTGTTTACTTTCCCCTTCCATGCTGTGTGAACCTGTTCTGTGTTGTGGAGATTTTCTTTAGTTTGTTTTGAAGAAGTGGGGGTGTTTTCAATGGTGTCTCTCTCCAAGTGGACCCAAGTGGCTGTATTTCAGTTCTCATACTGTTTTGGAAAGTGCAGATTTAATAGATTTACCTTTAATTACAAATTGAATATAATTTCTCCCCCATCCCTACCTACCCTTAACAAAAAACGTTGCCTTCCTCTGACTTACTGTAATATTAATTTGATGCAAAACATTTTTGTTTGGTGTTGTTCTGGATTTGTGTTGGTCTAGATACAGCACATAGTCAAAGCCAGTGTTTCCCAAACTTGTGTAGATATTTTGGGCTGTTTTGGAGCTAACGGGGGTGAAGTCTAAAGCACCTGGAGGAAATCAGGTTGATCCAAACAACTCTTCCATTTTGAACTAATTGAAACTATCCATTTCAATTTAATTTTTTAAAATAATATTTATTAAAATTTCAAAAGAAAAAAAATCACATTAATAAGAAAGTTAACAATAAAAAGGAAAAATACAAAATACAAAAAAGAAAAAACAGTTAAAAACAATTCCATCTTTTCATCACTTCTTTTACATTTACTTGTTTCCCGGACCTCCTCATACCTCCCTCTTTTGTATTCCAATTCAATATGTTAATCCAGCAATTCCTTTCCCTCCTTTTTAATCCTGATCTTTAATCTTGATAAATATTAACATTAAATTTTTACATATTAAAAACCAATTTTTCCATTTTTTTTGTACCATTACCGCTAGAAACCGCTTAACTTCAATCCGTCATCATTCTAACATTCATTAATTTTACAATATTTCTGTAAGTAGTCTTTAAATTTCTTCCAATCTTCTTCCACCGACTCTTCTCCCTGGTCTCGGATTCTGCCAGTCATTTCCGCCAATTCCATATAGTCCATCATTTTCATCTGCCATTCCTCCAGTGTGGGTAGATCTTGTGTCTTCCAATGCTTTGCAATAAGTATTCTTGCTGCTGTTGTAGCATACATAAAGAAAGTTCTGTCCTTCTTTAACACTGATTGGCCGACTATGCCCAGGAGAAAGGCCTCTGGTTTCTTCAAGAAGGTATATTTAAATACCTTTTTAAATTCATTATAAATCATCTCCCAGAAAACCTTAATCCTTGGGCACGTCCACCAAAGGTGAAAGAATGTACCTTCAGTTTCTTTACATTTCCAACATTTGTTATCGGGCAAATGGTAGATTTTTGCAAGCTTGACTGGGGTTATGTACCACCTGTATATCATTTTCATAATATTCTCTCTTAGGGCATTACATGCCGTAAACTTAATACCTGTGGTCCACAACTGTTCCCAGTCAGCCATCATTATATTATGTCCAACGTCTTGTGCCCATTTAATCATAGCAGATTTCACCGTTTCATCCTGAGTATTCCATTTCAACAACAAGTTATACATCTTTGACAAAGTCTTAGTTTTGGGTTCTAACAATTCTGTTTCTAATTTTGATTTTTCCACCTGGAAGCCAATTTTCTTGTCCAAATTGTATGCCTCCATTATCTGATAATAATGAAGCCAGTCTCGCACTTTGTTTTTTAGTTTTTCAAAACTCTGCAGTTTCAATCTATCTCCATCTTGTTCCAAAATTTCCCAATATTTCGGCCATTTGACCATATTGAGCTTTTTCAGAGCTTTCGCTTCCATCGGTGACAGCCACCTTGGAGTTTTATTTTCCAATAAATCCTTATATCTTATCCGAACATTAAACAGTGCTTTCCTGACAAAATGGTTTTTAAATGCTTTATGTGCTTTGACCTTATCATACCACAAATATGCATGCCATCCAAATACATTGTTAAAACCTTCTAAATCCAAAATGTCAGTGTTTTCAAGAAGCAGCCATTCTTTCAACCAGCAAAAAGCTGCTGATTCATAATAAAGTTTGAGGTCTGGCAGGGCAAATCCACCTCTTTCCTTTGCATCTGTTAATATTTTGAATTTTATTCTGGGCTTCTTGCCCTGCCAGACAAATCTAGAAATATCTCTCTGCCACCTCTTGAAACAGTCCATTTTGTCCACAATTTGCAATGTTTGAAACAAAAACAACATTCTAGGCAATACATTCATTTTAACCGCAGCAATACGGCCCAGCAGTGAAAGCTTCAAATTTGACCAAATTTCTAAATCTTTTTTCACTTCAGCCCAACATTTTTCATAGTTATCTTTAAATAAATTCCCATTTTTTGCTGTCATGTTAATCCCCAGGTATTTAACTTCATTTCAATTTAATTTTTAGGCTTCATTGGCATTTTTTTTTTTTTTAAGAATTCAGATTCATGCTGATTGAATATACTTTAATAGGTATCTAAGCTCTGTCTGTTGTGCTGCTGCCAATATGTGTAAACACTGTTAGAGTGCTAACAATCTCTCCACATGAAGAAGCGTTAGATTTCACAAGTGTGATTAACAACACAATATATGTTGCTTTGTAGAAAAGCTAAGTATTGGCTGTTTTTGACCTTTTACAAAGCTCCCCATGACAATTTCAAGTTTAGCTGCAGTCATGGGGAGAAAACACTTTTTTTTTCATTAAAAAAGATTATGAAATTGGAAGGGCTTGTTCCAGAAAATGAGTTCACATTCAAATATAGATAAATAGATTAAAAAGTGGCATAATAGCCATAGTAACATCCTTGGCCTTTTCTTTTCCAGAAGAAGAATAACATGCTCTTGTATTGTCTCTTGAGACAGATGGATGCCAAAAACAATAGTAATATTATATTACAAACCTTTAAATTTATTCAACCCCCTTCATGATGAAATGTAGGTTAGGCTTCTCAGGTTGAAAAGGAGTTTGTAATGCATTTAGAGGAGCTGCTGTTTGGAAAATTTTGTTGTGGTGGGTGATAGCTAATGTCAGTCTTACTCAGAGTAAATGGTAAAGGTAAAGGGACCCCTGACCATTAGGTCCAGTCGTGACCGACTCTGGGGTTGCGGCACTCATCTCGCTTTATTGGCTGAGGGAGCCGGCGTACAGCTTCTGGGTCATGTGGCCAGCATGACTAAGCCGCTTCTGGCGAACCAGAGCAGAGCACGGAAACACCGTTTACCTTCCCCCCGGAGTGGTACCAATTTATCTACTTGCAGTTTGATGTGCTTTCAAACTGCTAGGTTGGCAGGAGCAGGGACCGAGCAACGGGAGCTCACCCTGTTGTGGGGATTCAAACCACCAACCTTCTGATTGGCAAGTCCTAGGCTCTGTGGTTTAACCCACAGTGCCACCCGCATCCCCTTACTCAGAGTAGACCCACTGAAATCAGTGGATATAAGTAAGTTGTTCATTATTTTCCAAGGGTTTACTTTGCATGTAACTTAGTTGGGTATCTACCATTGTGTTTATGAGTACTTCTATTCTTCGTGTTTTAAAAAAATCTACTTTACATATTCATAGCTGGAGGCAGCTTTCAACATTTAACAGCACAGCAAATGTTGTGCTAAATACATATGCAAGTCCACATAGAAGGAAAGCAGAGGTGCAGCGGTGAAGTTCGAAGTGCTGAGACTCATCATGACAGCTCCCATAGCCACCCATGCTCCCAAGAGGGAGAGGGAGAGCTGCAGGGAAGGTTTGAAACAGTGGAGACTTTGGAATGTGGTGGAGAATTCTGACGTTCTAGAGCAGTGGCGTAGCGTGGGTTGTCAGCACCCGGGGCAAGGCAAGTAATTTGCGCCCCCTAACCCGTGGATTTTACTAGGGGCAGAGAGCTGCGAGTGCGAGCGCGCCCCCCCCCCAGATGTTGTGCCCGGTGCGGCCGGCCCCCCCTGCACCCCCCACGCTACGCCACTGTTCTAGAGAACTTGTGGGAAAACTCTAGCAAGTTTCTTCAAAGGCTACACGATTTATCCTGCATATCTTGGATGTCTCTTTGGCATGCAGCACTCTTTCTGATGTCATCCTTAGACCTCTTTCCAGGGCCAGCCCACCCTTGAAGCAAGATGAGGTGACTGCCTCAGGCAGCAGGATCCACAGGGACAGCAGGTTCAGTGTCTCAGGAATTCATTGCCCGCCACCACTGTGGTGACATCAACAGCTGCAGCACATTCATTGAAGGCCGGATATGTTGCCTCTTTGGCAGTACCCCACCCCCCATACTGCCTCTACAGTGGCTTCTTGGTGAATAGGAGGCACTAGTGGTCTCCTCCTACCCTTATTCCTGATGTAGGTCTTTATTCCCCACTTGATCCTTATGTTAATCTTCACTTACCCCTTGTTCCCTGGTGAGCAGGCATCATTTTGTGGTCTGGCTCAGGAACCAAAATGGTTTGGGCTGTCCCTGCCCCTTTTGACACCCAGCAAGTCTTTACAAAAAGGAACACTGATGGTAAGGACTGAGAATTCTCTTGAACTACACTGTTGGGGAGGTATGTAATTTAATCTTAGTCTCTTGCTGTGGATCTGTGAATGGCATCCTTGGTTTTAATATCAACAACCAAATAATACAGAGAAAGGAAGCAAAGCCCAACAGATGTTTGCTTAATTATTTAAGCACTTAATTCACTTTAAGACTTAAGATGATCCTGAATATGTGAGTTGGGTAGGGTTTGATCTCATGTAAAAGAGAGATTTTTGATGGAGGTCTGACCATTGGCCATGCTGGCTGGGGTCTATGGGATGTTGGAGTCCAACAACCTCCAGAGGACCACTGGTTTCCCGTCCCTGTTATATAAGTTTGGTGAAGGAAATGTACAGAACATCAACTGCTGGGAGTTAATATGCAGTTTGTTCTGATTTTCAGTTTGAAAACCGTTTGATTGCCATCAGAATTAAAATAAAACTGTGAAGACTTGTGTGATGGCCTGGGATTCCGATTCGGAGGATGAAACAGAGGAATCCCAGCCTGCACAGGAGTCCCCGCCTCCAGGGCCGGCTGAACTGGGGCAAGGCCTAGATGCTGAAGAGCCTGCACCTGTGGCAGTGCATCAGGAGCTGGCCCCAGGTGAAGCCCTTCTGGCCCCAGAGGGGCTTGATGACTCAGTGGCCACAGGTGAGCCTCCTCCAGGGCCCAGTAACCCTTCGGCCTCTCCTGATCTGCAGAGGCTTAGGGCAGAGAGGCGAAGGGAACTGGTTGCCCCCAGGAGGAGTGCTCGCCTTAAGGCCAGAGGAGGCGGGGCTCCTGGGGACCGGGACCGCCCCTGGCCTTAGAAGAGGATAAAAGCCCAGTCAGCCCGGCCCCAGGTTGCGGGAGCAACGTCGTTGTTGGCTTCGGACCTTCCTGTGTTCCTGATCCCTGCTCGGCTTCCTGTTCCTGACTATCCGGTACTCCTGTTCCCTGCTCGGCCTTCTGTTCCAGCGTTCCTGTTCCCCGCCCGGCTCTCTGCATCGGACCTCACCCCTCTTCGTGTGGACTCTGCTACACTCACGGTACCTTACCCCCGGGACCAGCACAACTTGAATCCTAAGATAACTTAAGGAAGTTCATATAATTAATGTTTCCTGCTGCCTTCACTCCCTTATTCTTCCTGAACAGCATCTCTGGAGGGTTGAGATGACCTCCTGAACAAAGCAGGATGGAGCCCAGAGGTTGCTGGGCAAGAGAGGAGAAGGATGGGAAAAGTTCCTTCCATGAATTTTCTTAAATTATCTTATCAGAGAGTGCTAGGATATTTTGTATGTTTTGGGAGGGGTGGGGTGAAAGCACCACCCTGAACACGGGATTAATTTTGGGGGGTTCTAATAATTTTTCAGAGGAAGCTGCCTTCTCTTCAAATACAGTGGTACCTCGGGTTAAGTACTTAATTCGTTTCGGAGGTCCGTTCTTAACCTGAAACTGTTCTTAACCTGAAGCACCACTTTAGCTAATGGGGCCTCCTGCTGCCGCTGCGCTGCCGGAACACGATTTCTGTTCTCATCCTGAAGCAAAGTTCATAACCCGAGGTAATATTTCTGGGTTAGTGGAGTCTGTAACCTGAAGCGTATGTAACCTGAAGCGTATGTAACCCGAGGTACCACTGTATGAGGTGTTTGAGGATTTCCCTTTCCCAACAACAAAAGCCTTGCCATTGCTTCAAAGCAGCAGCTTGGCTGTTCTTAATAGGCCATGCAATTTCATGATGTAGTATGGTTCCCAAGAAGGCTTGTCCCTACCATTAGACAAAGAGACACAACTGCCTTAGACCACTCATTTGGGGTATTATAAAAGAGCAGCACATTTGTTAACTATTTAATTTATCATTCTTTGTTCGGGTTTGTTTGCTTGTTTGTTTACTGCCTAGAGAAGGGCTTATGGGATTTTCTGCCTCAGATGCCAAAATGATTTCACCAGTCATAGGTGAATAATTTCACCCACATTGACTAGAGCACAGGCAATATAATTTGCTCCTCCTCCTCCTCAGGCAGGAACATACTTGGGGGAGTGGGGGACGTGTCTGCCTCCACTGGTCTGGAAGTTACAGAATAACCCTTTTGAATGGTCCCCTGAAGGTGTGTATTTGTGTGATATTCAGCCCAGCTTTCTTTACAGGAGCCAGATTTTGTGTTATTGTCACATCTTGCAGCAGACTCCTGCACCCAAACACACACTGTTCAGAAGGGGGCACCTAACTTTTCTCCCACAGAGGCATTGGTGGGGGGTGTCAAGTGGTAAATTAAGGATCTAAGCTAAAGAACACAATTACTTTTACTATTCTGATATCTGATAAAACCAAATGTATATGTAAAAGAAGCAATTGCATTCGCAACCTGCCTGCCCTTATTCCCCAGGAGGAAACCTAATTCATCTGAGTTTGTCAATTCTATTGATCACTCTTAAATAGTGGAAAAATCAACTTTCCCTTCAGTGATCAGCATAGAGTTTACAGTCTAATAAGTAAAAGAGGGAAGTGTTCATCCAGACTAATCTGGCAAGGAAACACACTTAAAACCTTATCCAGATATTTTATACCTGGCAGTTAGGAAGCATGAATGCATACAGGAAAACAGTGTAACCTGAAAATGCCTAAAATGATACAAGAAGCAACATCAATACTAAATATGGATTTAAAAACAGCCGCAGAAAGAAAATATTAGAGCTGCTTCCCCTTTTATAATTTTTTTCCATCTAGCGAGCATCCACCAAGCACTCAAGTGATACAAATACTAATATTTGGGAAGAAGGAGAGACAGAAGGCATTGTGCCCAGACTTAGCTCTGGCTGAGATGACACAGCCACACAGCACAAGCAACTGCCGCTGCAACCTCAAAGCATGCAAACTTAGAAGGAGGTTGCAGTATCAGTTAGGCGTGCCCATCCATTGCACCTCCTCCACAGTTCCACACTCTGTTTGAGGCAAGGAACTTTTCTTAAATTAAAGTACTAGTTATGACCTTCAAAACCCTAAACTCTGTGTGTGGAGGGAGGCTTCATGTCCTTGCACAATTTTATGGAAATGTAAAAATTTGGGAAGAATTTAACCCCCGACTTGCAAATCATGTATGAGTATCACAGTGCTTAAAGCAGCTAGTCAAAGCATCACTTTGATTGAGGCCTGCTTTCACTGATTTAGAAATCCCCTTTCCATAATACAAATTGATTTATGAAATGCCCAATGCCAAATGACTTCCAAGAGAGATTGAAACTTGTAGGACCAGGATCTTCCACTAGCCGGTGTTTGTGGAACATCGCTATCACAACTTTTCCTGCAGCTGGTACAAATGTCAACAATCCTCAAATGCACTCAACGTGGAAGCCGGACCAGGAAATAACTGATTCCAGTTGAGCTGATCTTTATAAACAAGTGTTCTGGAAAGCAGGGATGCAGAGGGCTTGATTAACTTATTCACAGACCTAGGGTTTACTAGTACTTTATTTCGTTCAGGGACCCCTTGTAGCTGGCTAATCTTTCTGCACATGGAAGAACACATGAAGAGAGCAGTTAGGCCATTTTAATCATTCACTGCTGCTGTTAGACAGTGCTGTCCAGTGGTACCTCGGGTTACAGATGCTTCAGGTTACAGACGCTTCAGGTTACAGACTCTGCTAACCCAGAAATAGTACCTCAGGTTAAGAACTTTGCTTCAGGATGAGAACAGAAATCGTGCTCCGGCGGCACGGCGACAGCAGGAGGCCCCATTAGCTAAAGTGGTGCTTCAGGTTAAGAACAGTTTCAGGTTAAGAACGGACCTCCGGAACGAATTACAGTAAATTCTTAACCCGAGGTACCGCTGGACACTAAAAGGGGCATCTTAATATGAAAATCTAGGTGCAGAGCTGAGCTGTTTCTTTCACAGTTCCGGGATCATGCTGCAGTGGTGAGATTTTGTATTAAGTGCCGAACTTGGCGTCCCTCTCCCAGAGGCAAATGTAGTGTGACCAATTCCATCGCACTGAGCCCTGAGCCTAGGGGGTATCACAACTATGGCATAGTGAATTAAGCAGAACAGGAGGCGGGGGACACCAAATTTTGGCCTCACACAGGGCACCACTGAAATTTGAAGGACCAAAGTCTCTCCCAAAAAACCCCAGCTGTTATTTCTTAAACAAACAAGGTTCTAGTCCTTATGACTCTGAAATGTTTTCAGTGCCTGATCAAATATGGGTTTGTATGGGTTTACTTGTGCAGGATTTCCATTGGGCGTGGATCTGTGCCTTGCATAGTTAGCTGACCTTTCACATAGCTAGCAGAAATAGGATCAGCTTTGCAAAACAAGCAAATATATGCAACTTGTTTGCATAGCAGGGAGGAGAATGAATTTAGGTGTCCCTGGCACAGATGGGTGTTCCCCACCCAGTTTATCATAGCCTCAGCTGTTAAGTAAAAGCCAGGCTGAGATACAAAAAAGCTACTTTAGATATGTCCAACTCAGGGGTGCCAACAGGATTTACTAGGTCTGTGGAATGGGGTCTGTGCTGCACTTTCAAAAGAGGGCACAACTCTGGATGTACCTTCTGTCATATGCAAATTTGTATCTCCCGTCTCGGATTATTTACACCGGACAAGAGGGTACACAGAGACTGAACATGGAGCCCGGCACCACTTCCGTTGCGAAACTCTGCAAGCTATCCGTGCCTCCCGCAAAAATCCTCCTCAGGCCTCTTTCTCTTGCCGGTAGCAGAGCGAAACACAGCGGTGAGAAGCAGAGTGCAGCACGTGTGGAATAAATCAGAGCAGACACAAGGCAGTCTTTATCTACTCTTGCCTTTTAATCATGTAGAATAACATCATAAATTCAGACCTGGCGAGAACTGACACATTCTCCCTTTCGCATGGCGTCCGAGAGTCAGACTGAAACACACGGAGTCAAACCCCTCCCTTAAGTGTTTCTAACCACGCCTCAGGAAAGAGACGTCACCAGAACTCTTTAACTCTGTGAGTTCTGAAACCATTAACACCCCCTCTCGTCACGAATCCTGAGGGAAACTGTGAACCCCTATTTTCAAACCTCTTTGAGTTCAACTCACCTCCCATTGCCTTTTGCCTCCCACTGGCATCCATCCCAGGCAATTGTTGAATCCCTTCCACACTCCCAGAATCACACTGTGCGAAACCAACCCACGCACTGGTGACCTGAAACCTCTCCGGTGGAATGCCCTTTGTGGTCCGAGTTGACCGCCGGAGCACAACCTCGGGTGCTCCTCCTGACCCACTGGGGTCAGCAAGTGTGTCTCCAGCAAGCTCAGAAGACTCCCCCTCTGACTTGCTGCGTCTTCGGGCCTCTTGCACTTGGCTAACAGGAGATGAAGGCTCACTCTTGGGTTCTCTCTTAACCTGTGGAGAAACCCACCCCTGTGCTTGACCATCATCAGCAACCTGGTCTTCAGCAACAGGCTCCGCCTCTGCCTCTCCTTCCTCCCTTTCTTCCTCCTCAGAATCGGACAGGCATTCTGAGAGAAAATCAGAACCATACCTAGGCTGTGACCAACCATCCTGCTCAAAGAACTCAGCATGCTTGCTGACCAGCAGCGTGGTCTGATCACCCTCTGGGTATGCAAACTTCCACCCATTTGTTGCAGGATCATACCCACAGAAGATCATGTCCTGGTACCTAGGACCACCCTCCTTCCGTTGCGCTGTTGGTATTGGCACTGAAGCCTTGGAACCAAACGAACGGAAGAAATGCACCTGTGGCTTCCTCTTGTGCAACAGAAAATACGGTGTGTCACCTACATCGTGATTGTAGGACCTGTTAAAAACAAAGCTGGCAAACTTCCCAGCCTCACTCCAAAAGCTCTGAGGCAGCCCAGAGTCACACAGTAAAACCCTGACAACTTCAGCCAGTGCTTCACTCCTGTGCTCTGCCACGCCTCTCTCTTGAGGAGACTTTGCACCCGTCACCTGGTGACGAATTCCCTTTTCCTTGAAGAACTCCTTCAGAGCAGACCCAGTGAACTGTGACCCACGGTCGCTCCTGAACTCTTGCACCTTGGTGGAGAACCTTAGTTCCACCTCCGCAACCCAATCCTGGATGAGTTGCGCTGCCTCTCTCTGCGACCTGAGAGAAAAAGACCATAAATTCTGGGTAAAATCATCCGATATCAATAGCAGAAACCTGGCCCCACCCAGACTCTCACACTTCATTGGTCCCGTAAGGTCTGTGTGAATCAACTCAAAAGGTTTTGTGGTTACCCTCTTTACCCCGGGAAACCTGCACCTTTTTACCTTGCTGCATGCCCTGCACACTAGGGATCCCTCACATGGCGTGATTTTACAACCTTTGGTGCAGCCTGGCAGCCTCTTAACATCCTCCAGACAAGCATGAGACATTCTCTTGTGCCATACATGAACACATGAATCATGGCTGGGAACACTAGCACACTGCGCCTGTGCTTTCCCTGCATTCCCACCACCCTCCAGAGGTGTTTCCAGAACAAAGAGATTGTCCTTGCTCTCCACGTTGACAAGTTGCCTCCCCCCTCTGGAAATGGAACAGGTATTATTTTCAAAACAAATTTTGTATCCCTGCTTCGCCAGAGCAGAAATCGATAACAGGCAACACTTCATCCCTGGTACAATGAAGCACTCCAGCTCCGCCTGCAAAACAGAAACATATACATTTGCTACTTTAGATACATTTCGTTTTTTCCCGTCAGCGAATTTACAAGTCATTCCAGTCGAAACAGCCCTGCAATTCCGCAGCTCCCCAGCAGATGGCGTTATCAGGTGATGACTCGCTCCTGAGTCCAGCACCCACTTCACAGTTGTGTCCCTGCTGGCATTGCTCTGTAGCGTTGCCATGCCAACAAACGTCTGGCTGCACCTGTCCTTGGCAGCTTCCGTAACCGCAACTTCCTGCGTTCCTCTGAAGACTGGACTTATCTCAAAGTTCCCAGACAGCTCTGCAGCACGTATCTCCCTCTGCAGCAGATGGCTGGCCTTGAAGCCTTTCACACTTTTCTGTTTCCCAGGCTTCGACTCACGACGCAAACAACTCTTGGCAGCCTTTGGAAAAAGAGGCTTCTCTGAGCTTTTACTGCTCACCGCCCCCCCACTGCTCACAGGGCTCCCAGGACGCCTTCCTGCACCCCCAGTGATGGGTAAAGGGCCCCCAGCAGCTTGCCTCTCACCAAGCTCCTCACGCAGACATGTTACATCACTCACACAGCTTTTAGACTCTGCTAAACCAGCAGCAGCAGCAGCAGCAGTGGCAATAGTCCCTTCGCCCCCCTCAGGGGTCCCACAGCCTTTCCCAGCTGTGCACCGGCTTTCCGTGCTTTCTTGCCTTTTTTCCTGTCCTGACGCAGCCATCTCCCGGCCCTGGCCTGTGCCCCCAGCTTCACACGCTTCCTGGAGAGCTACCCAAGCGACCTCAGGCTTCCTTGCATCCAGAACTATAGGCCTCAAATCAGCACTGACGTTCTCAGCCAGAAAAGTAAGCACACGCTCCTCAGCTTCACGTTGGCTTGTACCAGCCCCAGCTGACGTAGACATCGGCGTGACTGTTTCCCAGAGCTTGGCTCCAACTAGGGACAACTCTGCTAAATAACTCCACTCTAACCACGAGTTTAGAGTTAGTTTCGCACACGGCAGCTTAAGCTCAAAGCCGTGTTCCTGGGACTGAGCCATCTCCTCCTCCCCGGGGGCTGAGCTTACTCACGTCTCCCGGCTCCGGCAGATCGGCTTCTCCTCCCAGCGAGCTCCTTCCAGCTTCAAAGACACAGCTCCAGAGCTCCAGCTGGACCCCAGCAACTTTCCTGCTGGCTTCCCCCACACGTGGGACGTTCCTGCAATGCTTCAAAGCTTTGGCGAGCTCCCATAACCTGTTCGGATTATTTACACCGGACAAGAGGGTACACAGAGACTGAACATGGAGCCCGGCACCACTTCCGTTGCGAAACTCTGCAAGCTATCCGTGCCTCCCGCAAAAATCCTCCTCAGGCCTCTTTCTCTTGCCGGTAGCAGAGCGAAACACAGCGGTGAGAAGCAGAGTGCAGCACGTGTGGAATAAATCAGAGCAGACACAAGGCAGTCCTTATCTACTCTTGCCTTTTAATCATGTAGAATAACATCATAAATTCAGACCTGGCGAGAACTGACACATTCTCCCTTTCGCATAGCGTCCGAGAGTCAGACTGAAACACACGGAGTCAAACCCCTCCCTTAAGTGTTTCTAACCACGCCTCAGGAAAGAGACGTCACCAGAACTCTTTAACTCTGTGAGTTCTGAAACCATTAACATGCTGCACTTTCAAAAGAGGGCACAACTCTGGATGTACCTTCTGTCATATGCAAATTTGTATCTCCCGTCTCAGGTGGAATGCGGGGCCAAAAATTAATTAAGCGCCACATACTAGTAACAAATGCCATTTCCATACCATGCCATTTCCATAAGAAAAGGCTTAACCTGTTGAATTTCTGCCTGCCACACAGTTGTAAAATGTGTAAGAGCACTGCTTTCCCCTAATGTTAACCATAAACCATGCAAGCAGCTCATGTGACATGAACTGTAATCCAATGATGTTACTGTAGAACTATTGATTTGAGGCTGGCAATACTATACTCAGTGCAATATGAGGCATGGTACTTCAGAGGGAGGGGATCAAATGAGAGTCAAGATTCATAGCAACCAAGGTTCTGATATCACCGCTTGGATAAATTCAAGATCAAATTGTTAAAAAGCAAGCAGTGTGTGTTAAAAGCATTTGTTGTGGTTATTTATTTATACTGCACAATAGCTATGGCAGTGTTATCAGAGCAGGTCAAACAGCCACTGTTTTATTCTTTGAGCAAATAAATATTTCAGCCTTTGCCATGAATATACTCATTCAAGTATTTATAGCTGCTACAACAACCCACCTCAAGAACCCTATTTCTACCCCAAAGATGGAATTCCTCCACTCCCATGCTGCTGCTGCTACAATTGACTTAACAGCCCCTCCAACTGCATTCCCCTAAACACACACACACATGCACACACAGAGAGACTGAATACTGTATTTTAAATATAAATTGAATTTAGCAACATTGGGCTACTTTGCAGAACTTATGTAACCCATGCATTCTTAACCACAACACAACACACTTTCCCTGCACAGCATGGCTATAATACTGATTAGTTTAATTGCATTTGCAGTGTAATTTTTTAAAATGTTTACATGGGGGGGGGGGACTGTTGTCATTTTTTTCATGAAATTAAACCTGTGTTGCAGCTATCCTATTTTTGCTGCTACTGCCAAGTCACAATTGTACTAAAAATCATGACTTTCTAAATTATTTGCTCTGGGCTGCAATCACTTCTTTACTAGGAAAGACAATGGAAAAGCAGCTTCTATGTGAGTCAGGAATTCCCTTCAAAACAAAGTCAGTATCTTCTCCACTGCCTGAGTCAAGAGAAAAAAATATAGACACCCACCCACCAAGGAAGTAAAAAACAGACCTTCCAACTCTGCCTTACAAACTCTGCATTGTCTGGAGAAGTGATTCCCTGGGTCATTCTGAAGCCATTTTTTGGGCACTATTTGATACCATTTTTTCTCCTTTGGTAACACAGACTTCTATCAACGGCTTTTTGATATGGTACTGAGAAATCTCAGCTGTGTGTGTACACACAGAATGATGAAACCACACTCATGCTATACCTCTAATATTAGTTGTTTCAAATTCTTGTATAAAGGACCAAAATGAATATTGATCCTACAAAAGGAGATACATCCATAATAAGAGACTGAAGACTGAAACCCTTTGTGATTAAAAAGTGTGTGTCATTTATAAAAGTGACAAAACATTTAAAAATAAAAAGGTGGTGCTTTGGGTGCCGAATGTTGGCTTCAGAAATGCAAAAAGACGAATAAATCTGCATTTTTGTGAAACGGGAAAATGTTTTTATTGCAGCAACAACTTAACATAGCCAACAGCACAATCAATTAAATTAATCCCATGAAATAAAACTTGAAATAAAGATGATATCTGAAATCATTTTTATTCATGGTTAGAGACCATGCAGATTCATTTGACAAGGCTTAAAAACCTTATGGGTGATGTTGAAAACTTCAATGTACAAGTACTGATTCAATTTGAAGGGGAAAATTGACTTGATAGGATGGTTTCTGTGGAGACATTACTAGAACAGCAAACCCCCAAGCAATACAAAGGCAACTAGAGTATTGTATGCTCATTACCTGAATTTTCAAATGCTGAACAACTGTGAGCAGTATGAATATGCAACGCTTGTGGGCTCTGAACCAATATCCTTTAAAAAAAAAAAAATCTTCTCTGCTTTTCAAGGCAAAGATGTCACCACTTCAGGCTCAACCTTCCAATATTTGTGTGCACCTTTGTCTAAATTGGAGGAATTGGAAGTTAAGGATTTAGAACAGAACCCTTTCCTCAGGCCTGCACTGGGCAATACTACTTCTGAAGTCCTATGCACCCAATTATCTGGCATTTTAAAAATGGGAACCCTCAAAAGGAGTTGGAAGCAGAAGCAAAAAAACAACACCATGAGGTAAACAAGAGAGACATCTTCAGGGAATTTTAATGAACGGTTATTCAAAATTCTGATGAGCTACCTTCCTATTCAGACATTACCTGATTACTACTTATAGATATTACTAGTTGTAATATCTCTTTGCATTCACAAGGATGCAAATCACACTCCTACAAGCACCCATCTAAGCTTAACTATACATCTGCAGCAAATATTTGGCTTGTAAAATGTACTCTGTCATTGGGAGAGATTTAAAAATGATGATGATGATTTGCTTTACAGTCGTACCTTGGGTCTTGAACGCCCTGGAACTCGGACATTTTGGCTCCTCAATGCTGCAAACCCGGAAGTGATTGTTCTGGTTTGTGAACATTCTTTTGGAACCCAAACATCCAACAGGGCTTCCAAGGCTTCTGATTGGCTACAGGAGCTTCCTGCAGCCATTCAGAAGCCATGATTTGGTTTTTGAACATTTTGGAAGTCAAACAGACTTCCGGAATGGATTCCGTTTGACTTCCAAGGTATGACTGTATTTATTAGCTACTCTTCACCAGTTGGTCTTATGGTGGGTTACAACCCTTTTAAAATACACATTAAAAATAGTTAATACAAATTACAGTCAATGGTATAGGGTAGGACCTGAAAACACACATCTCAGGTGTTGAAGGCCACAATGTTGGGTGTTTTAAGCATTCACCTGAAAGCTGTATAGTGAATGCACGTCCTGGGTTGAGTTGGCATCCATCTGCCTTGGGAGACAATGGAGGAGTGCGCCTTCGGTGGTAAAGTCAAACCGTTGTAGAGTTACAGTGCCTGCTGTGGCCATAGAGACCAATATGGGAGACATATGTCTTATTGCAAGTGGGCAGATGAAGGTGCCTTGTAGACGAATGTCTATTGGGAGGGAATTCCACAAATTAGGAGCTTCCACAGAGATGCTCTCTCCCAGGCTGCCACCCATCCCTACCCCCAAGTAAGTAGGCCCACCATCAAAGGCCAGTGAGAGGGAAACATCATTGTCCAGAATAGTTTGTACACCACTGATGATATGTTTTAGTGGGTTCCGCTGGGAACAGCAAGTACCGGTAATTGCCTCATAGCCTGTCAATAGAGGTTTTGTACAATAAAAATGTAGAGTGTGAAACATGCTTCTCTGCTCCTCTAATGGTGATTTTCTCATCCCCTTCAAACACCCATACAGTCGTACCTTGGAAGTCTAATCATAGCTGTCAACCTTCCCTTTTTTTGCTGGAAATTCCCTTATTCCAGAACTGTTTCCCGCTTCTTCCTGCTTCTATCCTGGATTGTTAGATATCCCGTAGACTGTCCCCAGGACAGGTGGGGCTGCTGATCCCTTATTTTCGAGGCTGCTGATCCCTTATTTTCAAATCTGAAAGTTGACAGCTATCAGTCAAATGGAATCAGTTCCGGAAGTCCATTCCACTTCCAAAACATTCGGAAACCAAAGTGCGGAAGCTCCTGCAGCCAATTGGAAGCCGCGGAAGCCCCTTCAGACATTTGGCTTCCAAAAATAGTTTGCAAACTGGGACAGTCACTTCCAGGTTTGCGGCATCAGGAGCCAAAACATCTGAGAACTAAGCTGTTCAAAAACCAAGGTACAACTGTAGTCTTGTCGCTCGTGGGAAGTATTCCAGGAGAAAAATGTAGGCAAAGACTAGGTCAGGACCTGCTCATCCTGGACTCCCCAATCCCAAACACAGAGATAGTGATGTACCATCAACTTCCCTGTGAAAAGATCCCCAGATTCCTGCTTCACTTGGACTCCCCCTTCCCCCCACTGCTATGGCCATCTACCTTCAACTAACTCTGTGAAGGATTCCAGGGCTTATTTTCAGCCAGAACTTGCTGGAACTCAGTTCTGGCACATCTCAGGTGGGCATCATTGTCATTATAAGAGAAAAAGGGAGGTATTCATGGTGAGGTCTGGCAATCTTTTTCTAGAAAAACAGCACTGAGTGCAGCTAAATATCACCTCAGAGCCTGCTCCAACTGAACTATCCTTTCCCCCTCCTAGGGTTATTCTGCCACCAACTACCTTGTCAGAAACATGCCAATTACATTCCATTCATTGGTAGCTTTTAAAAAGTTAGATTATAATATTATTTGTAAACTGCCTTGGAAGGATTTGTATCCTGAAAGGCATGCTCTAGGTAACAGTAATATATAGTGTCATGGCACAAAAGTGTCAGATGCTTATTGCAAGATTTGCAAGAATGAGCTTGCCTTGGCCCATAATTTGGGTTACTTTGTGCAAGAAATCAAGGTTTTCCCCCCAGATTGCACACATTCCTGACTAAAGCGTTTGGCATTTCACCCATACAGGCTATTTCCACATGTAAATTTACAGTCAAATTTTGAAATTGACTATTACTTAGCATTGAGGCAAAAAGTATAAAAAGCAAGAGCCAACGTGATCAAGGCAATTAAAAACTGGTAATATGTCCATCTGCCAGATGGTGATCAAAGGCCAGTGATGCCATTAAGAGATCATGCTACTTCCCCTCAGTCACCATAGTGACAACTTCTCAAGAAGCATTTATTAAAACTCTTAATATTTTTCCTTTTTCTTATTCCTACAAGATGTTCACGATTCAATCAAAACAGAAAATATTTTTCTTTATTATTCTTAATGGTTTTCAAAAAAGAGCAGGCTTGCAAACACAAATGAAGAAGTTCATTGCTCAAGGCTTTGCTCTACGTAACTTGCATAAAAGTATGATACTTAAGAGTTGCCAAATTAGTATTTTTAAAAAATATTTGCATAAAGTTATCCACATTGTTGGAGTGTTGATTTGAAAATTAAAAATGCAGGCCAGACTTCAGGAAATTTTTACTTACTGTGTTAATAAACTTTTGTTTATGCCTAGAGGTGCTGTTAAATTGCCAGCCAGACATTAATATAGAGTCCACAAGGGATCCTGTATAGAAAATGTGATTATTGCTGTAGGATTCACATAGAACTTGTAATGTGCTTGGATATCTGCTGGACAGGAAGCAAGTCTAAATTTATATCGAAATGCAATCTAAAAGTTTATTATTATTATGTCTGTTTTTTAAAAGTCCAAAGATGGAACTAATTTTTTTCAGGTATTATTGAACACATTTTGAGACACACATGTTCTTAAAAAAAAAAAAAGGTGATATGGAATTAAAAAGAAACAAATAGTTTTCTGAGGAGAGATGTTTTGAAGAGGTCCAGAGAGGCCCAGCTAACTTCCAGCCTTTAAGGCTCTTAGCTATAGTAATAATTTTTAAAATGACAACATCATAAAAAATTAAATACTACTAGTTTGTTTATATAATCAGCTGATCTGATAGGGTACATCCATCATGGTTCATCTGATATTGTACATTCAGAACCTTTGCATTTTTAGTAATACAGTGGTACCTCTAGTTGCAGACACGATCCATTCCGGGGTGCCATTCACACCCCGAAAAGTCCGCAACTAGAACGGCGCTTCTGCACAAGCGTGGAGCGTGATAGAGCACTTCTGCGCATGTGCGAAGCATGGAGTATACACTTCCGGGTTTGCCACATTCGCAACCTGAAAAGCCACAACATGAAGCAAACGCAACAAGAGGTATGACTGTATTTATGAAAAACATTTAACTCTTTAATATGACAAAATCTACATCAATTAATAACAACAAAATAATTTTACCCAATCACTTATTTGATTTGTTCAAACTTGTAGCTTTGAGGCAAGAATGGTCGGATTAGCAAGCGGCGAAACTTATCAAATGCCAAAAAATTTACCAAGTGTCTAAATTTTGGGCCCGGTTTGTGGTTGAGGTCCCAGGCCAAATAGTCCCTTTGCTCTACCCTGCTTGTGATTGATCCTGTTTGAAACTCGATCGGAGATTGTGGCAAGCCATTTGAAGTAAAAATATTTATTTTTGAAAGTTATATTGATCTTTAAAACAGTTTTGTGGATTTTAGCTTTTTTCAACTATAATTGTATTGGAGAGTTTTAAGCTTCAGTGGCCCACGAATCTTTCTAAATAAACAAAAGATGGTTGTGTACTCTGCATTGGAGAAGGAAGCCTTCCTGATGACTTGGATTATAATACCTGGAACCGTTTTTTATCATCTTAGCAGCAGTATGATGTGAGGAGAGGAAGGCCACAATGTTCTAACAGAACTGAGTTCAAACTGATGGCTGCATCCCTCAATCAAATTATTTGTTTCTGTTTCTTGTAATTTGAGGCACTGGTTTTAACCGAAATATGGTTTGTTCTCATATTGCTGTGTCATTTAGCTAAACTCCTACATGATGTAAATAGCTTGGATGCCCCTTCTGCAATGGCCACTTGGGCAATTTTGGTAGGACCGCAACTCTACAAAGCACCACAAGAAGTACTGTGTTTCTTTCACATCTGTAAAGGACAAAACTGTGGAGGACCAATTAGGAGAGCTATTTTTCCAAGTCTGCCTCTAAGAATGATGCTAGATCACAACCTAGCATTGTTCTCATGGGGGCCTTTTGAAAGTAAAGGAACGCTGCTGCACTGGGACTGGCTGCACATTGAGGAGTGGTGGCTGGAGCCTGGTAACTGGGCACAGGGAGAAGAGGGGTTGGGACTGACTGGGAAGAAGAAGGGATCAGTGAACTGGGAGAACCTGTAGCGGCCCGGAGGCAAGAGACAGAGGCAGGAGAAGCTGCAGGACTGGAGAGGGATGAACAGGTGCAGGAGGAGGGAGGGACAGGTCAGGCTAGTGGAGGGTCAATTCCTGCTCCGTGATTGCAGTCATGGGATTATTGTCTTTCACATGACGGTATATGTTTTGACTCCACAGAGTGGGAAGTGACAGAGACAGGATGTTTATGTTACTGTGTTCCGTGAAGTGGGACTATTATCCTTTTTCTCTTTGCTGTCTGATGTTAGAGGGAGCCATGCTGCAGTGCTCTGTGTGTGTTTATATGTAAATAAAGTAGATTAGCCAAAATGCTGAGTTGCTGAGGTCTGTTATGCATGATGTGTAAACTCTGCGGATCCCTAAGTGTGCCAGTGTCTGTTGGCATCGGTCGCTGTGATGTTCGGGTTGAAGAAAGCTTTTGAAGCTCCTGAACGATCGATCAGGAGGAAGAGAACACGCTGGTCGGGCATGTGTCTCTACCAGGGTCCTACTCGAGTGTAGACTGAGCTCCTGACATTCCACACCTCCTCCTGCTGCCCCCATCTCTCTAGCTCCATTGTCTCCTTGGACCAGAACATTGAAGAGAGAGGAGCAGAAGCAGGTTACATGCAGGCAGGGTCTGTGCCTGCTTGCATGCAGCTCAGATAGGGGAGATACATAAGGTGAGGTCGGGGCAGGGGCTGGGTCTCTCTGAGGTGGTAGCTACTGCCTCATCAGGTGCATACCTAGGAGTAGCTGAGAGATGGAGGACTGATGGACATGCCTTTTCCTAACTTGTGAGTGTACTTTAGGCAATAAAGAGTTACCGTATTTTTTGCTCTATAACACGCACCCGACCATAACACGCATGTAGTTTTTAGAGGAGGAAAATCCGTAGGCATGCCACCCGTAGGCATTCCCTCCATAACACGCACAGACATTTCCTCTTACTTTTTAGGAGGAAAAAAGTGAGTGTTATGGTGCAAAAAATACAGTAAGTCCTCACTCTGTACATTCCCTGCCTGACAGAAGACAGCTGCTCAGGAAGATCCACCTTGTGGGGGGGGGGGGAGTACAGGAAAAACCCTCAGTACCCATTGTTTGGAATAGAAAACCCCTTTCCCTGAAAATTGTAAGCCTTGTCCCCAAATCACTGGATTTTTCCAAATTTGTCATCAAAAGAATACCACTGCAAAAATTGGGGGGGGGGGGGGGCGCGCGAATATTTGGCCCAGCTTTATAAATTTATATACCATTTCCACAATAAAACACCAGTCTGGAGGGGCCGCTTAAAGTAACAAAACCATTTCCATAAGACTTTGCATTCTAGAATCTTCTCTCTCATTTGGGGAAGGATATTTTAATTCTCATGTTATATTTGCATGTAAGTCTCAAACATGGGAGTGACTCCCAAGGGTGTGCATATGTCATTCGTTGAAATTTAATGTGAGAAATGTCGCTCAGTTGGGATTTGCTTTTACATCTGATCTGTTCTGAAGAAAAATTCTTCATCGTTCCTAGGAGGAAAGCTCACAAACACTCCCAGAGAGGAGATGCCTTCAAAGCTCAATTATATACCACTATCTGTATGCAGGAATAACAAGAAAAACAGGATAGTTCCCATTCTGACAACAACCTCCTGCTGTGCCATTTTTTAAGTACTTCAGGTGGCGTGTATGTGGCACTAACACCACAAACTGACACATTGGATAGGTGAAAGGATGCACACATTTACAATAATGGTAATCACCACAGAGAGTTCTGTGGTGCCTTAAGATTATATTTCTGCATTTCAGGGGGTTGGACTAGATGACCCTCGGAGTCCCTTCCAACTCTACAGTTCAGTGATTCTATGATTCTATGGACTACTTCATCCACTTAATCTGATACACTGAGCGTTTTCAGAGTTATATCTACATGTGGTGGTGGCAGCACTGTAAGAAGGGATCTAGATTTCTGAGCTAACGTAACTATACTAAATTCATAGCAGCCATTCGAATTCTTTATACATATAGGTAAAATTAGTAGGTAAATGACACCCTGGACAGTTAAGCCCAGTCAAAGGCTTTCATGACATGCAAATCGTTTGTGTTTTTGGTGATTAAGCAGCATATAAATACTACTAAATATATATATGTTTAAATTCTCTTTTTGCACTGTCCATCAGTCTCTGACTTTCACAACCAACACTCCCCCAACTCCAGCAGTCAGAACCATCCCACCCACCTAGTGGAATTATTCTTCCACTAGCTCTTCTGACACACCTAAATACACACTTACCTGGGAATTCAGTGGGGCTTACTCAATTCTGAGGATCACCCCCCCCCCATTCTACTCATGGTAACAAAAGAAGGGTGTGGCAGATGAAGTGAACTCTCCTCCAGGAAAGTTTCAACATAATCAATCTGTTAGATTTTCAGGTGCCACAAGACTATTTGCTGTTTTTTATGTTGCAAAAGATTAAGATCTGGAAATAGTTGAAAAAGAAGGTTGCATCTCTTCGCTGTATACCTCCAGGCTACTCAAGCGGTAGATGAGGAACTATTTCAGACCAACATCTGTGAACTAACTGCAGGGTGACTGAGGCTGTAATCCTAAATACACTTACTAGGGAATAATCCCCACTGAACACCATGGGACTTCTTCCAAAAGCAAATATAAAACAAATGGAAGACAAAAAGTCACTAAGTCATAAAAGTGATATAAAAAGAGCCAGCAGGATTAAAGTATTTTAAAAGTTCAGGATTTGTTTTAAAAGGGTTTGTGATGGGCATCAAAATGTCAACAACAGAGATGTCAGAGAGCGTTCCACATCTGTGGTACCACCCCTGAGATGTCCCGGTATCTACCTACACCTCTTCAAATGGTGAGACACCCATAGGAGTTCACTGAAGATCTTAATGCATTGATAGATACATATAGAGGCAGACCTTCAAGTATGCCCACATTCCTGCCGTTACATTTCCCTAATATAGCATAGATTTTTACTTTAGGCAAGTGTGAACACAACAGCAATTCCTTTCAGTGGCTGGGGGGGGGGGGCGGGACTGAACTTATGCCATTAAGTGCTTGTGAGAAATAAAAATGGGTTGTAACCTGTCTCCCATACATTTCTAGATTTCTTCCTCAACTTCTCTATTCATAATTAATATCTCTCTTTATCTTGTTCCTTTTGACTATCTTTGTTCTTTCCAAGTTAAATTATTTACCACCACCTCTTCTTTTCATTTAAGCTCTCTTTATCTTGTGAGCTGCTTTCCTTTATTCTGAAATCTCTGCTGTCTAAACGCATAATCAGTTGACATCCACTGCTGTATGGCTTAAAAACCTCGGTGGGTTCGTGAAAATCATTTAACTGTGTACTTATTTGATCGTAAGGTAGGTCATGTGGATAAGGAGCCAGCATACTTCAGAGAGATGTGAATTAAAAGGTCAAGGACTTCAGATCACCACTGAAGGAAACCTTTACACATCACTCCTGCCAGCCACAGTGGACTTTCATTAGGCCTATCAACAGATATAGTTTAGCAGAATAACAGTTTAAACCAATTAGCTAATGAAACAAGGATTTTTAATAATATTCAATAAATTTTGTTTGTACCATCTGCTTGAAGATATTTAAAACAACATCCTTCCATAGCTTGACCAACCCGAACACAGCTCTACAGCTACGTAAAGTGCTTTGCCAGTTAGTTGACAATTTCTCCTTTTTTTGCAACCCTGGAGTGATATCATTACAGGATGATAATATGATATTTGAGGCCTCCGAATTTTTTCTCTTTCACACATGAGGAAGCTGTGGAATGGAGAAGTTTAAAAGAGTCAAATGTTTTCTTTCACTGTTCCTTCCTTCTCACTGTACTCAAACAACAGCAGAAGTTTGAGAAAATCAAGGATGGAGCAACACTGAGAGGCCATTTTTAAAAACAAACACACCAGTTTTATCAAGGAAAAGTAGCAGAGATCGTTACAACACAGAAGTTAACACTACAACGCTAACACAGCCTTTCCCAACTCCCTTGTTGTTGTACTCAAACCTTGTTTATATGGCCATTTCTCCATCCTAGTGTCACCCTTCCATCACACTTCTCAAACCTCTGCTATTGTTCAAAACCGGCATTCCCTACCCCCCTTTGTTTTTCTCTATTCCTGCCTTCTCTTTTGCTCCCCTGCCCCACCTTGACCATGCAAATCAGGACTGTGATACAGTGAATGTGGCACAGATACCATCATGGTTTATCACATCTTTTGATAAAGGACAAAGACTGAAGGGAAAACAAACAAATAAAAATAATAATGAAGTACAGTACTGGGGCTTGGAGGATCAGAGTTTATACTGTGCTATCAGTATCTATGGAGCCTTACAGAGTTTCATTGGCAAAAATGGAAAGGTCTTTTCCCCCAGGGGGGCTTACAATGTAAAAAAAGACAATGTGGGAAACAAAAGGCGTTGGGGAGCTTACGGCAAGAGACACAAAGGACCAGGGATGAATGTGAGAAAATGCACTACCTAAATTTTGATGATGTTTGAAAATGGAGATTAAGAAATTAAGCCAGAGGCTTTACAGAAATGGATATTGAGGAAGGATCTGAAGGACAATGAAGAAATGGCAACACATATATGTTCTAAGAGAGTATTTTACGATATGCTTTATTAGCAGAGATTTATTTAACATTGAAATAAGCCCACTGACTTTCAGGTAAAGTACAGAAGAGGATCATATATATTTTCCTAAGTCTGGGAGCAATCTTATTCAGCAGGAACTCATACATAATGAAACAGAATAAATCACAAGAGATTAAGTTGTCTTTAGTTTATAATAGGTGTGCCCTTTCCCCAAGGAATGGCAGATGTTTCAGAATCCAGTCAGGTCAAGGCAACACTAATGGTTTTATAGAATTATTAAATTAGTCATTACCCTAAAGCTAATTCTTTTCTGATTCTGGCTGTATACCACTTTTGATTGTTTGAAAAATAGCTATGTGAAAAGCAGTCTTTTTTAAGATACTTGTATAGACTGCCTGTTATCCCCTTCTCCTGCAACTGTGATGACTTAGCAGAGCAGACCTGTCTCTTCCTTTTCTAGTCTCAGAGAAGTGCTGATCTGTGAGGAGGAAAGAGCAACTGAGAACTCAAGTTACCAGTTCAAAGAGCACAGCATTCTCTTCTAGCCATAAAAGGCTGGCAAACTCTAAGACTAGGAGATAAATTGAACGAGTGCCCCCAAGCCATGCATGGACAGGAGCAGTTAGTGGATGCTCACACAAGAAACACTTGCTACTTATCTGAAGCAGGTGAATGACAAAATATAGGACTGTATAAAACGCAGATAACATAATTTGGAGGACCAAAAATGGTAAGAAATGGATATCTTCCCTGAGGCAAGCAACCAGAATCCTTTGCTTCTACTGTTTGTTCGGGCAGTTAAGCTGTTTTAAGTTTTGATGGTTGCTGCCTTTAAGCTGCCACTCTATTACCCAGCCACTTGCATGTAAGCCTCACTGAGTAGACATGCATAGGCTTGCACTGCAGTCTACACCTTTACAGTGGTACCTCGGGTTAAGTACTTAATTCGTTCCGGAGGTCCGTACTTAACCTGAAACTGTTCTTAACCTGAAGCACCACTTTAGCTAATGGGGCCTCCTGCTGCTGCCGCGCCACCAGAGCCCGATTTCTGTTCTTATCCTGAAGCAAAGTTCTTAACCTGAAGCACTATTTCTGGGTTAGCAGAGTGTGTAATCTGAAGCGTATGTAACCCGAAGTACCACTGTATTTCCTGTCTCTCACTCTCCAATACAGGGGTGCCAACTGAACAAAATATTGGGTAGGAGGTTAGGTAAGCTACACCCCACACAATCGATCCCATGACGTGGCGCGCACACAGCAACTGAATGGCAATGCCCATCAACTTTTGGGGGGTCCAGCCCCCTCAAATATTTTATTGTGGTAGCTGAAGGGACCTCTGCCCCTAGGAGCTGGCTCCTATGCTCCAGTATAATTGCTAATGTTTTCCTTCTTAATGAATTGCTCCTTGTTGCTTATATACTGCTTGGTATATGCATTATGTGTGCTCCTGAAAGGACAGGCTCTAAGAACTGGTGGTGCTTTCCACTCAATGGGAGCAGCAAAAATTAGCAAGGTAGGAAGCTACTTTATACTGAGTCAGACCAACTGTCCACATAGCCAGTACTGTCTATATTGGCTGGAAGCAGCTCTTCAAGGTTTCAGACAGGAAGTCTTTCTCGACCATACTGGAGATGCTGAGGATTGAAGCGAGGACATTTTGCATGCAATGCCATATGCTTTACCATTGAGTCATGGCCCATCCGTGATAGTTACAGGTGAACCATCACAGAGAGGCTGTGCCACACCTTCAACATATATACATACGCTAAAGCATAAATGCCAAAGAACAGCTGCTCTATGTCAGCAACTTTTTGTCCCCCCGTCTCCGTCTGAATGCAAATACAGAAAAACTTTTGCAAATCAGCCTCTGGCTCAGAATATACACACACTTCAAAACAAAACTGCACAAAGGATACAGAGAGAAATTCTGCTAGGTAACACTATATATATATATATATATATATATATATATGGATATTATTCTTATTTGTTCATTTAATTTATGAATCACTTTTTACAATTTACAAACATACTATAAAAACAGCTATAAACAGCTTTAAATACAGTGCAAAACAAAACTATAGAAAGACATTCATTCTGTATTGTTTTTAAACCTAAGGCAAGTGGTGTTTTGATCCAGCTAGAAAAATCTGTAGGAGCAAAAATGCTTTCACTTGTTTCCAGAAAGTTAGTGGGCACCTATTGCATCTCAACAGGGATGCTATTCCACAAAACAGAAGCAGCCACACTAAATGTCTTACTCTATGTTATGGCGAGAGCTTCTGATACTTTGGGGACTCTTAAGGAGAAACTGTTTGCAGAAGGCATTGATCTACTGGGAATATAAGAGAAAAGGCAATCCCACAAGGAAATAGGACCTGGGATGCATTGGGCCTTATATATTAGTACCAAAACCTTGAATTTAGCCCAGTAGCAGATTGACAGCCAGTGCAAATTCCACAGACTAGGTGTTATGTGCAGGTGGTAGTTTGCCTCACAAGCAACCTAGCCATTGCATTCTGTGCAAGCTCAAGGGTAGCCCCACACAGAGTGAATCACGGCCATTCAGTTGTGAGGTCATCAATGCATGGACAACTGTGGTCAAGCTATCTCAATTTAGGAATGTCCTCAGCTCTCTTACTAGCTGTACCTGATAAAATGTACTCCTAGCCACTAAGATCACCTGGATCTAGAATTGTGCCCTAGAAGTACTTTTCTCTCTTAATGCAAATACGCTTGAAAGCACATCAGCTTTGGCCCTATAATGCCTAAATTATCCTTTTTTCCAACAAGAGATGGATTCACAACCAGTAGAAAACGTGCTCTTCTATAAACAAAGGTATCTTCCTTTTTTATATATATGTTTACACCCACGATTAAGATTTGAGCACTGCTCCTTTGTCACACTTCTGTTTCCCCATTACAGTAGATCACCTTCTCTATTGTCTTGACTATGCTACCACTCAGTGGATTTGTAACTGGCTGACTGACCGAACCCAAAGGGTGCTCATCAATGGTTCCTCTTCATCCTGGAGAAGAGTGACTAGTGGGGTGCCACAGGGTTCTGTCTTGGGCCCGGTCTTATTCAACATCTTTATCAACGACTTGAATGATGGACTCAAGGGCATCCTGATCAAATTTGCAGATGACACCAAACTGGGAGGGGTGGCTAACACCCCAGAGGACAGGATCACACTTCAAAACGACCTTGACAGATTAGAGAACTGGGCCAAAACAAACAAGATGAATTTTAACAGGGAGAAATGTAAAGTATTGCACTTGGGCAAAAAAAATGAGAGGCACAAATACAAGATGGGTGACACCTGGCTTGAGAGCAGTACATGTGAAAAGGATCTAGGAGTCTTGGTTGACCACAAACTGGACATGAGCCAACAGTGTGACGCGGCAGCTAAAAAAGCCAATGCAATTCTGGGCCTCATCAATAGGAGTATAGCATCTAGATCAAGGGAAGTAATAGTGCCACTGTATTCTGCTCTGGTCAGACCTCACCTGGAGTACTGTGTCCAGTTCTGGGCACCACAGTTCAAGAAGGACACTGACAAACTGGACCGTGTCCAGAGGAGGGCAACCAAAATGGTCAAAGGCCTGGAAACGATGCCTTATGAGGAACGGCTAAGGGAGCTGGGCATGTTTAGCCTGGAGAAGAGGAGGTTAAGGGGTGATATGATAGCCATGTTCAAATATATAAAAGGATGTCACATAGAGGAGGGAGAAAGGTTGTTTTCTGCTGCTCCAGAGAAGCGGACACGGAGCAATGGATCCAAACTACAAGAAAGAAGATTCCACCTAAACATTAGGAAGAACTTCCTGACAGTAAGAGCTGTTTGACAGTGGAATTTGCTGCCAAGGAGTGTGGTGGAGTCTCCTTCTTTGGAAGTCTTTAAGCAGAGGCTTGACAACCATATGTCAGGAGTGCTCTGATGGTGTTTCCTGCTTGGCAGGGGGTTGGACTCGATGGCCCTTGTGGTCTCTTCCAACTCTATGATACTATGATTCTATGATTAATCCTAAGCATGTTAATTCTGAAGTCCCACTCAGTTGGCTGCAGGTAAGGCGACTGCCTCAGATGGCAGGATCCACATTGTTGAGTCGGAAGGGGTCCACCTAGTCCAACCCCTTGCAGTGTAGGAATCTCAACACACACGTCCCGCACCCCCATTTGAGGGGGCCGCATTGCTTGCTGTTTAACAGCAATGTGTTATTTTGCAACGTTTATCTGCAACCATTTCAAGGCCGTTCCTCTGTAAAGCTTCCAAATGCATTCTTGTGGTGGGGAGCAGACGCGCTTCTACTCCGCAAGGGGTCCAGACTGGGGATTCCGTTTGCACCAACGCTAGCAGCCCGTCCAGATCAGCCAACACTTCCCCACGTCCTTAGAACTTTCATAGCCGAAGCGGCGGCCACCTGGCTTTAAAATATGGAAACCCTCAATAGCGGCGCGCTTTGCACCTTCAGGTGCCCGAGAAGCAGGCCCCGCCCCGCACAACCCGGCCAGCCAATCCTGCCTCTCTCTTCGCCACGAGCCCAACTCCCGGGAAACGCGTCCCACTCCAGGAAACTGAAAGCTCCGCCCCGCCCTCCTAACGTCAAGCGCGTCGCGTCGGCGAACGGGCGTAAAGTCTCGAAGAAGCGCGCAGCCCCGCACCAACCGCCGCTCGCGAGGTTACCGTTGCCTTTCCCCCTCCCCCACGAGCAGACGCGGGGCCTCGCTGTCCCGCGCGCCGCTGGCGGGCGAAGGGGCTGCCGGGAGTTTCTCTCGCGCGCGCCTTCCCCGCTGTGAGGGAAAGAGGACGCGGGCCTTTTTCTCCCGTGTGACTGACGGGCTCTTTCGCGCAATATGCCGGCGACGCGGTGGCGGCGGCTGCTACTACTGCTGAAGAGCTTCGCGTTTCTCGGGAGCCGGCCTCTCTCTGCCTTCGTCCAGCCTCAGCCGCCGCCGCCGCACCTCGTCGCTTGCCGGCTTCCAGAGATGGCGTGCGAGTCTATTAGTAGGCGCGTGGTAGTGATGGCGGCTTTCAGGGAGACTTTTCCTGTCACTGGATACTGTTCCTACTACCGGCGGCGGCGGCGGCGGCGGCGGCGGGAGCAGCTCCTAAGTAGCCCCGCTGCTGCTGCTTCCATGCTGCACAGCCCTTCTGCAGGAGGGGCCAAAGGGAAGTCTTGACCAACTCCCCGCCTTCCTCCTCCCCTCCCTTTCCTAGCTGCCTGCAGCCGCGGGAGTTTCGCGGCCACGCCGCCGCCACCATGGGCTTTTTGGACAGGCTGAGGAAAGACTGGTTCATTCTCGGAATAGTCCTGGTCATCACGGTGGCCAAGCTGGAGCCGGCCTTTGGGGTGAAAGGGGGTAAGTCTGGCCGTGGGCATGTCATTGCCTAATGAAATGCGTGTCAGCCCTGGATTCTGCCCCCCCTCCTCACATGCCCAACTCGCTTGTTTGCAAACAAAGAGGAAATTGGGATTTTTAAATATATATTAAAAAGTCGGGTGTTGTGGGTATATGGGGTCCATTGCAAAATGTTGCGCTCTCCACACCGTAGGAGAACTGGAGGAAGCCCACGGCCCGAATATCTGCACGCTGCTTGGGGTTTGCTATCCGACCCCTTCTTTCTTTTGGCCGCTGCAGCCATTCTGAGGTTCAGTATACTGTAGCTTCCCTAGCGCTCCAAAACTCTTCGGCAGAGGAGCTGCGTTGACACGTTGCACACTCGGAGCGAGCGAGACGACCCAACTTCCGCGTGGTGACACCCAGCAAGCAGGAGGGGCTGAGCTCTGGGACGGGTTGAGCAAACTTAAGTCCCAGCAACAGATAACATTGAAGGAGATATGTGGACTCCTTTAAAAAAATGATAATAAATTTGATAACTGCAAGCACCAAGCAGTTGCAAAAAAAAGGGACAGGGATTTAACTCCCTCACTCCCCAAATCGCCTTTATTGTTTCCCAGCCAGTGTAGAAACTTAAAAGTACATTGACTAGCTGGAAACTCTTGTTCTGCTATTAGGCTATGTAAATGAACATGGAGAGGGGGAAGTCATTCCCAGATCAGGAAATGATTGGGTTTGATGTAATCCTTGTATGCTCCCACCTTCAGAAATGTGTGTGTGCGTCAATAATTTTCACAGTAATAGTTGGTAAAACATAATCTGGAGGAGGTAGTTTTTCACATCCGTGAGGACTGAGTTAACAATGAACTTAAACAAATACACTTGTTAACAGGGAGCAACTTCCTTACTTCCACGTACTATATCCATTTCACCTGGGAAAATTACTTCTGTTGAATCTGGGATAATTACTCCTCCTCTTCCGGAGAGAATTACTTGGAATGCATGAATTATGTATAGCCATTCCCCTAGTGCATGAGAGAGCTTATAAAGCAGTTGTGTTAGTTTTGTTTTCTTCAAATTATGGGAAAGAGCAAACTTCATTACCATTGGGCCCTTTTAAAAGCATATAAGTCCTGAACACACCACCAAAAACTGTTGTGAATAAAGCACATAGACTGCCTGTGACTCAGTAATACTGTCTATGTCTGTTGCACAAAGAAAGAAGCTTGAATATTAAGACTCAGTTTGTGGATTTGCTAAATAGCCTTTGACATACCATAAATGTACAAGCTGTTCTTGTTCAAGTGTCAAAATGAAATATTGAGCACTGAGTCGAAAATATGAGTAGGAACATCTTCCTTTTTATTTTAAAATGTACTGGTGAGTACTTAATGCCATATCCTCTCAGTTAGTGTGTGCCAGTGATGTGGGATGGAAAATTTCCAAATGCTTAATTTTTATCTGCATAAAATGTTCTGTTTCAGGAGTTCATTAGAAAAAATGAATGGGTGCCCAATTGCAAATACAGTTAAGGCAAACTTGGCAGTTTCAAAGTTTTCTTTACTAAATGCAAGTAAAATAAACTTGCTAAATTAGATCACTCCCTCGGGATGCAAACTGACATTTTTCTTATGCACGTTAGCTTAATTTCCATAGAATTCCCCCTCCCTATTATCTTATGCATGTATACATGAAAGTAAGTCCTACTCATTTTGTCCCTAATGGAGTGGCAAGATGTAAGAAGTGGATGCAGCTCTGACAAAGCTATACTTGCTGAAATATCTTCTACACAGATTTCTGTTAAAATTGTAGGATACCTGTTTTCTCTTTTTCATCTGGTCACCTATCCTGCTTCCAGGTAAGCATGCATAGGACATTGCTATCATGTTTTGAAAATGGCAGGAAACAAAAAAGCTTTGAAATTGATGCAAGGCAAATGGCTCTTTTGGCTAAAACTTATATAAAATGTATAGCTTACTTGGCCTGCAGATTCAACCACTTGCTTTAGCTTTTTTTGTTCTATTTATCTTCTAATTTTGTGGCCAATTTTTAGATATCCCAGAAAATATTTATTGTCTCATAGCACATGGCTTTGTAGGAAGAGCTGCTAACTTTTGTGTAGAGCTTAACAAAAATATATTTTAAATAATGCTATGAGTTTAATTCTGCAGATTTTACTATGGGAGTGCTCCAGTGTTTAAAGAGGATTATCTGTTAAAGTGGTAATTTTAAACTGGACAGTGGGGCATTTTGTCACATACCTTTTCCTCTTCAGTGCATCGGAGCACATTTACTGATGTAATTCCCACTTAGTTCAGTGACTTTTTATTTTATCTGTGGTGATCCAGACTTGGCTCCTGCAGTTGCATCTGTCATATATCACTGGTCTTCTGCCATCTGTAAGCTTGACAGCCTTTCAGTAGCCGGGCTAACTAGTCTTAGGCAGTTATTCTTTCAAGGTTTTTGGCCAGCAATTGTTTACAAATGTATTGAGCATTGCATTTAATCACTCTTCATTTATTAAGGAACTTTTATGTCCAGGAGACCACTTCTTTCCCTATATCTGACTGCAGGTTAAGAGCACACTTTCCAGTCTAGTTTTCTGCCAGGTTATACTGCCCAGTGGAAGGCTGGAACCTGGACATGAAGTTCTTGGGTTCTTAATCTTCAGTTCCATGACTTCATATATTTTGCACCTGAATTTAGAAATGTTGTAATTAACCCTGGGTCAGAAATCTGGCTTAATAATGGCTAGTAATCTGTTCTGTGGTAGGTAGCATGTTGTGTTTCATTGTTTTGGTAATGAAGAATTGCTTTCCTCCATTGAGAAAACACTGGTTCCCAGGAGGTTCTGATGCATTTTATGGAAGGCATAAAGTGTTGATACTTCCACATTTGCCTGTATGTCAATTCAGTGAAATGTGAGGATCGTTTGCCTGGTGTTCAGGATAAATAACAGAATCACAGAACTGTAGAGTTGCATGGGATCCCCCAAGGGTTATCTAGCCCAGCCCCTTGCAAAGCAGGAATCTCAACATAGAATACAAACTTTACATTTCAAAAAAGTCTACAAAAATAGTGTCAACTAAGGGTTCATTCTGTTTCCCAGTTAGAGAAATTGACTGTGTTGATTGTTTGATTAAATGTGAAACAATTGGCATATATATAAAAACAGTAGTTATAAACCAAGGCACATAGTTCTTTTCTCGAGTTGATGTGCATGTGTGATGTATCTGAGAAAGAAGAAAGCCTCTTCTAAGATAGCGTTTGCTACCTACAATTTGTATAATTGTATTAATGATAAGCTTTTTAAAAAAGTGCTAGCCAATTAATTGGGACTTTTAAATTTATTTCGTTTAGCAAGATTTATATACCACTTCATAAATAAACAGTCTCTAAGCAGCTTACATAAAAATAGTTCATGAAACAATTATGTAGTTGAAACACTTTTTAATTGGTTTTTACAACTGATTGTACCAGCATTACAGCCCTGCTAAGGATGCTGTGAGGCATAGCATTTTGTGAGTGATTAGCACTGACTTAGAACAGTAGCCATTTACCAGTAAGTGCACCAGTCATTCCATAATGCTCATCCCACGCCAGTTATTTCTAGTCCATATGAACCAGCAGGTACAGTACAGCTGGAGCAATTACCATGGTGTCAAAACAGTGATAGTACCTCTAAATTTTTACTTTCCCTGTGGTCCTTCCTTTTTCAGTTCTGCCAGTGCTGCTAGAAACAACAATGGAAAACTTCCTAAAACTGACTAATGACACTCCTAAGGGAATACCATCCACATACCTTAAGGAGGTGTGGGGAGGGAACATTATTTGAATTTATTCAGTGTATCAGCCAGAAGTGAACATCGATAGCTTTTCTGTTTTTCCTGCTAACAGTATAACAAATGCACAATATTTACTGTATTTTTGGTTGCCAAATATCTAAAGTTCTCTGGGTGACATATAGCATATAATAAAAACCATGAAATACAAAACACAATTCTAAAAAGCAGCATTAAAACAATTAATATAAAACTGAACTAAAATCAAAGCCACAACAAAAACATTCCAGGTGTGAAACAAGGGCAAAAACATCAGATTTTAAAAGACCTGTGAGAATAAAAAAGTCTTTGCCTGGCACTGAAACATACTGCTCATTTATTATGTGAGCCGGACATCTCTCAAGGAACCACAAAGAGGTCTAGGTTATCTCATTTCTTCAAAACTAAAGAACAATTTTTTTTTTGCTGAGAAAATGCAGTTCTTTCTCCAGTTAGCCAAACTGTGCAATTAAAAGTACTGCCCATAATGCTGTTGCACATATAGTGTGAGGGCCTATTGGACAGTGCTTGTGACATCATTAATGGGCGATAATGGATATGCCCACTGTTTGCAGGCTCTTGTGTGTTAAAACTGCTTGGAAATTAGTCAGCATGGAGAAGCCCCTTACTACTTTCTCGTCCCACCCACTTTCTATTCCATGTTGTGTACTCCATCTCTTGTGAACTATAGGGCACTATATAGCTCAAGTATTCCACTACCATCATCTTTGTAGTGATTCCCATCCCCCATTCATTATGTGTGAATTTGATATTGAATTGTTGACTTTGTATTTGGACATGCTGGATTACTCTGCAAAGATTAAAATCAAAAGGAGCTGGATTTCAACTGCTTGTCCAGATATGAACCCCTATTTTCCCCTATTGAAAATACACATTAGGACAGCACAGAATCTAACTTACAGTAATTTACAAGAAGTAATTATAAAAGCTAGGCCTTTCTTCATAGCTGGTTTTCCGGGGGGGGGGGCGTTAATGTTAAAGAAGGCCTTTGCTTTTATTCTTTAGATCACAAGTCTGTTAGATTTTTGTTTCTGCAATATCCAAATCTTATTACTTCCTTGTCTCTGTCACTCCTTTGTATATGAATCATAACCCTTCATATTGATCTTGAATGCATTGACTACACTCTGGTAGAGCTGGGCTGCTTCTGCACTTCTGCTCTTGGCAATGGGAAGAGAAGAAGCCAGTAAGCTTGGTTTTAACCTCATATAGTCTTCAGTGGGAACCACATAATCGTGTGTGTGTGGAGGGGCCTGTAAGTCTTATGTGGAAATCAATCTTGGCTGTCTTGGTTTATTTTGGTTTATTTTTTGTGTTTGTATTTTCAGGACCACTGAAACCAGAAATCACCATCACATACATAGCTGTTTCAGCTATATTCTTTAACAGTGGGCTCTCGTTGAAAACTGAGGTACTGCAAATGAATGTTTAATCTTTCTCACTTTTTTGTTGATGGGAGCATCAGGCTGCTAATGGCATAGTACCAACAGCAGTCAATATGTGCTTGTAGTTTTAGGAGAGTATATGCATCCAGAGTGGGAGAAACAGATGTAATGGATTACATCCCTGTACCCATAAACAACTGTCACAAGGTCCCTTATTGGTTCTGTATTAAACTTGATATTTTGCTATTAGTTTAACATGGAAATTATCTGTATGGATTGTGTTGAGTCTACATCTGCAATCCTACAGTGGGTCATTTGCAAAGTATTTACTTGGAGTCATTTTATTGATTCAAATGCAACTTGGGTCCCAGAAAATTGTGATCAGGTGACTCTAATTTTGGTAACACAGGTGTTTCAGAGCTGATTCTGCTCGTATGGGCATGTGGCTAATAAATTGGCATTGAACCAGCATCAGCTGAACAGCCCATGTGATCTATTGAAGTTAGGTATATTTCAGAGCAGTGACATCCTGTTTTTCCCACGCTCCTAATTATGCATTGCAGCATGACCTTGGTGTGTGGGCAGCTTTTGTAAACGTGTTTAATATCACCACTTATCTCCAGCTGTTGTAAGTTTGTTCCCAATTTATTATTTCTCCATGTGTAATCTGAGGCTCAGAATTCAAGTCCTGCAGTATTTATGTGGTAAAGTAGGCTTGGAGCCACCTTACATAACACTGGATGGTTTTTTGATAAGTCATTTGGGGGGGGGGATTAGAATAGCTTTAGATAACAGAATTGTTTATTTAGGGTCATAGCTTGACAAATATTGAAAATATTATTGCACTAGGACTAGCCATTTATATACACGCGTATATATGCTAGCTAGTCTTTTTTTGGGTGGAGGCAGGGCTAGCCTTTGGTGAAGTCTTGCTGCTACGTAAAGCTCTAAAGCAGCCTTCTCCAACCCTGGGTCACCAGATGCTGTACTGTAATTCTCATCATACCTGACTGTTGGCCATGCTGGCTAGGGATAATGGGAGTTGGACTCAAAACACCTGGGGACCCAAAGTTTTAGAAGACTGCTCTAAGGTCTATTATTTTTTAACATTGTAGGTACAGGTGTCACCTGTCCAGTTGTTATAATTTTTAATTTGAATGTGTATTTTACTATTAATCTAGCTTATGCTTAGTTTTTGCAATGGGTGATTTAAAATTTGCATGCATCAGGAGAGGTGAAGCAAAGACCCTTTTTTACAGATTTGGAGAATAGGCTTTTTGAAGCAATATGTATCTGACATATATAATAATGATACCAACTTAAGCAATACAAAATAGAACTGACTTCAGCTGTTAAAACTGCAACCTCTTCTTCTCTTGTTGCTTTGTAGGAGCTGACAAGTGCTTTGATGCATGTGAAATTGCATCTTTTTGTCCAGATCTTCACACTTGTATTCTTCCCAACAGCAATATGGCTATTTCTTCAGCTGTTATCTATCACACCTATAAATGAATGGCTTTTAAAAGGGTATGTTTTAACATCTAAAGGGTGAAATATTTATGGCTGCTTTTCCAGAAATGTGCTTTCGGTATCATTAGGGCTGATTTTCCCCTCCTGTGTACGTGATTTTTCTGCGTACGTTCATGCTTTGACACTTGCTGTTGGAAAAAAAAATATGTATGCAAAATATTACTCTTTCAAAATCTTGGTCTCATGTATCCAAAGACTTGGCAGCTAATTTTATATGTAGGGACTTACTCAGCAGATCATGCCTCTTCTTGACAAGCCTTCTGTATTGAATTTGCTAGTTTAGGTTTCAAGGACTAGGAGTAAAAATGGGGGGAAATTGGTGGTAGAATAGAAGCTTAACTGTTTGAGTATGTATGAAACAGAATATGCAGCTTCACTCTCCACAGCAGGGGTGAGGAACCTTTTTTCTATGAAGGTCTGTTGACCCGTGGGAAAAGTCAATCAGGGGTCACAGTTGATGGCAGGCACTGCCAGGGCCAAAAGCGAGTGGAGCTGGCAAGATTACATGGTGGTCTCTCTCTTTAGCTATTAGCTTCCCAGCATCTTGAATTATTTTTTCACTCTCTCAAATTCTGACTAAGAAAAGTCCTTTGCCATGATGGTAATTGTTTTTCAATGCAGTATGCCCCTCCCCCATTTTATCTGTAAATGCTTTCAGAGATCAAGAGCTATAGAAAATTGCAGTGTATGAATATGGCTGTCAATGTGAAGAAAAAATATCAAGCTCCATATTGCAGCATATTCAGCTAAATTCTGTAATGAAAGCAGTTCAAGTTGTATCCTTTTCTAGAAGTACTCTTTTTTTGCCTCTAAGGAACATAGCTGCTTTATTTATTTATTTATTTAGTGTGCCAGTATGCTACCGTTCCATCTGCGTATTGCTCATGGCAGATAATAAAAGGAAAATCAGAATACAAACTGAAACATACTCAAAATACACCATAAAAACCACACACCAATGACTGCACCAGTCATGCATACAAGCAGTGGAAATGGAAAATGATTAAAAATCGTTTTGAGCCCAAAGAGGGCTTCATTGAGGGCAGGGGAAGCCCCAAAGAGACCGGAGGCGCAGCAGGACTTTGTTAAGGCTGCTCAGGCTCCCTGCCTAGTAGCTGACATGTGCAGCCCCACAACCCCAGCTGCTTTTCTGCATAGCCTTCAGCTGGCCCCAGAGCTTCAACTCTACTTGAAGAGAGAGTTGTGTGGAGAGAGAACCTGAAAAGAGGGAGCTGGAGAGCAGGGAGAAAATGGGTGTTTAAAGGCTTTTTAGAGGGTGTTCCCACTTAGGCGATTTTAGCTTATGCGTGCAGGGGCTCAGAACATAACCCCTGCACAAGTGGGGAGACACCTGTACAAATGTAAACGCTGGTGTGTAACTATTCACAAAGATAAGACCCAAATACTTAGGAACAGGACAGTTTTTATTTTACTATTCGAGAGTGAAGTGTTGAATTGCAGGTAAGCTGTTAGAAATTCAATGCAAAACAGTTGCAAAACAAATGTGGTTTGAGGAATATTGTTTGTACATCTTCTCCCAGTAATGCTATTTAGAAGGTTTTTTGAAGTGCAAAACTGTGTGCCACTCCCTCAACTTTAACTCCAGTATGTAGAAAATATTACAGCAAATATCTCTGTTTAGGGCAATTACTTACATCTCACTCACAGGCTGTCAGTCTACATTGTATATTATTAGGCTACTAAATACTGTATAAGAACATTTTATTGTTTACTTCTGGTATAATAATGCTGCCTCCTTTTTATTTCTTGATCTCATCTTTGCCACATAGGATATGTTTTGTTTAGCTCATACAATATATTGTCATGGTCGTCTTTGAGACTCTTGTACTAACTAGGGTTCATTAATACCAAGAATGTGATCATAATGAACAGCGCTTTTCCATAAGGGAAGATCTTGTGATGCAATTCCTCTGTCCTTTCATTGTGTTCTGGTTATTATTTCTCTTCTGGCAATGTTATAGTGAGAGCAATCGTACTTGAGATTTACATGGGGTCATCAGCAGGGAGCTGGACCAGATAGCTTTTGAGATTCCTTTCAACTTTATGATTCTTTAGCACTTTCTGACTTTGAGGTAGATCATGTTTCTGTCTCCTTTTTTGTGGGTAGAGGGCAAAGAGAGGATGGAACACATGAAACTGCCTTATACTAGGTCAGACTAATGTCAATTTCATCCAGTATTGTCTACTCTTAACTTGGTGGCCTGTTGCTTGTTCCAGGATTGAACCTGGCACCTGGAGGCAAAACATATGTTCGTCCACCGAACCAGGGGTCCTCCCCTAAGACCACTTCAGATTTCTCTCAGCACTGTTGCTAAGCCTGCTTGCAAACCACATCCTCTGAAGCAGAGAATACTTTCTCCAATTCCAGATATATGATGGATGGGGGTGGGGTATGTAATAATGAAAATTGTACTCCGCATGTGTTCAGGGGTCCTCTTGTTTCTGGAGCTGAATCTTGATATTGAAAGCAGATTCTGGGAGTGAACCTTAGTAGCTTCAAAGTAAGCTTTATATGCACATCCTCTCAGGAAGCTTCTCAAATTAATGCATGTATTACCATATCCCCAGCAGAAACAACCACTTATAATGTAAAGGCAGAAGTTCCTGAAAAGCTACTCAGCTCTTTCATTCTCAGGGCTTGCCACCTTCCTAGGTTACTCCTACCTGTACAAATTTACCAAACATTATTCACATTAAGGCAGTATTCTTCAATCTTGGTTCCCCATAGGTCATTGGACTACAATTCCCATCATCCCTCAGCTGGCCTGGAAAGATGGGAGTTGTAGTCCAACAGCATCTAAGGGCCCAAGCTGAAGGACATTGCATTAAGATTTCTCTATAATCTGGAAGGGGTAGAAAAATGCTTTTTAAAAGAACAAACATAAATGTTTGGAAATTAGATGTATTGACTACACCTGGAAGCTAGAATTTCACCATGCATGGCACAATCACAGCGTGCAGTGAGCACCTCCTTGTGTTCCTGTGAATGGTAGGACTGGTACTCCTGCCACAGGATGTAAGAGTACACCCTGTGGCAGAAGTCTCTTAGACTTTGAGTTCAGGACCGGAAGAGATTTTAGCATGTTAGTCTAGTTCAGAGCATCTGCGAAGTTGGATTTCAATTTTCAGTGTACAGTATATTCCTTGGCTTCAGTTTTTAATAACAGTTTTCTATCTCCTTTCCTGTCATGCCTAATAGATTGCAAGCAGAGATTTTTTTTTAATTAAAAAAATTATTGCCAAGTGCCCAGATATTTTAGACGCTGAATAAATAAAAGCAACAAAACAAAGCAGAGACAGTGTGTTTACCTAGGAATGAACTGAGGCCTGACCCAGCCAAAATTTACAAGGACAAGCATCCTACAGCCGCCACTCCATGGATTATTTTCCATAACTGATGAGGGATCTTGGAACATTTTTTGAATTTAATAGATTGGTAGGTCATGCCTCAGAGCAATCTACTGCCACACACTCCATTAACATGAATAAAGTTTGAACAGTTAAAGTGTTTAGGGAATTGTAGCTTATGCCTCAAGAGCCCTGCACTGAATATCATAACATTCCGATTTACAGAGGAAAAACAAAGCTTTATAACAAAGCTTCTTATCCTGTTTTGTGTAGAATGACTTCTGCAAGCTGCTCATGTATCTGTATACATCTGAAAAGGAATGAGCAGTAGACTGCAAATGGATTTATCAGGAGATCATGTGGTCTTCCTTAAAGGGAATATTTAGCTTCTTGGGCAGATACAGAAACAGCTTGTATGAGTTGCCCATTATCCCAGTCCAGATCTACTTGTGCATTACAGTTTGAGCTACTCCATTTACTTTCATGGGGCATGTAGCATACAGATACTTGCACTCTTGTGAATGGGGTAGCCTTTGTGGATTCAACTATTTTATCACAGAATTGTGAAGTTGGATGGGACCATGGCGGTCATCTAGTCCAACCCCGTGCAGTGCAGGAATCTTTTGTCCGATGTGGGGCTTAAACCTACAACCCTGAAATCAAGAGTCTCATGCTGTACCAGCTGAGCTGTCATACCATCTCAGTTAAGAAATCTATCCTGTTTTTGTATTCTAGTCACAAAACAAAGAATATTGGTATTCATGGCTTCTGAATGTAGTGTGTAATTTTGCCCATTCTCCTTTATGGGTTGTTTTGTGATTAATTTCAATGAATATTACATTTGTATCTGTGTATGTTTTCTGCCCCTTAGTTTGCAGACAGTAGGCTGCATGCCACCTCCTGTGTCTTCAGCAGTGATTTTAACCAAAGCTGTTGGTGGAAATGAGGTGAGTTGATTACAGTTTTGTTTTATTAATTGCTTTTTAAAAAAAATGCTTTTGTGCAAAAGTTTTCTTTCCTTAAGGTTGACTGACAGATCATGAAAATACCACTTGAGATCCCATCAAATAACAATACCTTCAAATGCAGAGGTGTAACTTTTGGTGAATATTTTGAAACCTTGGGGATACATGCCCTTTAAACTTTCAAAATGCCTGTCTCTTCGTGGCCATAGCTCTTTTGCAGTTTCATCAGAGCCAGGATGGTTAGGCCTATTCTGACCAAATCAAGTGTCATTATAGAGTGATTATTCCCTGCAGTACAAGGATGAAGGGAGAGCAGGAGAGAAGCCCCTCTATCCTTAAAGGAATATCCTACTTACCTTCCCCTCCTCAAGTCAGGTAGGGAGCCTGGCAGCAGAGACCACTGGACAGGCATGGACACACAGCCTTTTGGATCTAAAGGGAATCTGTAGGTTTGAAGTGGTGGTAGGGGAAGGGGATTGGACTGTGCCACATGTCCTTAAAACTCCTTTCCTCACTGAATGGATCCCAGGTGAGGGGTTGACTTCCTCCATGTCCAATTTTCACCCCTCATCATCTTTTTGGTGAGGGGATTACTTTCCAATCATTTCTGGGTGGTTCTATGCTAAAGGTATGTTCTGTCTTTACTAAAAATCTTTAAAGGAAACCTATTTATGACTCTCATGATTTAGTGTTACACATTTAAATCTGTACTAAATTTCTTCATTTTAATCTGTATTCAACGCACAAAAGGTGTTACTTAGTGTAAAGAATATTATATTTTTAGATCTAGTGATGCCTCCAAATCTAAAGCCTTTTCAGAAATGAAATCTTGGAGAGTCCCATGGGGCAAGGTAAATTATTGCATGTGGTGAACTCTTTAAGTCATAGACCAAGGTCAAGGCAGTAGGAGTCTTATTTGAAAAAGCTTTTCTCTCTGCTTGGAAAGCAAATGAAACCTCTCATCATTTAACTTTAAAATTATAGCTTTAAGAAAATTTTCACTGCAGCTGAAAGATCAAGTTCATGGCAGACATAAAGGACTCAGAAGTCCTTTCTCAGATGTAACCGTGGAACAAGAGACGTTCTGATTCTCCCACCCCTCGTGCATTCTTGATGGAAAATAAAGAGTTCACAAAGATCAGAATCTTTGTAATCTACTGAATAAAATCAAAGGCTTCACAAGGCAGAAAGGAATACATTAAGTCTTAGACTGCTTTATTTTATTTAAGACAATACTTTTAAGGTAACTTTATTTCAATTAAGATTATTTGGTTAAAATGTAATGAAATAAAAGGTTTTGAACATTTTATCTGTTGAACATACCTCAGCGATCTGCTTTGCATGCAGAAGGTTCCAGGTTCAATCCTCTGCATCTCCAGGTAGGGCTGAGAAAGGCTCCCTGCCTGAAACCCCCAGAGAGCCACTGCCAGTCAGTGTAGGCAATACTGATTTAGATGGATCAGTGATCTGACTCCATATAACATTTCTTCCAAGGAACTCAAGGAAGTATACAGTTCTCTCCCTTTCCACCTTATCCTTAAATGAACCTGTGAGGTAGAATAGGGTGAGTGAATGGACCAAGGTCATCCTGTCAGCATGAAGCTGAATGGGGATTTGATAAAGTAAACACTATATCATGCCATTCTGGATTCCATCTGGCAAATGCTCCTACGTTAGCATTATAAGGCAATGCACTTGGGAGTCCTGCATTTGCATTAGGCCCTCACATGTTACCCAAGTTTGCCATCATGTGTAATACCCATTTAGAGGAAATAGCCAGTTCCAGCTCTCTTAAGTGAATGTATGGCATTCACATTTTATATTTTTAGCAATGGTTATAACTATATTACATGTACATCTAAAAAAACACCCCATGACACTATATGTGACGGTCAAGTATTTTTTAAAACCACTGTCAATTTTGCAGATAACTCTAGATACTGTATCATACTGGTTTTTGATATCTGCGATGGTGTGAGTCAGAACCAGAAAAAAACAAGCAAGCCATTTCTGCGGTAGTGCCACTGAAGCTTGATACTGCAGCAGATCCACTGATTTTTCGACTTTAGCCAGAGTGTTACAATTTGTCTAGTCGGGAATGGGCACAAAGCTCATTGATGGCAACTCAGTTGCTTGATCTGTATGAATTGCCCTAAGTATCTATGACATACCAATTAGAGTGATGTCACATGCAAGTTATTACGGTTTCCATCTTCTTTTAAAGAAAGTGAAGAATTTTACTAATACTATGGAAGGCACTCACAGTGCTGTTTCATTCTGTTCTGTTCTGTTCTGTTCTGTTCTGTTGGATAAAATTGGAAGGGCTGTATAGAAATGGGAAGACAGGCAGACTGTAAAATGCAGCCAGACCATCCACTGGACAGATAAAATGTTTATTGTGCTGATGATGAAGGTGAGGTAGCTATTGGGTGTATTGGGCATTGTTGCATAAAGGAAAACTCAAAAGGAAAAAAAAGAAATGAAATAAATGCATGAATGCTCCTTGTGCTGATCTTATCAGTGGAGAAAGCAGATGTCCATCAAATGTTTTCCAAAGTCAAACCCGGTTTTTAGTGTATTGTTGCTTTCGTTATTTTTTAAAATTCTCAATTTTCTAATCACCCCACTATCTTCAAACTGTTTATAGTTGGGAAAGGGGAGAAAAAGAATCTTCCATACTGAATTAACAGTAGTGGCATTGCAAAAGATGTTATTTAAATTTGTTCAAAAATAAGGCAAAACTGTTGTATTGAGTTTTTCTTTTAATTAGCAGGTGCCAGCTGTTCTAGGCAGAGAACACCTGTGCTACTTGAGGTATTAGGGAGTTCAGGTCCCAGTCTCTTTGCACACCAGTCAAAATTAGAAATAACGGATTCCTGTGGAGATGTGGGTTGTTAATGGCCTTAGCAGCTACTGTTCTCTTGACACATTCTCAGTCTTGAGATCTGAGGAAGTTACTTGAGCACTTTGAAAGTGTTGGAAAACCATTGGCAAGACCAGAGGTCAGCAAACTTTTCCAGCAGGGGCTGGTCCACTGTCCCTCAGACCTTGTGGGGGGCTGGACTATACAGTGGTACCTCGCAAGACGAATGCCTCGCAAGACAAAAAACTCGCTAGATGAAAGGGTTTTTTGTTTTTTGAGCTGCTTCGCAAGACGATTTTCCCTATGGGCTTGCTACGGAAACGTCTTGCAAATTTGTTTCCTTTTTCTTAACACCGTTAATACAGTTGCGACTTGACTTCGAGGAGCAACTCATAGAACGCGGTGTGGTAGCCTTTTTTGAGGTTTTTAAAGACTTTGGTGATTTTTGAAGCTTTTCCAAAACTTTCCCGACACCGTGCTTTGCAAGACGAAAAAAATCGCAAGACGACAAAACTCGCGGAACGAATTAATTTCGTCTTGTGAGGCACCACTGTATTTTGGAAAAGAAAAAAAAAAATTCCTATGCCCCACAAATAACCCAGAGATGCATTTTAAATAAAAGGACACATTCTACTCATGTAAAAACATGCTGATTCCCAGACCGTCCACAGGCCAGATTTAGATGGCGATTGGGCCGGATCCGGCCCCCAGGCCTTAGTTTACCTACCCACGGGCAAGGCATTTGGACCACAGGTGCTTTTAGGAAAAAATTGCCCCTGCTCAAAGTGTACTGAAATCATTTAGCTTCTCTTTACTGGTTGATAAAATCCATTGCCCATATCTACCAATAATTTGTAGAAGAGTTTTGAATGTAGTTTAAAAAATATATAAATTAGCATTGTTGAGTGAGTGAGTAGACTCTAATGTTTTACAAAACATCCTTTTTAACACGAATATATGAGCATATGCGAATCTTAAGCTTTACTTTTGGGTCACTCAATAAGTTTTAATCAAAATATAGAGGTACTGGGGTGCCAATACAATACCATATCTAATATTATTGTGGTGGGAACCCCCACCCCATCACTAAGAAACATTTCACAATTTTGGAGGTTGGGCTTGATCTCCCCCTTGTAAATGACCATCATTTTTTAAAAACAACAACCCTGGTCTCTTTTTGTTTGTTTTTTAAAAGTTCCAATCCACCTCCATGGATTCTTTCACCCTTTCTTCTCTTTATATAGCCTGAGTCTTGACAACCTGGTTGGAAGTGATCAGCTGCACATGAGGGAAACATCTGCTGTGTTTTAAGAATACTGTAACAGTGGTGCAGTTAGTGGGCTTGAAGAGGTTATTAAGATATTGCTTGTTGCCTGACCCATATCGATTTCTGGCTAGTAAGCATATGGAGTACTGTGTGGCAGTTTAGATGACAGTGCCGTTTTAGCTCTTATTATTGATGGGGCTGCTGGCTTGCCACGATTTGGGAGCAAGGATGCTATGCTTAAACAGGTGGGACAAGAATTGATGAGGGAGCCCTGCACCTGACTGACTGTTTTGGGACCTGTTTGTGTTGTGGGGGGAAAGAGAAGTTGTATCTCGCTGACAGAAGTTGTACAGTATCTGTCTTTGTACCTTGTGAGGCAAGAAAGCTCTTGTATTCCTGGATGGAGAGAGAGGAGGGAAGGAAAATTGCTTCTGGCTGCCAGTGCCGGGAACCCACTTCAATATTTTTGAGTCTTTGGAGCGTACAAGGCTGCTATTATCTTATTTATCATAATGCTATAGAAAAAATAGTCTCACTAGTGAAGTGGATGTTTGAAATCCTGGCTGCAGAACAAAGGCTAAATGCTTAATCATGTGTTGTCTCAATGTTGGGTGTTTTGTTTTTTAAAAAGTATGTTGCTTTTACAGCAAAATACTTTACTTTATCCTTTACTGGAAAATGTATACCCAACATGCACAAAAATATTAATGCAATTATTCCTATTCTTGTCTTTATTTTCTTCCTATGTAAATGTGTGCAAATTTGCATAAATTGCTGGATTTTTTTAAAATTAATTACCAATTAATCTGCCTGCAACCCTAACTGGATCCCATGTTAAAACAGCTACACATTTTTGTTAATGTGATCTTTCCTGTACATGATTGAATGGTGTGAACAAAGCTGTACAGGGAAGAAGGCCTGCAGTTCATACAGTTGGTACTACAGGAATGTTTGGTGAGAGAGTTTAAAATGTGGCCCCAGCACTATCCTGCAGAGATCTTTGGGTCCATAGGACTTTTCCCAACATCTGAACCATGAAGTGACAGATCAGGCAGGTTCAAATGATTTTAAATTTTTTATGAAGGTACAACATATGAAAGAGCAACACACACAAAAGAATAAGCAGTACAGCGAAGGATATTGGTTCGCATCCAGTGCAGGTCAAATTCCTTCTTTCTTCCTGACACTTCTCTTGCTACTCTCAAAGTTACTATTCATTCAAGCCGTAATCTTTGACTATCACCATTCACATAGTGCCATTCTGATTGGCTCTCTCCCCTCAGTAATATCTCGCTTTCTACTGTTCCTACTAAAACCCTGATTTAAGATGAAATACTGAAAATGTTAAGCATATTTGCTGCTGAAAACCTCTGTTCACCACCTATTTAGATAGAACTACTAACATATTCTCTCTGAGGAGATGAATAAGGGTAATGTGGGTCTACAGCATTTTATTTATTCATTAAAAATATTTGTATCCCATCTCTTAATTGCAAAGATAGCCAGCAACACATAAATATAAAATTCCTATAAAACTACAAAAAGCACCCACAAGTAAAGCAAAAATCAACAACTGCAGTTCAGAGGAGATACTAGTATCAAACCACATTAAAAACTTAGGAGAAAAAGCCACAATTTCAGTTGCTTTCCAAAGGCCAACACGTTATTTATTTTCACATTAAGATTGTTTGAAGAGGACACCCTTGGGAAACCAAATGGAGCTCAGAAGAAGGGTGTGGTGTTACAAGAACTGTACAAATGGCTTTTGCTGGGGCACTTCCAGTGGCAAGAAGGAGGAAAGGAATGCAACTGGCTGTTTTGGGACCTGTTTGTGTTTTAAGACATCAGTAGCCTCCTTTGCCTTCAGAGCTGGGAATCGTTACAAGTGGACTGTTTCTTAAAAGGTAAAGGGACCCCTGACCAGTCGCGGATGACTCTGGGGTTGCGGCGCTCATCTCGCTTTACTGGCCGAGGGAGCCGGCATACAGCTTCTGGGTCATGTCGCCAGCATTACTAAGCCACTTATGGCAAACCAGAGCAGTGCATGGAAACGCCATTTACCTTCCTGCCGGAGCGGTACCTATTTATCTACTTGCACTTTGACGTGCTTTTGAACTGCTAGGTTGGCAGGAGCAGGGACCGAGCAATGGGAGCTCACCCCATCGCAGGGATTCGAACCGCCGACCTTCTGATCAGCAAGCCCTAGGCTCTGTGGTTTAGACCACAATGCCACCCGCATCCCAAGGACTGTTCTTTAGCTTATGACTTTTGGCAGTGATTTATGGGTTGCTTTGAATTACTTGGTATATAGACTACAGAGGACTTAAAGTGGGACTTAACTCTAAGTGACCCACCTCCGCAGTATAGCATCTTTTAATCCAGGCCCATTTCTTATTTCATATTTGCACTTGAGTGCAGATACCAAAGTACAGAATGCATGCACCTTATGGCAATAGATAATTGCATACACAGGTTTTAGATAACCAGAAAAAGATCAGTCCTATATTTTGTTATCACATAAATGGCTTTTGATGGAGAAAATTGTGACTTGAATGGGTGAATGGCATTCACAAATTAATTTACAGGTGTATTCATACTTGGGTAGTTGTATCCAATGTCTAAAAGTCTTGGCAGAAGGAAACATACGGTAGTTCTTGGACCATGTTAATCAGTTTGAGGCTAGGTTTACAGGGATACTTTTATGGCTGTGAGTTGACCAGTAACAGTAACACTTGGAAGCTTAAACTTTAGTGAGGCAATCTAAAGAAGAAAAAGGCAGCAGTCTTAGATTCCAGGGGCAGGAATAATTTTAAAATAATACTTTACACCTTTTGTCATTTTAAAGAAAAATCTTTAGTTTCCCCCTTTCCCCTTGTGCCTTTTTTCTGCTAGTTGACAGGGCACACTTTATTTACATTTTGACTGATAGCCCTCAAAGATGTGCTGAACTATTTCTCCCCTTTGCTGTGCTAAAGCAAAAACCCCTGCAAAGCGCCAGCAGACCATATGACCCCAGCCTGTAAGAAATGTGAAGACAATTGTGATATGCCAATTCACTTTCAGGATCTGCTAATACTGTAATGTTTTTTCCCTTGCCAGGAGCCTCCTTGCCTGGTGTCATTTCTTGAGCTCTTTTGGGATGAGATTAGTCTACAAGAACAAAGTAGCCAGATGTCTGGTTCTGAGAGAGTCCCAGGGGTCAGGGTATGGTAGGCAACTGTAATCATTTGGGGCTAAGATCAAAGATACCTGAGAATTACTTATGGGCACATAGTGTGTGTCATGCCCGTTATTAACAGTCTGTGAAAATTTGTATCCCTAATTAACCCTTTTGTTGGTTAAGCTTTAGAGAATGAATGCAGTCCTGAATGAGAGAATAATTTGTTCTTTTTCGTAGCTGATACAGACACCTTTCTTAATCTTCAACTGTGCATAATCTCATTATAGCCAAAATGAATATTTTGGCTGGAATACTTGATGTGAGTTGTAAGAATTTGTGTCTTATCCAAAAATGAAATTGGCAGAGAAAAATTCTGAATCCTTTCCCCGCCTTTCCCCAAATACTGAAAATGTTAAAAATATAGTGTTAGGATTCACTTAATGTAGCTAGCTTAGTTTTGTTCTAGCATTGGATGCTAATGTCAAAGTGTGGGCTATATCAGTTGGTTGATTGTATTTAAGTGAACAAATGCAGTGCACCAGTCTGAAACATGCTCTTCCTGGCTCTAGTATCCTCAGCCTTTGTTATCAAGGGCCTCATTAGTGGGCCAGTTGTCTGTTTTCAGTGCTGTGACTTCCCTTTCTTTTATACAAAGTAATGTTAATGTGCTGATATGTATGTAAGCGTGTGGAGGGGGAGGGGGGAAGAGTGGTTGTGTTCATGATAAAATTGCATTTGCAATTTATTGCCTGTGATGCATGTTGAGCAATTTTAAGGGACAAATTTGAGTGAGCAGACATTTTTAAACCCTGGTAGGAAAGCCCTCTGGAGTAATTTAAAGGACATAATTGATTTATCTGTTTCAAACTTGACAGCCTCACCATTTTCTTTCTTGCTCTCTCACTCTTACTTAAGAGCACTAAAGGAAAACAGAATAAGCTGATCATTACTGAAAGAGTGGCTTAGGCTAAACTTCCTTTCTTACTGGTGATGCCTGAGGTCTGCATGTGTAAATTGAGAGTGCTTATAATGGCGAGATTTTATTATTGCTTGCAGCAGGCTTAATAATAACAAAAGCAATGAAGGAGGTTGAAACAGTGGCTGCAGAAGGAGGTTCGTGGTGATCTTTGGATTCTTGCACTACACTTTCCCAATGCAGGCACCCATCCACCCCACTTATGTGCAGATTATGTTCTGGACCCCCACGTGCATAAGTGGAAAAGGTGCAAGTGTGGAGCACTCTCTAAAAAACCTCTAAATGCTGGGTTTTTTCCCTGCTCTCCAGCTCTCCCCCCCCCCTTTCTTCCCACACAACTCTCTCTTCAACTATAGTTGAAGCTCCTGTGCCGGCTGGAGGCAGGAGGGGTGTGCAGAAAAGCAGCTTCTTATCCCCCCAAGTAAGTGTATTTAGGATTGCAGCCTAAATTTCCTTGTGTCCTGAAAAAGCTTATTTAGGGATACAGTGTGCCTTTTTCTAGTGACTTGGCCCCCATTTGCTAACATTATGTAACGTCTGATTATTTGTGGACTGTAGAGATCCAGGAAGGATGAGTTGTTATTCTCAGTAAGCAAAAAAATAGAAGAAAGTTCCCTTAGATGACTGAAAGTTGAGAGTGACTCAAGTAGAGGCTTTTTATTGAAATGTTTTAGCCTTTCTGCTGATCTCTCTAACAAGATCAAAAAGCTGCTGTTCTTCCTCCCTACTTTGTATGAGTTAAAACAAGGCTGTGCAGGGATCCCATGTGGATAGAGAGGCCTCTGTAGAGCATGTGTATAGCCTGGAGGGATTCTTCAGATGCCCATTGCCACCCATTTTTCTTGCAAGTGGGGGAGTGACTACACGGGTCTGGTTTTTGAATTTGTTCTTTTTGTTCTGAGAATAATTGATTAAAGTATTGCTGCCCCCCTCCGCAGTTTGGAATATAATCTCACTGCAGATGTAACATTTATGTTTTGACTATGCATTTATTGAGAAGATGAAACTTAAAGCACTCTTTAATTCTCTGTGGTGGTGTGGAAGGCTTTTGGAGATATTTCATTAATGAAGGCCAAATAACAAACCTGAATGGTTATTTGCATGGTTTTTGACAGGATAAACAATGTAGTATTAGGGATTATTAGTGTAATCACATTTAAAAGTATAAAGAGATGGTATGTCTTACCTGAATGGATTGAACCAAAATGCAAATTGCTTAAAAAGTGCCTTGTAATGTTGTATTATGAAATGGGGGCTGGGGGGAACTCCTGAAATTTATTCTAGATAAAGTGGGAGTGCTACCATACATTAGTTCTGATAATCTGACTGATGATAGCCAACATTTTTTTATTTTCCTGAAGCAGCTAGGGAGCATTTTAGGATTACTCCTTAACCTGGCCCTTTGCTTGGATGCTCAAGTGCTGGCAGTTGCCTTGTAAAGGCTTAATCTGGTTCACATCTGCAGTCTTTCCTGAAGAACCTGGTGTGGTCTCTTTGTGGGGCTGCCCTTGGAGACAGTGCAGAAGCACCAGTTGATGCAAAATGCAGTCACAAATTTGTTTCCTGGAGCTCAAAATACATAATTTCAGGTTGGACATAGTTGGTTGTATCAAAGAAGTTGTCCTATTTGCACAAAGGCTTCTACCTGCACAACAGGACTTTCTCTCCCCCTGCATCCTCCCCATTAGCTTTGGAGGATCAGAGGAATCACAGAACACATTTAGGGTATGTGCAGGTAGACGAGAGGGAGAAGTCCTGTTGCAAAGTCCTTGTGCTAATGAGATAACTTTATTAGACAAAACCCAGTGTGACTGAACACGTTTGGGATAATGCTGTTGGTGTTTTCATTCTCAGTGCCTCTTCTGACACTGAATTTTCATCTTTCATTGTCATTGGATACCAAGTTGATATTCTCTTGAATTATTGTTTACAACCCTAAAATCTATTTACTTGGCAGCCACCACCAGTTAATAGTTTATCAGCTTATATATTAATGTAATTTAATACATAAAGTGATGGATTTTTATATTGCCGTTAAAAAAAACCCTGAGCAGCTTTAGAAATGCATATTCACACACATCAGTACAAAGAGATCAGGAGCAAAAAAGCAGCATAAACTAATACCGTCAAGGCTTAATAGTTAAGTAAAAGTCATTTGAGAATACCAGCCTTTGACTGGTCTCAGAAAGATAAAATACATACCAGGTGAAACTTCATTGGGAGAGCATTCCACAACCTGGTTGCTGCCACCACTGAGAAGGCCCCCCGAACTTGTTGTGGGGGCAGGGTGCTGTGAAGTTAGCATTTTGTTATGTTAGTATGTACTTCTTTGTTCATACTTATACATTATGCCTAATTTGCCCTTTGTTTTTTGCCCTTTAACCCATTTTGATATGTTATATGTTACTTGTAAAGCATGTTTAAAAGTAAATCCAAGGCAAACAAAAGCATAACATAGTTCAATATTTGCTTGATTTAAGCATGGTAGAAAAATGGAAATCTGTTTTTCATTTTTAAAAATCTCATCTTAGAACAAGGGAAAACCCAAAATAATGTAATGGGTTAATGCAATGTCTTCATGTTGTAACTTAATATCGCTTAAAACTGTAGTATGCTTTATTTATTTAAACATGCATTTATTTGTACTCTTTGAAGCATAGCAAGGGACATAGTCAACTCAAGATTTCCCGTGTTTCATCAGAAATTTGACTGCAAACATGATCAAGTTGATAGCAGTCCAAGGTTTTTGCTGGCTGGTTGGGGGACACTGTTGATTGCCTTTTCTCTATTGGAACAGGATTGTGAAGCTTAGGGTAACACATATTTTGATTCATTCTTTACCTTGCTCTTTTTAAATTCTTCTGCTCTTCCCAAATTAATCAAGAAGTGAGCAACAGAAAGATGTGTTTTGCATTTTGCAAAGCTGTGCTTGTGGTGGAAATTTGATTTGAAGCCTCATTTCTGCTAGATGCAGCAATATGTCCTCTAGACTTTCAAAAGTTAAAAGGCAATAAGTCAATCCCTCTGGAAACTATGCAGAAATTCAAATCATAAATAAGGAAATGCGTCAGGTACATTAAACAGACACAGAAAAATGGCTTTCTGTCCTTTGTAGCAAGGTAATTGGGCACCACAGCTTGGCAGGAGCTGGTGCTATTGAGTTGGCTGTAACTGCCACAGGTTGATAGGCAGGTGATAAGGCAGCTTCCACTTGGGTCTGCACAGGAGGCCTACCTAATATGCTGTCTGCCCTAAGGGCCTATGGGAACACAGTTGGATTATTATGTTAATGCATGAGCCTGCTGCCCTCTTCCTATCCCAGCTGGGTTCCCTGTTGTTAGGAACTGCTTTGCACTGACAGTGGAGTAATATGCTTCATGATTGAAAGGGCAAAGGGGCTTCGAAGAAAAAAGAATAGGCCTGCACAGATATGTAAATGAGGAAAGGAAGTCAGTAGGAGGGTTTCCATATAGGTATAGATAGAGAATTTATTAGAAAATGAGTAATACAGGGCTGCTAATTGCACTGTTGTTTAAAAACCCCATTAAAAATAATTTCCACGTGCGTTTTTACTTGTAATGTTAGTGGATGCCAGGCTGGTAAATATTTCTGAAGGAGTTGTAGGAATTCTGTTTGGTTTTTTAAATCGAATGATATTGTACAGGTCACCAGTATTCAAACCGATAGCAGTTCAGTTGTTTCAGGCTTTGATCCCAGTTTATTCCCCATTGCTAATTTTCTAAAAAAATATGTAATTGCCTGTGGAGGTGTACAGTTCCTGCATTGTCTTTTAAAAACCACTTTTTGATCTTTGATGGATTATGTGGCCATGGGTATAGCAGTTTTATTTTGTTTTGTTGAATGTTAAATCTTTAAATATACCGTGTGTGTGTGTGTGTGTGTGTGTGTGCGCGCACACACACACACACACACACACACACTGTATTCAAGGGACCCAGTGATGGAGTACACCTTCTGTGTATCCTGGGCTTTATCTGCATACCTAAGGCAACATCTAGCCCACTATTTGCTATATTGGAAGGCTCTGTTTCTGGCACTAGCAAATAAGCAACATTTATTGCTGTTGCTTACAGATCTTCACCCTCAGTTGCTAGGGCCTAAGGCTAGCCTGTTTGTGCTATTTATAGCTAATTGTAATGAAAATATAGACGGTCTTATTGCCCCCTAGTATTTTTACCAAGCCTTGATAGAGACTTGTCTTGAGCTTGCCAGGGTGACACCCCCCTCTGTTTGTGTAGGGCTGGGAAGGCTTTGATAACAAGCATACAATTTGCAGGATTGTTTGGGGACACTTCCCCATGTAATGTGCTGTGGATGATTGGTACTTTCAGTTGGAACACATGTCACTTGGAAAGCATGTATTGATGGTGCAGTTTCATACTATTCCAGACAGGCTAGAAAGTTTTTGTGGTGGCACATTTTAAGCTCCTACACTAGGAGTTTTCTATTCCTTGAAGTTCTTCCTTCTTCAGAGCTATAGCGGAAACTGATAATACTGTTTTGAAGGCCCCATTATAAATAAGTAGGATTGTATGTGTGACTTGAAGAATTTGGTGTCTGTTTCTTTTAAAATAATGATGATGATGATGCCGAATTAGGAGAGAAGGTTTGGGATTAATGGGAAATTGAGGCATGCGTACTGTATGTTAAATTTTCAAGATAGAGTTAATTTCATTTTTTTCAAAGTTATGTGATGTGACCTGACTTTAAGCTTGTATGCAGACTTGTATTACAAGTATTATTAAAATAAAAAACATCAGGCAGCACAACACATTGTTTATTGTAGGAAACATAAATGTGTTTGATGACAAATACATCAAGTATGAAAGCAAAATATGCACACAACTTTCTATGCTCAGTGCTGCTGATAGTCAATGTAAGTGGTGGTGGTTGCACATGAGAACACACATGCAGATCAGAAAGCTGTTCCGGGTATAATACTGGGTAGATTTAGGCAACTGGTTAACAGGTAAACCACATAATGGATTATATCATTGCATGGAAGCTCTTTTCCCACCCCTACCTTACTGATTGCTACTGCTTTTAACAGATGAAATGACCAGCTTGTATTGAGCAATTATGTAATGAAAGATTCAGTTGGCTAGGCTGTCATATAATAATTGCAGTTAACCATGTGAATAACATGGTTGTTCCATTCCATTAACTGTGGCTGATTGGTAACTCCTGTTTTTCACCTATCTTAATGCCTCTACAGATAGTTTCACAGAAAATAGCTGGAGAGTATAGGTTCTCCACAGAAAAATATTTGTGTTCATACAGCCTTGGAGGTAAGCTTAAAAGGGCACCATTTAAGATGTGGCCTTGTTCTTTCAGTTCACTTAGAAAGTAATATTCTTTGAAGTTATGGGGATGCATTGTTTTAACTAGACCTCTAATCGTGTTATAGATTATTTGTCTTGAGGAGGATCAAGGGACAAGACCTTTAAGTGTTTTCATCACAGCTTAAGATCTCAGGAAAATTTTAGCTTTAAATGAAACCTCTGTTTGGGAGGCTGTTATTGCTCTGTATCCATTGGAGAATACATTCTGAGGTAATTTAAAAGACAGAGAGGAAAAGTCACTTAGAGATATAAAGTGCTTGACTAGAAGAGAGTCACATGTTGGCAGTTACTTAGGCATCGCTGTTCAGGGGCCTCTTCTATTAAATCATAAAAGTGACAAACCATTTGTCCTGGTATGACAGCTATTGCCTAGCCTACTAAGCTAATAAGCCTTTGGTAGTGAACAAAACTGAGCCATAAATTAAAATTTCAGATAGTTTCATAGCTGGGGGTTTGGGGTTGCCTTTTATTCATTATTGAGTAACCTTTCACTATCTGAAACCGTATATGAATAAAGTTAGGTTTTGGAAATAGCCGGGCAATGGGCTTCATCTCAGACAAGGAATACTGTAGAAATTCTTTGGACCAAATGCAGTCAGCTGCATTCCGGTTTGATGTCAAGGCAACGAAGCCATTATTTCATTTGTCTTCGTGTAAGTAGGTACTGGGTTACATTAGAACAACCCTAAACCCTTCAGAAAAAGAGGGGGGAAGCGTGCACATTCCTGTAAAAGAAACTACAAGTACAGTTCACTAACTACTTGTGCTTTGCAACTTCCACTTGTTTCAATGTGGATTTTGTGGTAGGCCGTGCAAGTGCCTTTGAAGGTTGCATAGTAGTTTGGTGAATTGAGATATCATCTTAACTGTGTCTACTTAGCAGTAAATCCCCCTGAATTCAGTGGAACTTGGGATTGCAGCCTTATACCTAATGGTTATTTGCTAAGGTTTTGAACGAAGATGCTGCAGTGCCTTTTTATCTTGTACTAATTCACTTTATATGTTAACATTTAATACTAGAAAGAGGAGAAATTATGATTTCTCTTTCTAATAAATTTGCACTCTTCTGTTGTCATTCCAACAACTAAGTTTGCATGCCAGAGGAACAAGCTGGCAGCCAGGTTGTCCATGCTCCTTCCATCAACACCACCATTGCCACTGGTGGGAAAGGGAAATGAAGAGAAAGTCTTTTTCACCCTTCCCCCTTCCCCACCACTGCCACTTCTGATGGGAGGAGGAAGCCTTTGGAATATAGGGAAGGAAGTTCTTCTCCCCTTCTGCCATGCCCCCCACCAATGATGAAGAAAAGAGAAGGATTTTAAAATGCAGGCTTGCTTCTCTTGGCAGTGGTGGGAGGTGGGTGGATGAAGAACAGGTTAGGTGGAGAGTGGTGGCTGTGCAGTATCCTGTGTGCATCTTACATGCATTTGACTTGCTCAATTTCAACCATACCTGGTTAGAGGTGGGCTGGTGAGGTGAAGGATCCCAGGTCCTGGGCAAGGCCCATTTGGAGCACCCTCCAAGCAAGGGAGCCTTTGGCCAGCAGCACAGTGACTCTGGAACAGGTAGGAATTTTATGGGAGACCCAGCAAGAGCCAAAGGTGCCCTGCTTGGATGTTGTCAAGGAAGAAATGCAGAGTTCTCTTAAAAATGCTTGTAAATGAAAAGTAGCTTTAATAATAAAATACTTCAAAATATTGTACTTTTCAGAGATTTTACATAATTTTTTTAATAATTTCAATACTGCCAGTATGGTCAAATTGCACTCTGATCAAATTCCCCTCGCACCCATTTCCAGCAAAGGTTTACTCACTATTGACTTGTTTCAAATCCTGGAACTGAAAAATTGAATAAAGAAACAAATGTGTATGGCTGATCTATGTAGTAGGAGACAAAATTCTGAATTTGTAGAAGGCAGGAACTTGGAGATCGAGTTCCCAAAGTCTCCAGTACAGTTGGGACTCTTGAAGGACGCTTGCTAATTGTAAAGTTCTCAGACATGGAACATTTCCAGGTGCAATATTGCATGCAAGGAGACAACCCTGAGGCAGGTGGATTCTTCTTCTCTACCCCACTCAAAGCTGGGGTTTGGCATTGCAGGCGCTGCCACCTCTTCAAACCAGCAAACCAACAACAGGTGAAATAGCTTTAGAACATGAGAGCTGAGTGGAAGGCTCAGAGTTGAAGTATATTATATAATCTTCTAACCTGGGGCTTGGGGGAGAGATCCTGTCCTTTGTGGAATAGCTATTGTCGAGCTAATCTTCCTTCTTCACTTCCCAGGGGTGTATTGTTGCTTTCTTTCTTCCCCCTCCCCCTTTACCCATATGATAATGTTTTTCAAGATGAATTTAATAGCAAATTCCAGAGGTCTGTGTTCCCTCTGTGTAGTGCATCCTGCTCCAGCCTATTAAATCAGTAATACTTTTGCTTTTAGTTTATGATTTAAATGAATGAATGAAGGCATTCAGTTGTCTCCTTTGGATGTGTCATCTACCATGGATCATGTAACAGAGACAAGGAGGGATGTGAGGATCTAAATTTTCACCTTCAGTGTTTTCAGATATGTGTGATAGGGCTTGCATGCCATGCAACCCTGTTTTTGTTGCCAGGAAGGTCCATTTTCCAGAAAAAGTAGTAAGCTAGTGCACATTCAACTCCAGATATGCATTCAGTTTCCACTTAGTTCAACTACAAAGGCTTATCAAAAGACAGAATCTGGATCTCACTGCGTGTTAAAGTGGTGGTGTAGTACTAAAAGACACAACCTGGGCAGTTTTTTGTTTGCCTTAAAGGGACCATTTTATTCATTCCCTGTCTTTTGTCAAGCAGTTAGCGCCACACTTTTATTTTGCTGTTCTGCAATAGGATTTTTATATGCATTTTAACAGTTATTTAAGAGTCCCCGTGTGCTTAAAAAAGCATCTGAATATATGTACTTCCCCCCCTTCTTAAATAAAGCTGCATCATAACCAGAGTGTTCCATCAATACAGAAGAATGAGAAGGGAGCTGTGGCTGGAACAATATGTAAAAATACTGCTCGTAAAAAATTTCCTTTATTAACTGTCATCATCCCCAGAATATATGTTCAAATAAACGTTGTGTAATAACTAAATTTGAGATTAATAGGTCCCTTAAGAAACGGTGAAGTCATTCAGGATAGTCAGTGAAAAATAGGCTGTAAGACTGTAACATGCACATATTGTCCTGCTTACATGCTCTCTCTGGTGTCATTCCCATTTATCAATGTCGGCAGGCTCTGTTCTCATTAAAACACTCGTGCACAAAAGCAACTTAATTTTCTTAAGAGGAAAGGACACCTGATTCAATTTAGCACCAACAACCAATAACTTGAATATATATTCTTTTCCATTCTGATGTCAAATGAATAGTTATGAGCAGGAGCTGAGATAAAATGCATTCCTATTTTTTATTTTTTAAGCCTCAGAGATATGTGAACATGCTTCTAAAAAGGAGAGCATCTAATTCTTGGAAATCACAGTTAAGACTTAAACTGAGATAATATTAACCTTGGTTCCAAAAGGAGCACTTCAAAAGAAAAAGGATTGCTTGATGTGGCTCTTTTAGGCACAACTTCTCACTGATTCAGTCTAGTATGGGTTTGCAATTTAGGGCTAAATTAGATGTTATGCTGAACACCCAGGTGAAGCCAAAAAAAGCAAGCATGGGTTTAGCACCCTCTTGCCCTCTGTATCTCTCTGTAAGACTTACCCATTGCCTGACAGTGCAGAATCCTGTATTTACATGCTCATGGCTGGGGCTGATGGAAGTTGTAATTCAAAACATATGAGGGGCACCAGGTTGTGGAATTAGAATATATGTTCTGAGACTTACAAAGGGAAGGGGAAAGCTTAATGTGGGTCAGGGAATTGGACATGTAGTGGCAGGGGTGTGGAAGCTGTGGCTTGACTCCAACTCCTACCTGCCTCAGCCAGTGAGGAATGAAATCAAGGAAGCACCCAAAAGAGGAAATGTATTAATGGGTGACTTCAACTTCCGTTACGTAGACTGTTTGCATATGCATTCCAGTCACAACAAAGAAGTAAAAAATCTAGATACACTAAATGATTGTGCCCTAGAACAGTTCGTCATGGAACCAACCAGGAGAGCAATGACACTGGGTTTAATATTGAGTGGCACCCATGATGTGGTGTGAGATGTGTTGTTAAGTCAGTTTGAAGCAGTGACCACAGTGCTATTAAATTAAATATACAGTGGTACCTCGGGTTACAAACACTTCAGCTTACAAACTCCGCTAACCGGGAAGTAGTACCTCGGGTTGCAAACTTTGCCCCAGGATAAGAATGGAAATTGTGCGGCGGCGGCAGTGGGAGGCCCCATTAGCGAAAGCACGCCTCAGGTTAAGAATGGTTTCGGCTTAAGAACCGACCTCCGGAATGAATTAAGTTTATAACCTGAGGTACTACTGTATATGTAAATGGTTAATTGCCAAGAAAGTCCAACATGGTCACATTTGATTTCAAATGAGCAAACTTGCCCCAAATGAGGAAATTGGTTAAAAGGAAGTTGAAAGGCAGAGTCCAGAGGGTCAAATCACTCCAAAATGTTATGGAGTTGTTTAAAAAATGCAATACAGTGGTACCTCTGGTTAAGAACTTAATTCGTTCTGGAGGTCCGTTCTTAACCTGAAACTTTTCTTAACCTGAGGTACCACTTTAGCTAATGGGACCTCCCGCTGCCACTGCGCCTCAGTCGTGTGATTTCTGTTCTTATCCTGAAGCAAAGTTCTTAACCCGAGGTACTATTTCTGGGTTAGCAGAGTCTGTAACCTGAACCTGAGGTACCACTGTATTAGGAACTCAGTTGGAGAGTGTATACTGCAGGTCCAAGAGGATGCCAGAGGACAAATTCATGATCCAACAGACCCTTCTTATATTCAATATAGTGAATGATCAGGGTTTTTGGGAGTTGTAGTACAGCAACATCTGAAAGGCCACAGCTCCCCATACTCCTGTGCTATGGGCTAGGTTTCTAGCTTATGACAAAGGACATATGATTCCTACTCCTTCTGTCCCGTGTTTACAAGTTTTAGGTTTCTATCCTCTCTCCATTTGAATCTAAATTTCACTGGGGGGGAATGGCAGTTTTAAACAACAGCAGAACTTTGAGTAAAGCATGGGTGGAGAAATACTGAAGAGTTTCTTTTAAAACAACCCAGTTTGAAATTTATATTCTGCTTGATTGTAAAAAAACATTCAAAGCAGTTTACAAAAAATAAAACCTCATAATTATCAGTAAAAGTGGTTGAAAACAACTATTTAAAACATTCAAATAATAATGAAGCAATAAGCTAATAGAGTAAAACACATATTTCTTTTCCTTTCAGTTACTGCCATTCAAACTTTTGCAGCTGTTTTAAGTCACCACTTTCCCCCTCTGTCTCCTTCTCTTCTTGTTCCCATGCCAAGGCAACTGCTATTGTGCAACATGCCTTCACTTTTGCTCCCCTGCCCTGCCTTCATGCAAATCCAGGATTGTGATGAGGCCCTACAGATCTTCCAGTGGGGCTGTATGATGATTCTCTCTCTGTCTCTCTGTCCTACACCCACCCACCTAAAAATCACTATACAGCAAGGATGGGGAACCTGTTGCCCTCTAGGTGGTGTTAGAGTCTAGCTTCCATCAGCTCCACCTAAAGGTCAGGAAACATGGAAGGTGTAGTCTAGGAATATCCGGAGGGCTGTAGGTTTCCCACCCTTGCTGCTAAAGATGTTCTGGAACCATGCTGTTAGGCTTCCCTGTGCTAAGTAGATTCTGAAATGGTGCGCTGTGCATGTTGGGTTCCATGGAGTGCCATGTATGTCTCTAGCCCATGCAGAGCCAGAAATGGTGAGTGTCTATCTGTGATTCCACATGATCCACTGCTTTAATAGTTATGCCCTACTTTACCCAGATGTACAAACATTAAAACGGTCTTACTTTTTAAAAATCTACTTAGAATCTTAGTTTCAAAATCTCAATACTCTCCTCCTTCTTCTTTGGCAATCATTTGTACCCGAATAAGATCATCTTCCATGAACACGGTCTTAACAGTGAGTTCGTAAGTGACTCTGGAGGCCAATTCTGGATCCACACATCCTTCCACAGTGGGGACATAGGATTCCGGGTGGGAGTTGATCACGGTGAGGGTTTGCCAGCATACCGTCCTCTTAGCACATTTCTCCCTTTTTTCCTAAGTTTGAGCGTCTTCAAAGTCCACGAAACCTTTGGTGAAGGCTGTTCTCCAATTGGAGCATTTGCAGGCCAGTGTTTCTGAGTTGTCTGTGTTTATACTACATTTTTAAAGATTTGCCTTTAAACCTCTTTTTTTGACCACCAGCATTACGCCTTCCATTTTTAAGTTCAGACTAAAGTACAGTGGAAAAAGGGACGCAGGTGGCACTGTGGGTTAAACCACATAGCCTAGGACTTGCCGATCAGAAGGTCGGTGGTTCGAATCCCCGTGACGGGGTGAGCTCCCGTTGCTCGGTCCCTGCTCCTGCCAACCTAGCAGTTCAAAAGCACTTCAAAGTGCAAGTAGATAAATAGGTACCGCTCTGGCGGGAAGGTAAACGGCGTTTCTGTGTGCTGCTCTGGTTCACTAGAAGCGGCTTGGTCATGCTGGCCACATGACCCAGAAGCTGTACGCTGGCTCCCTTGGCCAATAAAGCGAGATGAGCGCCGCAACCCCAGAGTCATCCACGACTGGACCTAATGGTCAGGGGTCCCTTTACCTTTTAAAGTACAGTGGTACCTCTGGATGCGAACGGGATCCGTTCCGGAGCCCTGCTCGCATCATGAGCAGAACGCAACCCGCGCGTGCGCGGGTCATGATATGTCGCATCTGCACATGCGCGTGACGTTATTCTGAGCGTCTGTGCATGCACAAGTGGCGAAACCTGGAAGCAACTCATTCCGTTACTTCAGGGTTGCCGCCGGACACAACCTGAAAAGATTTAACCTGAAGCGTCTTTAACCCGAGGTATGACTGTAGTTGCTTTGGAAGATGATAATCAGGCATCCAAACAACATGACCAGTCCAAAAAAGTTGATGTTGAAGAATCATTGCTTCGACACTGGTGATCTTTGCTTCTTCCAGTACACTGGCATTAATTCGCCTGTCTTCCCAAGTGATGTGTAAAAATTTTCGGAGACACTCAAGGAGTTGGAGATGGCGTTTATAAGTGGTCTGTGTTTCACAAGCATACAGTAAGGTTGGTACTACAGTAGCTTTGTAAACAAGCATTTTGGCTTCCCTGCAAATGTCCCAGTCCTCAAACACTTTGCACTTCAGTTGAGAGAAAGCTGCACTCGCAAAGCGCAGGCGATGCTGGATTTCGGCATCAATTTTAACTGCCCAGGTAGGAGAAGTGATCAACACTTTCCAATGTTACACCACTGAACTGGATTTGTGAAGCTGCAGAGGGGTTGTTTTGTGCTTGTTGGTGCAGCATTTTGGTTTTTTGGATGTTGAGCAATAGGCCAAGCTTTTCGTAAGCTTCTGCGAATATATTTACACTAAAGCAGAGAAGCATTCCATCAAATGCTCAAGAGGATAAAGCTGCTTTCACTGAGTACCCTGAAATATAATATTGCTCATGCCACATGAATGTCTTTGGGGCAGTGCAAGCCCAATTAGGGTCAACACTGTGAAAAGCTTTGTTTCATTTTTAATGCACCAGATCTACCATATAGAAACACCTAAAGCAGATTGCTTCATTCTAGGGCCATTGTGTTTAGTGGGTATCATTTGTGCAAAACAGGTGAAAAATGACTTATGTCCAGGTAAAGTAAAGGACCCCTGACCGTTAGGTCCAGTCATGACCGACTCTGGGGTTGCGGCGCTCATCTCGCTTTACTGGCCGAGGGAGCCGGCGTACAGCTTCCGGGTCATGTGTCCAGCATGACTAAGCCACTTCTGGCGAACCAGAGCAGTGCACGGAAACGGCGTTTACCTTCCCGCCAGAGTGGTACCTATTTATCTACTTGCACTTTGACGTGCTTTCGAACTGCTAGGTGGGCAGGAGCAGGGACAGAGCATCAGGAGCTCACCCCATCGCGAGGATTCGAACCGCTGAACTTCTGATCGGCAAGTCCTAGGCTCTGTGGTTTAACCCACAGCGCTACTCAGCAAACCTGTAAAGGCAAGGACACCTAGAAGACAGCCTTGGAAGATGATTGCAAGGGAGATAAGTTCATACTAGAGAGGGCAGTTCTTGTCTGAAGTGCTTTTACAGCTTTGTGGGTGACTATTGGCTATGCTTACACGGTGCACCTGTCTCAAGGTTTGAAACTATAGCTTGGTAGACTATTAGTTAAATTCCTCCTTTTCAGAGAATACATGTTCCTGTTCTCTATCTGTGATTGCTGGCTAGCAGAGTTGTCTGGACTAGTGCCTACTCCTTATGTTCAGAAGCAGAATGCAGATGAGGTAGAGGTGTTAAAATATGTTGCTGTGGTTCTACAACTGTCAACTGTGATGTTTTATTCAGCTCTGTCTATTCAAAAGCTCCCTGCGCAATGAAGAATGCCATATGCCATTGTCCTTGCTTGCTTGCTTGCTTGCTTGCTCGCTAGCTGGTGAGCAAGCAGCTAGGCAAAGGTTTCTAAACCTGTGTTTCCTTGTGTGTTTGGGCCACTGAGAGAGACTGCGGTCCAGTGCTATCTTTTATTGATAAGGCCAGCAAAGGATGACTCTAATGAAATTATCAAAGCTTTGAATTAATTATGAACTCGAATAAGAAAGCTAAGCTCTCTGGAGCCAAGCATCTCATTAGTCATTCATTCACATTGCAATCTCTTTATAGAGGCAGAAGGCAGGTTCTGCTTCAGCTTAGCCTGTGTTTGGATTTGGTTCAAACTTGCCAGCTCTTTCAAACGTCCTTGCTCTGTGGCTGCAAGACATCCTTGGTGATTAACTTGATTCTGCCTCCGTTCTTCATTTAAATGGCAGGTTCTGCTCTCCCCACCCCCACTTCCCTTCCCTTCCCTCTAATCCTGGTTCTGCATCATCGAAGTGGATGTCATGCAAGGGTTTCTTTTTCTCTGATAGCAAAGGGGAAAGCTTTACAAGATTGTAAATATTTTATGTCTCGTGGAGTTTGATAGCTTATCCTTAATGCTTGTTTCCATCATTGTTTCTTGGAAATTTAGGTAAGCACAACACTTTATTTAAAATCAATTCAAAGTCATTTATTTTTCTTACTTGTTGAGTTCCTTACATTCTATCGGTGTCTCTGGCCTTCAGGATTAAAAGTCTTGTGTTCTTATGGTTTACCTATTTCAAAATGTATTCAGTTAAAAGTTCATAATGTAGATGCCTAATATTAAAGTAAAATATGGCTTGCTACAGTTGAGAAGTTCTGGCAATTTGGATGAGTAACACTACTATATTCAATTATTTTTCAGAATTTTCCCAGTATTGGATTTTTATTTCCCCCAATAGTAACAGTATATTTCTAAGCACTGAGCTCAGTAAGACTTCTTCTCTAGTAAGTTTATGTTAGGATTATACTGTTGGTCTGTTTGTCCTATTTGTGTCAGCCATGTAAAAAAAAAAAAATTTCACCCTGGACAGGTCTTTAACAGTAGTTTATCATTTGTATCATATTCACTGGCATTGGTCCGTTTGCTTTCTGTGCAGGCTCCATGTTTACATATTTGTTTTCTGAATCACATAATGTTATAGCTACTTGCCATTGTTATAAGAAGATTTGAATGAAATGAAAGGAGTGTTTTGTGTAAAGCAGAAAGACTTAATGGTTTTTCTTTTTTCTTTATTTAGGCAGCCGCTATATTTAATTCAGCATTTGGAAGTTTTTTGGTGAGTCATACTGTTTTTTTACATGCCTCTTTAATGTACCATTGTTTAATATTTGTATTGCTTGGGAGGAGAATTGGAGACCGTTATTATCTGTCCTGGTGCTCATTAAATATACCCAAGCTTGTATTTCTTTTTTGTGTCTCCTGCTGTTTGGAAAATTAGTGCATGAATAATCTCTGATCAATATAATTTAATGATGCTTAAGTACATGTTAATAGTCTCCTTAATGAGGTGACAATCTATTATTATTCAGATGTTTTGGAGGCTAGTGTCAATATATTGATTTTCTAATGAGGCTTATCACACAATCATTATTTTCTATCAAGGGGCCATGGATTTTGAAAGGAAAACATGGCCCAGATGATGAGAGAGACAATGCTAATTCACTCAGTGACGTGTCACCATTTTTCTCTGCTCCATGACCCCAGGGAGGCTATTGGAAGAAGTATAAATAAGCATACAGTCAATGCTGCTCAAAGTATCATTTCTGTATTTACATGTTAGGGCTGCACTTCCTGAGCACACACTATAAAAACATGCAGAAAGGGCAGCTCAGTAGTTCTTTCCTCTGTTTTATGTATTCAGCAAATCAAACAGTTTGGCCCCTTAAGAGACATTTTGTATAATTTTGTATCTTTATAATACACATTGCTCATCTCAAGTATGGTGCTGACAATTACTTTGATAAAAAGTTGCATTATAGTAAATACTTAAAATAAGGGGACATACAATATTACTTTGTGCCTTATGAACACTTATCAATAAGTTTAACATGCATATACAAAAATGCTGCAAATAATATGAGATAACCTAGGTATTTAGAGAGAGACTTCCATACTCAGATGTTATTTTCATGTATATAGCTCATAATACTTGAAGCCTGGTATTTTTCCAACTTTTACTATTTTTTAAGCACTAGAATACATCGCAGAGCAGTGGTGTTAGGCCTGTGTCAATTAGCTACAAAGCTGCCTTTTGCAGCTAGCTGTAGAACTACTGTGGCCCTGCCACGCTGCATGATCTCAAGAAAAAATGTGGAGAGGCGTAATATGGTCAGTGTACTCTATATACTTCGTTTGGTTCCTAAGCCTCCAGTTAAATTTTGTGTAATAAGACTAGTATGTGGTACAATATGGCGTGGCTGTCCCTGTGCCATATACTCCAGTATATCTGCCCGTTCAGCTCCATAGTTACCTCATATAAAGTAAAGCACACTGCAAACCCTGACATTTGCAAGAGGCCTTCAAGATGATGCTAGTTTGTATGTCAAGGCCTAATCTCCCCAAGAGTGTTGGATACTGAAAACTGGTTCACTGAGTTGGGTTAGATGACCTATAGTGTGATAATTCTATGACCAGTAAAGACATTCCTGTAAGTGCTTTTCAGATATGCAGTCAGGTGACCTGAAAAGAGAAGAAAATGGTTCTATATATGGTTGGGGAGATCTAGTTTTTCAGACAAAGTGCTGTGCTTTTCTTGGAGGTCCTGGAGATATGAATGAGAGCTTTCTGAAATAATATGTATTCTCCAGTTATTTAAATATATTAGCATTTGATAGTCTGCATTTACTGGCAATGACAGAGGCATATACTGGATGTATGGTTTTTAGAATTGGAACTAAACTTCAAACCAATCTCAGAAAATGAATTGCTTTAGTTTTGCAGGCAGAAATATGTGCATATTTATAACTAATGTAATAACATCATAGGTCTAATTAAAACATAGTGTTTTAAAGAACTAATTGTTACAGAAAACTTTTTTTCCTGTAGCTAGCCTGGTAATTAACTAATGATAGATGAATTCAATTTACATAAATTTCAGACCAAGAGAATATTTTAGAATTATGCCACAGAGAATTGCTCTGAGTTTTAATATCATTATCTCCTCCCCTCATTTAAAAAGTTGGGTTTAGAATAATTGTGGAACATAAGTGATTTGAGTTTTCCCCATGACAGCAACTTAATAAAATATGATAGCATTTTAGTAATTCAAAGCAGTTGGTTATCAGCAATAACTGTGGCTCTAAGATGGTAGCTCTATGCACATTTATTTGAGAATAAATCCATTGAACACAGTGGGACTTACTTTTCAGTAAACACATAGGATTAGGTTGCATAGCATGTAGTTATAAAAAAAATGCTGATTAAATCTAGACTACCCTCCTGCAATGCTCTCTACAGAGGACTGCCTTTGAAGACAGGAAACTTTGGCTAGTGCAGAATCCAGTGTCCAGAATGCATGTGTGTATGTAGGTGGCTTTATCATATTATTATACAAATTTTCATTGATTGCAGAGGTTTCCTATGTTTTCAGATGCTAATGTGTTAGTGATATTTGAAGTCCAGAACAGTTTTGGGAGTATGTTTCTTAAAAGAGTACCTACTCTCATATGAACTTGCTGGGCCCTGCTCTCTGCCCAACAACCAATGGAGACGTTTCAGTGGTGGAATTTTCTCCCCTGAGATCTCTGCTTGGCCTTGTCTCTTGAGGCAGAACATAGTAATAATAATAAGCCACTAAGGATTTTTCTTTTTAAAAAATTGCTGGATCCCTGTTTATGACTTTATCTGATGCTTTGTTTTATCTGATGCCATTTTACCAGATGTTGTTTGTTCAATTATGTGATGTATTTTCCATTTTTATTGTAAACTGCCTTGTGAAGGCTTGCCCTAAAAGGCAGGATAGAAACAAATATAATAAAAATAATTATACAATAAAATACACATTTTATTATACTGTCGCAGACCTGGAATAATTGGTGTTGTTGGAGTTCACCTGCCAAAGGCAACTGGTTCCTGCATTAAAGGGATAAAATGCTTAAATATTAACTAATTGCACTGTTGCCCAGTTATTCTGGATGTATTGTTTCTAAGGACTGTGGTGTTGAAGTGCTGGTTAGTAGCTTGGTGCTAATATAAGAACAGTGTGACTGTACATAAATTTAGATATGTACATGCACACACCATCCTTCCACAAAATGCCCTTCTAATAAAAATGTATGGAATTCTTATCTACTCCATTTTAGTAGGCATAATGCTTTATATAGCCTGACAGGACCTGTGTAAATGCATTAGGTGCAGTGTCCATTTTTCTTGCAAATTTGTGACAGAGATTTAATTATGAGAATGACCAACAACTTACAAATCTAATTTTCATAGGCTGAGCCAACTTTTTTATTTTTTTAAATAATGATGGATTTTTATTTTTTTTAAGCAATGATTTCATTACTATTTAAAGAAATTCCATTGGTGTGGAACTAACCAATTGACTGGCATTTTTATTTCATTATATTGCACCAAATGCTGTTCATGCTTTTTTCTGTTAATTGTTCTACATTGTGTTAAAAAAGCCAAAACATTGTGCAGAAAATTTCAGGGGAGGAGACTGGCTTGTTGATAATATCTTCTTTCCCAGTTTGTAAAATCAGGCAATATTTTTTAAAAGAAAGAAAAATGTTTGAAGAATGTTGGCCAAACATACCTCTTTGCCTTTCTTATGAGCGCTTATTTTAAGCAACTAAAGTAAGTGTTCACTACTGGTGTTGAATAATAATGTGTATAACATCTAGCTGTTGCAACTATGTCTTCATAGGGTAATTTCATATTCTCAATAGTCAGTTTTCCTTTTCTCTGTTAGGAATTGTGGAGAATTGATCCTCTTTTCAGCTTTAGATTCTTTTAGCTCAGATTCCTTACTCCTTGCTGTTTATTTGAGAGGACCCATGTACTAACTTAGATCCATTAATTTCAATAAATCTACTCTGAATAGAACATAATTGGATACAACCCACCTTCTTTTCTTTTGAGTAGACTGGAAATGGCGACGCTTTGCTATGGCAGTGAACTGTTTGATGACTTAGCTTGTGGAAATTATTTCAAACTTTCATTAATCTGAAACTGGTTTTGGAGATCTTTTGATTTGAAATGTCTTGGTGTCATAGATCCTAGAATGGTTTAGATATTTTAACTGCAAAGCTACCAGGGCCTGCTCAAGACACGTGGACTGCCTGAAGCAAAGATAGCACGACACCTCATTTCCATGTACAGAAGCTGACTGGACTGGCAATTGAAACTTGCTTCAACACTGGTGATGGGAAAGCATCCTCCACCACATCTGAGGGTAGGCAGGGTTGTGTAGCAGATGCATGACAGGCCATGTAGCACATCCTATTCTTTTTTCCCACTGAAGGGAACAGCCAGAGGGTTGCCTATACTGCTCCACAGCCTGTCTTGCCTAAGGCAATTGCCTAATGGTAGGGCTAGCCTGAGAACCACCAGTGGCAGGCAGTTGCTTTGCACCCGGACAGATCTCATCTCATGAGTGAATGAAATCTGCTACAGGTTCTCTCCCATAAATTTATGAACAATTGGAGATCATATTGGTTGAGCTCATATAAGGGTTTATAGGTGATCAGCAACAACTTGAATTGGTGTTCCATATATATAGGTGGTAAGAAGAAAAAGCAGTTACTTACCGTGCATCTCTTATGGCTGCAGTTCTTTCAGATAAATTTCAGGAAGGCGGATGACGAAATGCATACAGGAAGGTTTCCAGAAGTGTGCTGTCTTTCGAGAGTTCTCAGAATCCTTTCCATGTCTTATTGTGTCTATTAACCTTCTGCAGCCCAGCAGGAGAAATTCTTACAACTATGTATGTGAGATGAGGCCTTGTGGTTGGAAGATAGTGGCATATACAAAAGCACCCTCATCTATTCCCCATCTAACACTGCCTGCTGGTTTAGGAGCTGGGAATGTAAAGAAGAAAATCGGGTTGCCTTTATTAGTAAAACCAATTTCTCATCCGTATTCTAGAACACTTAAATTGCTTAGTCTGGAGTAATCCCACAGGATTTGCTGGGGGAAAGGAAAAAAAACATTCCTCAAGCATTATAGTCTTTATTTCTGGTTTGCTAGTTTTCTTTATACTACAGGCTTCTGGCAACTTTTAAGCCTGCACATGGACAAACCAGTTCAATGAAAGATTGCTTGTGACATCACCCAACCATAAATCTCTCTTTTTATGTTGATGTTGTGCATATTACTATAGCAACAAATAATTCTGTGGTATGCTCTAATGAGCCATTGGTGCACTTATGGATTATTTGAAGTCCTCCTTGTTTTGGCCTCCTGCCTATCAATACACCTGAGGCATGTGGTTAATGGCCTATTAAGGTACACCCTGTTGTGCATTATTGCTTAATTGTACTGTAGTTTACTTCCGTTTTTAAATTTTATTTTACTTTATTTTTATTTTTTGCTGGTGGGAGTAAATGTAATGCCAGTTTTTTAAAAGACAAAATGCACATTATGTGCAAATAGGATAGCAATAATGTTACTCTTTAAAACATTTTTTTAGTAAATGGAATTTTAAATACATCAAAAACAAAGTGAATAGTTTCATATCCTTCTAAAGCTAAATAATTAGCAGCCATTGTGCAGTTCTTTTTTTTTATTATTGGCTGGACAGCATAAAGATGAAAGAAGATTTATAGATAGTACTGCACTTCATAGCTGACTGAAGCAGGTGTTAGAAATGCAGATGATGTGCATTGACCAAAGACTGTACAAATTTGAAATGAAAATGCCAGTGGTCTGCTTGCAGTGCTATGCACATGTGATGTTTCCAGTAGCTGAATTATTAATTTTGTTGTGCAAAATTGTTCAGCTGTTCAGAAAAGGGTGCCCTTTGAAGATTCCCCCCTCACCCTTTATTTGTATTTGACAACAAGCAATCTCTGTTCTGCTTCATTTTTATTGTCTTTGCTTGAAAAAGTGACCTGCAAATTCAGTGGCCTAGAATATTCTAATTGGCCAAGCTCCTGAGAATTTGAAGGCAGAAGAAGAACTGCTGTTGCATGCAAGAATTTCTGCATATGCACTCATCTCCCAAAATTACAGTTAATTATGTGGCAGAACCAATTATGCCTGCCATCAGTCTGGGCAAGGGTGGGAAACCTGTGGCCTTCCAGATGTTTATGAGCTGCCAACTCCAGTAGTCTAGCCAATGGTCAAGGATAATGGGAGTTGGAGTCCAACATCATCTGGAGATCTGAGTTCCAGATCTGAGTTAGGGAATGCATGCATGGACCAGAATGGCCAGGGATCAGTACAGGTGCAACCCCAAGAAGTGAATTGCAGGGTGGTTTATCCCAAACATGTACTGTTTTGCACAAGCACACTCCGTTTACAGAGGCCTACCAAACTTACATGTATGTGTGCTACATCCATTCACAGATGACCCTTGCTAGATTGGAATAACTGACTTAAATATGAATTATACTAGAGAAAATGGATTATGAATTGTACTGCAAATATTTTCTTTAATCTATAAAGAAATAAAAGATCTATATGAAATATGTTTAATATTCTGTGTTCAGATCCAAAATACATAGTTAATGTAAATGTATACAAGTGCAGTTGTCAGCTGTTTCAGATTTGTTTTAGCTGATCAACCCTGTCTTTGAACCCATAAGCTGTTATGTTGATAAAAGCCACTGTTCTTTACATGTTCTAGATTTAGGTGAATTGACTGAGTTCACACAACATTCTTGTCTGATTGCCTATGGTCCTCAGGTCAAGTTCCATACTTTACTCCATTGTTGATGTATGGAATAGTTATTAACCTTTAGTTATTGCACATATCCTGCCTCATGGCAGCACACATGGTTATTCCGTTCTTTTTATCATCACGACAACACTATAAAGTAGGTAAGCTGAGAGATAGTACCAGGGGCAAGCTTCATGGCTGTTTGGGAATTTGAGACTAGATCTTCCTAGTCTAGCGGTGATAAAGGGTCTTCTGAGGAACGGTTAAGGGAGCTGGTATATTTAACCTCAATAGTAGGAGACTGAGAGGAAATATGGGGCAACCCAGCTAAATGGGTAATAGTATTATTATTGCCATCTTCAAATGTTTAAAGGCTGTCACATGAAAGATGGAGCAAGCTTCTTTTCTCCTGTTCTGGAGGGTAGGACCAAAACCAATGGCTTCAAGTTACAAAAATGGAGGTTCTGATTAAACATCTGGAAGAACTTTCTGATGGTAAGAAAGAACAGGCTCCCTTGGGAGGTGGACTCCCTTGGAGGTTTTAAAGAGATTAGATGGTCATCTGTCATGTATGATCTACTTGAGATTCTTGCATTGCAGGGGGTTGGACTAGATGAGCCTTGGAATCCCTTCCAGTATGGAACTTGAACCCATGACCCTGAGATTAAGAGTCTCATGCTACTACTGTCTGAGCTGTCCCTGAGAACACGTGAAAGGGCCCTCTCTACAGCAGTATCCCATCCCTTGGAGGCGTGTCTAGCACTGACATTTCTGATTTTTCGTTGGTTGGTGAAGACACACTTCTTCACACATGTCTTTGTGGGGGGTGTAAAGGGGTGGTCTCTAATGAGCCACTCAGTCTGCAGCTGTTTGTCACCAGCTACTAGTTGCATATTTTAAGGATATTTTAATTTATATAAGGTTATGGTTTTACTGTACTGACTTGGCTTATTATTGTGTTCCTGCCCTGAGAGCATCTGGTGGCCTAGAAGCAGCATTGAATGAATTAATAAAAATCTGGAAGGAATCAGTGTATCTAAGCAGTCTGCAAGGCATCAGCTCCCTTAAAAGTACAATTCTAAGCAGCTTTATTCAGAAGTTCCAGTATATTTCAGAGGGATTTATTCTCTAGTTAACCGAGTTTAGGACTGTAGACCCTGCATCCCAAATGCTTGTTTATCAGCTGCACTGGTTAATCAGAGTTCAGATCAGTTAAACCTTGCCTTGTTGTGAATATGCCTCAAGGTAATGGTGAGATGTTTATGGGAATAAATTTACAATTGAATTGTTTACTTGTTAAAGCCAGAGGCTTTTACAAGTTATCGGATAGAGGTACAAAATAATATAACCATGACACACAAAAAATGTATAAAACAACATTAAAAGGCATCAGACTGCAAGCTGTCCCCTGTGGGTAATGCAGACTCCTACCACGGCTTGCTTGTTACCTCAAGAGAACAAGCTCCATTGCTAAAAAGCTGTGATTTACTTTGCAGTCATGCTGAGTCATGGTTTGTGCCCCGTTCTTTGAAGAAGGGCACATGGGATTCATTTTGTTCCTTTAGTGTGTTGGGCTGAGAGAAAGTGATATAACCAGAGCCATGGTTCATGACCAACCATGGATTTGTACCTATTTGTCCCACTTCCCTAGCCAATATTCTAACTAATACCTAGTTAAATCTACAATAATTCTGTAAAGCTGAGAAAACTGAGAAGCGTGTACAACCATACCTTGGAGTTATTGTGGGTTCCGTTCCAGACCACCACAATAAAGTGAATATCACAATAAAGTGAGTCACACTTTTTTTGTTTCCCAATGCATATACAGTGGTACCTCGGGTTACAGACGCTTCAGGTTACAGACGCTTCAGGTTACAGACTCCGCTAACCCAGAAATATTACCTCGGGTTAAGAACTTTGCTTCAGGATGAGAACAGAAATCGCGCAGTGGTGGCACGACAGCAGCGGAAGGCCCCATTAGCTAAAGTGGTGCTTCAGGTTAAGAACAGTTTCAGGTTAAGAACGGACCTCCAGAATGGATTAAGTACATAACCAGAGGTACCACTGTATAAGTTATGTTTACACTATGCTGTGGTCTGTTAAGCAGCCAGGCTACCTGCAGCTGCACCCGCGTCCTGTAAGGAGCAGCAGGAGCCACTGCATGGCGGGGACAGACTCCTGCAGCCTTGTCTCCAGCCCAGCAGCAGCAACTCCTGCAATTCTTCAGTTTGTAAAAAGCTCAAAATCTGCGAAGCACAATAAAATGAAGTATGCCTGTATTCTGCTCCATGATATTCTGCTTTGCGTTTTCTTACATGCCTATAACTTAACCAAGATGGGGCACATCAGTGGCCTTGGTTTCAGAAGCTAGTGAACCTGCAAATATGCTGCCTGAATATGAGACCTGCAACTCCTGAGGAAGGCCCCTTGTGGCTTAGTTTATTTGTGTTGAAAGAAAGCTTTTGTTTATGGAATATGGCAGAACAGCTCTCAGGATGCAAAACGAGGTGATCAGACTGTATACTGTGCTCAAGAAAACAAGGGGAGATATGTATGCATTGGCTCATCTTCAGCTGTGAGTTTGGTGGGAGCAAAGGGCAGGAGTAAATAATTTAAGGTTTCTAATCTATCATTTCCCCTGTAATTTACATGTAAATGAATGGAACCAGGTACAAGTTATGGAATCATAGCCAAGGGACAGTGAAAAGGAGGCCATCTGTGAAATATGGGTAAAAGGTTATTGCAGAGACTGTGGAGAGAACAGATGCCCCCTCTTTCCTGAGGACACATGCTTAAAAACCCGTATATTTTTATTCTGAAAAAATAATTTGAGAATAGCTCTGGGATAAATAGCATTTTGAGGTGGTTCTCCTGGGACAAAGAATACTTTGGTTCCTAATCTCTGATAAAGAGGCTTTTTGCTCTTTTGTAATGTCTTTTATCTGATTTGACAAGGTGTTCAGGGTATTCTATAATTTAGATCACATGATCATGAGGGCACAGCTCCCATAATCTCCAAGTGGTAAGGGATGATGGGAATTGTAGTCCAAAACATCTGGAGGGGAGCAGACTGGGGTAAGTGGGTATATGGAGGAATCTGAAGCAGTAGAGCAGTTTAGTAAAGCAAATAAGTTTTAGGAGGTGGCCTGCCCTCACAATTGCAAAGTATTAAAACTTACTGTATCATACTTCATTTAACTCCAGTACACTCCTCGGTTGTCTCCTGAAACAGACAGATGCCAGCCAGTACAGAGTCCTTACAAACTCCTGTATGAAAAGTGAGTAGCCACTTGCCAATGCTCAGTACTACTTATACCGCCCAGTTTAACTTTTTGCTCAGAGTACAGTGATTTTTTTTTTCTTTACAAAAGCAGTGGAGGAATGTGCAGCATTCCAGTTTAAGAACCTCTAGAAAGTTGTGCCCGTTGTATATCTCTGGCAGCATAAAGCTCTGCATTGCAAAGGCTTTGGCCATATTCTGTCAAGAAGATGTTAGCCTATAGGAAAGATGTGTGTCCTTTGTGCAAAATATTCTAGTGCTAATAATAATACACATTCTCAAAGTGCTTTGAGAAGGTGGAATTCAGAGCACAAACCTACAGTGACAATCTATCCAGTAGGCTACAAAGCAGTTATTTTCTGATACACACAAGGGTAACAACTTGGATATAATTTAAGTACAGTGGTACTTTGGTTTAAGAACAGCTTAGTTTATGAACAACTTGGATTAAGAACGCTGCAAACCCGGAAGTAGGTGTTTTGGTTTGTGAACCTGCCTTGGAAGCAGAACATGCTCTGCTTCCTGTTGAGTGTGTTCCATTTGTAAATTGAGTCCCCCGCTGCTATGGGAAAGCATGCCTTGGTTTAAGAACGCTTTGGTTTAAGAACGGACTTCCAGAACAGTTTAAGTTCATAAACCAAGGTACCACTGTATAAAGAACAGCACACATTCTACTGCTACCTTGAATGAATGAGGAACAAACATAATTCGATTCATGCGTTTTAAAAAATAAGTTCTCTGTTCAGTGAGACTTACTACTAGTAAGTGTTTTTTAGAATTGTTGCCTTGAAACAATGTAAGAACAAGGTGGCACACAATAAAAAAGTTTTTTATAAAAAGTTTGTATTACCACAAAACGTTGCCACAATTTTTTTTTGAAGTATGAAAAAGGTGCATAACATAATTTGTGCAAAACAAATTAAAGTGCAAATATGTTACTGTGAATTTGTAAGCAGTTTTGTTAGCTCAGTAGCATTATCTTAGTTAAATCCTCTAACATTTCCTTAGCTGTTTTAGCCTCATCATTTTGTGTACTATTATTATGATTATACCATGTTGCATGGCCATGCTATGCAATTGGATTACTTTCAATTTCCGTTCCATTTTACGATGCCTGTATAATCACCCAAATTGCTCATTTGTGAAAAAGCACAAGACCCAGGCACTGAGTGTATACCCAGAGAGACAGTGGCTCTTTTTTAGCATGATTTAAATAGCAATATGTGCTTAAACCCTGGGTTTTATTTTTATTTTTTTAAATGCTCAGGAGGTTTTATTGTGTAAACTACAAAAACATCTTCTTAAAAACTGTAAGTTGAAGAAAGATAATGTTTTCCTTGCATCGTGATGAATGTAGCAGTTGTGCACATATGCTGGAATAGATCATATTGAACATCCCCTGAGCTCCGTTTGCAGACAAGTTGTAGCTCCACCATGACAAAATTCCCACAAGATCTTGAATTATTAATGCTCTGGAATCTGCGGGATTCAGCAGATAACGTTCAGAATTATTGATGGCAAACTTTATCCCTTTTATTTTCTGAGATGCATAATGAAATGGGGAGCCCAACAAGATATTGTGGATAGCGTTTAGGCTAATTTTTGTAGGGACCAACTGGCCTTTTCTCTCATCTAACGTATGTAAATATAATATTTTTCTCTTGCGGCAAAGGGGAGGAGACTGGCGCTGATTTATGAAGCCTTCTAGCATTCTCTGTGCACTGCATCCTGTGAGGGCATGATGCTCTAATTACACTTGCTCTGTATAATGAGAGCTCTTAATGACAATTACGGATTATAGTTAGGGTTGCTCAGGGATTTTTTTCCCCTCATCTTGAGATGATATATTGACTTTTGCGCAAAAAGTCTTTATACCGTATGGGTGCAGTGGGTTAAGCAGTGCTCCTTTGCTAGCCCTTTGGGGGGAAATGGAAGTTGTACAGCTGAACAGCTTGATGAACTTAAGTTCCCTGTCCATATTTACATCGCGCACAGGCTTCTTTGAAGTTTATGATGGTAAAATGACATTTCAGTGTGGGCCTTGGGTTCACCATCTTCTAAGCAGCTGGTCCTAATAAGCGGCTTCTGATTTGCACATAGATTTAGCTTGGTGTTTAGGGTGGAGCTGGGCATAGTCATAATACAGGGTTCCATCTCTGTTATATCCTTGTAATGGTGGGGTGGAGAAAAGTGCACTAGCAAAGCAAAATAGGTGGCTGGGTGTGCGGGCAATATTTAATCCTTTCTTCTGCTTACCAATTACTCTCTGAAAATGCCTTCCAGGCTGATTTTAATTAATTATTTTTTTTAATGAAGCCTGGCTTTAGTGCCCTAAAAAAAAGGCCTGTTTGAAGGAGAGGAATAGCTGAGGGAGGGAGGGGGCATTTACAGGGATAAACTGGTGGACTTGGGAAGTCTTAAATACCAGTTCCCCCCTCTATGCTCTCCTTTGGCCATGCATTCCCATTACCTTGACAAATGTGGGCTGCAGAATGTGTGTGCAGAACATCTAGTTTCACCCTGAGGCTGATTTTTTGTTTTGTTTTTTAAAGAATATGGTTCAAGCTTCTGAACATTATCATAGTTGCTTCACATTTTTCATGCTTTGGCAATAAGCTTTTGCTGAAATGAAAGGTTAGACTGAAGGCCAGCTTTGTTATTCCAGCCACTGAAGAGTTAAGAAGCAAAATCTGCCATTTTCTTTAATATTATTGTAATTACTTCCCACTCGCTTCCAAACACATACCATGTCTGTCCCAAACAATATTTTCCTATGTAGGTAATCTTGCCTTGTGTACCTTTCCATTGTGAACAGAACTGTTGAACCAACTGAAAATACGTTTCTCTTCTCGCTCAGCTTTGCCTGAGTGGATGCATACCTTTTGCTGCAAGGTAACAGCAGGAAGCATTTGTCCCATGTGTCTTGGAAGATTAATGGTAGAACTGTCCAAACCCCTAGAGAAGCCTATCCTAAGTCTGCCTTTTGAGTCTTAAAGACTGACTGTGACCAGAAGAACTGTACAGATAATCAAATTACCATGTGCTTGCCCATTACTTAAATGTATGTTAAATTGCAGCAATAATTTCAGTAATGTGTGGTTCTGGTGTTGCTGTTGCCACATCCCCTAGTCATTAACCAATTCAGTTTCTGTGGCCTGAAGTCATTGGTTTTCTAATGCCACACCCCCTTTCTTTCAGATTCTTTGATTATAGAAATAGATGGTTTTGATGATTTGTTTTTGCGTAAGTTTTGCACTGCTTTCCAAATATGTAAGTCATTGAAAAAGCAGGTTCCTTTTTAATGGACTATCCATTGTGCACACACCCCACAATTCTTTTTAGAAAACCTGGGAGAACTTCCATAAGTTCTTTTACACCTGTTTTTTTTTAAAGCACCCATCACCATACTACATGCAGACAAATATTTTAGAGCTACTATAGTACAGTTTTCTCAGTGAAGAGAAGCACACACACACAACACATAAATACACAAACACCTGCTGGTAGTTATAAAGTGGTACATAGACAATAGTTGGAATTGTTAAATTTGAAATCCACTGAGAAAATACAGGGAAGACTCAAAGCATAAAGCTCAGAGGTATACCTCTCCCATGGTTTACTAATGCAGACAACCCAGGAAACCATTTAGTGATATTGCCTTACTTTACCATAGGTTGGGGGGGGGGGAAGTGTTATGGACAAAAAAGAAAGAGCATCAGTTTTTGTCCACTGCTTTGTCTTCATGTACCCGCCGCTGCCGCCGCCAGATTTCAGCAACTCCCAACACAAAACGAGAAACATGTATACTGGGAACAATAAGTTGATTAGTTAAGCAAAATGGTTAATGAGGTGGTTGCAATTTCATGCTAAAGTATTTTGGTAACCTTATTTTAATACAGTTGTACCTTGGTCCTTGAATTTAATCCGTTCTGGGAGTCCGTTCGACTCCCGAAATGGTTTGAAAACCAAGGCGTGGCTTCTGATTGGCTGCAGGAGCTTCCTGCAGCCAATCGGAAGCTGTGGAAGCCGGTTGGATGTTCGGCTTCCAAAAAATGTTTGCAAATTGGAACACTCACTTCTGGGTTTGCGACATTCGGGAGCCGATTTGTTCAACAACTAAGGTGTTCGATTACCAAGGTACCACTGTACATGTCCTAACAACTGAATTCTTAGACTGCAGTGTGGTGTCATCAGAGTCGCTACTCTGATGTTGCACCCTGATACATCATTGCAAAGTGTTAGGATAGAAATTCAGCTGTGTGACTTTAGTATTCATTTATTTTTCTTTTGCTGCATTATATACTTGAAACTGTCACAGTCATAAACTTAATGTTCTTCCTCTCCCTTTACTAATGCTACTATGACACATTCATTTTTACGAAATGGGCATTTTCTTTACTCATGATTATATCCTGGACAGCTCCACTCTCCTGACCCATTTCCTAGAACCTTCACAGTTCTTTTGTTATTACAGTGGATGTAAAATCCTGTTCAGTAATTTGGCTGTTTGTCTTCCTTTCTCAGAGCGTTGGTGAGTGCATCAACAGTAAAATGGAAAAATATTCCACTAGCAAATCTGTTACTCTGAAGTGTATAATTTGGCAAGAGCTAAGGGCCATTCCTTGAGCTATGGGGACTTTGATATCCCTTAGCCATCAGTAGCACATATTGATTCATTACATAATAGTGAAAGTACACTTTGGTATTTGTGCAGTCTTAGAAAGAGTAGTGTCCATTATGATGATTTTACTCTGTTTTTGAGCAATATGCAATAGAATGAGGAAGCTGATCAGTAGAAAGTACACAACTGCCTACAGAGGCTATATTTCTCTAATAAAACACAGTCTAAGTGGAAAACAAACTAATAACTTGCTTATGCGAGCCATTTCTTAACTTTTTTGGGACCCTCCTTCCCACTTATCTTTTTAAGTTTTTCCAGAAATGTGACACTTTATTGAAATCATTGGGTGGTGTCTGACGAAGAGCAGACCTATTTAAAAGCTTCTATTTGGAGGATGATTTAGTTGGGTACCATCCAATGGGAGTAATTATCATTGACCTTTATTTCCTTATAAGGAATTAAATCTATCTTTTAGATAAATTTTCTCATACAGTTTTGTCTTTGAATTGTCAAGCGTGTGTGTGTTTGGTCTCAATCAGGGGTCGGCAAACTATGGCCCAGGGGCTGGATGCGACCCACCAGGCTCATAAATCTGGCCCTGCAGACCCTGCCACCCGCTCGGTCAGTCCCCATGCTAAACCGGCGCAGATGCCGCAGATGCCTCTGGGTGACACCCGTTCCTTCCCACTGAGGTGGCCACGTATGGCCAAGAGCCAAGCGGGAGGAAGCGGTGGCAGTGGGGAGGCTGCTTCCGCTGCCCAGGTCAGCGGCATGCGCTCTGTGTCCCGCAGATCACTGGCTGAGGCAGAGGACGACGATGACGCTGCCGAAGATGAGTGGCGGCTGCGGCGTGAGTGGTGGGCAGGGGGGTCCTTTCAGGAGAGGGTGGGTCCGGCCCCCCACAAGGTCTGAAGGACAGTGGACCGACCCCCTCCTGAAAAAGTTTGCTGACCCCTGGTCTCACCTGTATGGCAACTCCTAGTCCAACTAGGCTTTTCAGGTGCTAATTATTTGTAGAGTGTCTGATCCTAGAATTCTCTAGCTGCTGAAGCCACTCCAGAAATAGTATCCTTTTATCTATAAAATGGAATATTAGTTGGAGTACACAAACATTGCAGTTTTCTAGCTGTACAGGTTGTCCCCAAGCTCTGTTCTAATGTATTTCTCCTTAACTTTCCACATTCTGGGCTTGTTTGTCATTTATGTTAAACATGTAAAAATAAAGAATGAATTGTTCAGAATCAGGCTGAAGGTTCAATCAATGGACTGAAAGTTCAGGAACTGGGTGTGATTGAGTGTTCTTAGGATATCATAATTGGTTGCATTTGCTTGTGTCATGATTTCATAATTAATTGTTTTTCCTTTGAGTGCAATGGTTTGATTCCTGTTTAACAGGTATATCAGTGATTCTTACTTATTTGCCAATAATTTGTCTATTTTTAAAACTGTCTATATCCCAGACTCTCTGTTCATACTCTCATTATCACCTTAAAGCAATTTGTGCATATTACCATATGTCCAATACCTGTTCTTTAAAAGTGTTGTTAGCCGCCCTGAGCCCAGCTTCAGCTGGGGAGGGCGGGATATAAATAAAAAATTATTATTATTATTATTATTATTATTATTATTATTCCCCTTTGGTGCTTGATGGCTTCATCGCTTCCAATATTTCAATGGAATGCATCGGATGGGTTTACCACTGAAATGTTGGTGGGACAGTAGGTGTGGGAGGGTTTAAAATTGATAGTGTTGAGCATACCTGTAAAGGTTCTTTTTCTTCTTTGCATTTTCTCTGTACAGTTTATATATAGCATAGCAACAAAGTGAGATGAATCCTGATTTGACCTTAAGTGCCTTGCCATTCAGCTGAGTGGTTTCCCTGTAGGAATAAAAGCTGACACTGCTTTGCCTTAGTTCCTTCAATCAATATTAGCGTGGGACAATACACATTATATAGATATGAAATAAAAGCATCCCTATTGATACAGATGGATAGACAGACATATTCCTGGCTCAGATCTTAAAAGGTTATGGCAAAGAGCAGACTATGTCTGGATGGGACTGAAGAATTTTCCTCACTGGTGAGTTAACTATAGATAGTCAGGCATTGATTTCCACATCTTAAGGCCTTTTGATTTGGCCTGGAATTAAATACTGTTACCAAAAGAGGGCTGATTTCTTTCGGCTTGCAGAATGCACTTATTAAAATTATGAAATTCATGAATATAAATCTAAAATAGAAAACTTGTAAGGAATCTGACTGACTGGAAATATGAATTATGATAAAGGTGCAGGGAACAATTTTCCTTTGACTTTATTTGTTGTTAATCTCATATATGATTTTTGTGTATTTTGATACAATGTTTATTAAATGTGTAGAAAGGAACTGGTTTTGAAATTTATTTCTATGAATGTCCTTAAGTTCCTTCTTTGTGTGGCCTCTATGCTGAACATAGCTTTGAGCATGCTTTCTGCCATATAATAGTTGTACTAATACGGTGATCATGTATAAGATTTCAAATAAGGATTTAAAAATCAGATTCACTTGCAGCTTTCTCATCTGAATGTGTGTTTTCGGCTAATAAAAATTACTGCAATTATAAACCATCTATATACATCTTTTGATTTAGGCCATTGACCCAATTCAGCCAACTCTTCCAGTTTGCATGTGCATTTTTCTCTGGATGGTTGTGTATTGATTCTTTGGTACATGCAAAATTGACTCCTCCATTGAATACAACGGTCAAGGCCACATGGACAGGAAGTCTATACAAATTGTAGTACATGTGGTGTGGTTTTGGATTGGTAATGTTTTTAAGGTTCCTGTTCCAATAATAAAGTTCCTGTCATCAAATATTCTTTAAACCTCACCTGTAGCAATTTTATCGCTAGAAGTGTTTGCAGTAGCAGTGCCCCATCCACAAAAATATACCCTGCAGAGAAATGTTAAATTGAGGGGAATGGATGGTTCTCTTTCTGGTGTTAGTCAGCTTCTTTTAGTGGTAGGGAATTTCATTCAAAAGCTTAGTATTAACATCATATACTTCTGAATTATTTGTATTTCTTAAATGTTATGTTTGGTAGTAAGAAAAGAAGAAACCAAGGGCGCATGGTAGGCTAGTTCTTCCTGTTAAACTCTCCCTCCCCCCCCCCCTCTCTCTCTCTCTGATGTTTTAGGTAGAGACAAAATCAAACCAAAGCATTTTCACTTTTCATGAAACTTCAAAGTAGGCTGGCCATGGCATTCAACAGCTATAGCTTCAGTTTTTCTAAAAGTCTGGTTCATGCATGTTACCACATGCATATGTTCTTTGCCTGTGCATGTAGAAACTTGAATGAACCAGAGATTCAGTGATGTATAGACCACCAAGGCAGTTTATGTGGTAGTGATTTTGGTTTCACCCCCAGCTGTCATAATTATAGAAATGACTGCTATTACATACTACATGTAGTTGCAGCCAGTTTATACTGAGGTTGGCTGTTCACAGAAGGAAGGCATTACATGGAGTAAATCTGATGGAAGCTAACAAGTATAAACAGCTCAAAGTCTCTGTTGCTTATGCTACGGTTGAGGTGTAAATATCTTCTGCTTCTATATTTAAGGGGGAAATACTGTACCCGAGTTGCTAGTATTCACATAATTCTTGCATTAATATGAGAAGAACCCTATTGGAGCAGACCAAAGATCTGTGTAGCCCAGCACCCTGTTTCCAATAGTGCTGGTCAGATATCTCCAGAAAGCCCACAAGCAGGGTTTTCAGTAGTCCTCCCTTGTTTGTTCCTAGCATGTTTTTTTCAGGTATATGCTGCCTCTGAACCTGGAGGCTCTATTTAGTCATCATGGTTAATAGTCTTATCTTCCATAAAGTTGATTTAATTTTTGAAACTGCTACACTTTCTTATGGCAATGATTTTTGTATAAGAACATTAGAGATACTAGATCTCCAGTGACTTAGACAGAAATCTTTCCAGGGAGGGAGCCTGGGACCATCTGCATGTAAAGCATGTCCTCTGCCAATGAACGATGAAACTTCTGTTTCAAGAGAGAGGAGAAAATGCATAGCATTTAGATCTCTGCTACTTGAGGGCAGACCAGCAAAAGCTGCCTTCTGCTTCTTCCTCTCTATCCCAGTGGTGCAATAGCTGACCGGCTGCTTCTACCTCAGGATTTTTAGGTGATGTAGTGACAGCAGCACAGGTGCTGCTTCAGGCTCTCTGGGGCCATGATCTCATCTACAGTGCCTCAGTCTCAGGAAGGCCCCTACTGGGGGGTAGATGCCCTTGGAAAGCCCTGTAGGATTGCTGCTGGCTGCCCTGCTGTGGTGGCAAACACTATTTTAAAAGTTTAACAGTATTTGCACTGTGGCAAAGCAACGGTGGCACATACCTCCTTCAGGACCACCTCTCCCACAATGCCTTGCTCTGAGGGAAGGACCCTGTCTTGGAATGAGGCACTATGAAGGCAGGGTGGAGGTGGCTGGGTTATGGAGCTGCAAGTGATGGCAGCCACAGCTGGGAGTCCTGCAACCAGCAGGAGGAAGGCAGCAATCAGCCACATGTGCCAATCCTATGTCTGAGTCATAGAATGACTAATTTTGTCTCATGGAAGGGCCACCACTGCCTACATAGGGGATAGTTTGGTGCTTCTCCCTCCCTTTGTCTTTAAAATGTTAGAATCTTTTGCTGGGGCCAAATGCAGTAGCAGCATCACTGTAAAAGGAAGGGGAAATTGCCTGCGAGAATACTTGAACTTCTTTCTGAAAGGTACAAAAGGATGTGAAACATGTAAAGTAGCATGTGTGTAGGTAGATAGATGGATAGATATTGGGTGCTGTCAATTGCAACTTCCAATCAAAGGCCTCTGTTGAAGGAAATCCCAACAGTGCTAACACACTACAAGGTATTAATAAGTTGCCATGTTCCACCAAAATAACGAGGAAACATGAGTGCTGATTGATGCTTTTGCGATGTTCACAGCCATCTTGATCTTTGTTCCTACCTCACATAGATTGTATTGTAAACTTGTTGGGATCATTCATATTTTTTCAGTGTGTATGATGTATGGATGCTGCAGTTCATATGTAGTAGAAGTCATGGGGGGGGGGGAATCAATGTGTAGGCCCTCTTCTTGAAAACTCCTAACCCATCCATAACCCTGTACCTTTTTAAAAGCATTTCCAGCAGTACCATTTCCTCACAGTGTGTTCTGAGGTCCACTGCTCTAGATTTATTCCCTATATATTAGATCACAGATGAGGAACCCATGGTTCTCCAGATGTTGTTGGACTCCCAACTCCACCAGCCCTAGCTAGTGTGGTCAGTAGGAATGATAGGAGTTGAAGTTCAACAGCATCTGAAGAGCCACAGTGTCCTTATTCCTGTAGTTACCGGTAGATTGTAATACAGACTGATATGTTTCATACTGATTGGAACAAAGTTCCAATTAACCAGGACATTTTATACCAGGCTTCACCAACTTTTATAAACCCATAGCTACATTTGGATTTTAGAACAAATGCTGTGAATACCACCCCTCTGGTCACTTCTGTCCCCACTCCTGCAGATCAGCCACGCCACACAGAAGAGACAGAAAGATCGAAAGCACATACACACTTGATTTTTTCAAGGGATCTGAGTACAAGTTGGATTCAGTAGAATCAATCTGAACCTCAAAAAGCATGTGGGTGAAAGAGGCAATGGGAAAGATTCACACTCTTCCACCTTAAGCTCTAAGTATTTGTCAAGAGGGAAAGAGTTAACCACCCTCACTACTTCATGATTAGGGGGCAGTGAGTGGTGGAGGGAGATCTCTGAGGCTTCATGGATATCAGGGGAAGATCTCAGGTGTGCCACTGTACCCCTGAACACCATGCTGGTGATCCCTAAGCCCTACAGACTAGGCAGGTCCATATGTGTGATTTCTCTGTATCCTTAAATATTCTAAATTTCCTAAATTTTGTCACAGTTACTGTCTAGACTTTTGTATGAATATCCTCTCTCTGCTAGTTTAATTTGAAGTAGCCAAGCTTACCATAATTATAAGCGAAGTGCTTTTCTTTTTAATGATAAAGATTTGAGAGGGCGGGTATATGTATGCATGTGTGTCATTGATTGCCAGGAAATGTGGCGATGACTAGCAAATCCAGTCAGAGGAGTCATGTGTAACATTATCATTGATGGAACATTTTTTACCATTAAGCCTTCAAACTCTCTTCTTCAGCTGTCAACACATGGGCACTTTTCTGGAGCCAAATTCTCTCACGCTGTGCACTGCCTGCAGCTTGCCTGAAGCTCAACTTTGACTGAAAATGTTGATTTCACTTCTTTTAGCCTTGTTCTCATTTAGCGTTAAAACCTGCCTAGAGTCTGCCTTTTATTCTGTAATGTACACATGCATGTGTCAGCCCTCGCACACTTCTGATGTGAAGTTAAGGTGCTCAAAAGATATGCTAGTAATCTCTATGAATAATTGATTAGAGATGAGTCTGGCGGTGTTAATTGTGAGGTGCAGCTGAGTGAATGCCAAAACAAAAGCTCTTCTGAATGTTTCCGGAAAAAAACTTGTAAAGTCTTTAGCATTGAGCAACAGGGTCAGTGCACCGAAGTGGAATTTAAAGGATGCTCTTGACTGTAATGGATTTTGACTTGCTTTTGTCATGTGCCTCAGTGCATCATTGATTGGGCACTCATTTGTTAAATCAGCTCTATTTTGTTGTTTGTCAGACCATAGACTGTTGAAATCTTCTTTTTAAAAACATCAAAACCAAAAAAATCTCTTTACGAAAAAGATGTTAAATTATCAGATTTCATTGATGAAAATGTCATGTGGATATAACTGTGAAGAAACACATTGTGGGGATATCCACCAGCTTACTGGGGAATGAAAGGAATGAGTTAAGATTTATCTGAACTATTGATCGTTCATCTTCTTAAATGCTGCCTTTAAATTCAGCTCAGGGCTGGTCTCCAAAACTATTTCAGCTGGAAAAGGTCTTAAACAGTGTGCACTAAAAAGCATTGCTCAGGGTACGCACTATGCCATATCCAGTTTGGAAAATGGTTATATAGGAAATCTGATGGATAAAGAGTAAGTGATGGGTAATAGGATTCTCGGCTTCAAGGAGGCTTCTGAGTATTGGAAAACGCAACCTTCTGCAGTGAGCTGGAGTTTTCAAGGTCCTGGGGGGTAGCTAGAGCACAACATTATAAAGAAGTTGACCCTGAACACGTTTGATAATATATCTTCATAGACATAGGTGGTGTTGCCCTTGGAATGAATATTCACTTTCCCCAGATGATTGCTGATGGTTGGAAGTGTTTATGGTGAATTCTTGAGTAATTTACATAGGTGGTGGTGTAGGAATGTTACTTTTGATATCTGAGGGGAAATAATGTGTTTATAGTTAATTGCTGGTTTGGGGGCTTGAAAATAGTTTTCTCTTGGGACACAGGAATGTTTTCATCTTCCCTGTGCTCAAAGCGATTCTATCTTTTAGTTCTTATTCTTTGGATATGTTTTATGTTGCTCCTGGAATGGGCACTTTTTCTTCAGGTAGGAAATCAAAATTTGGGGTGAACAGATTTTGGATTCAACACTAATCCTTACTGCAGCCGTGGGGAACCTTTGGTCCTGAAGATGTTGCTGAACTAAACCTCTTATCAGCCTCATCAAGCATGACCAATAGCAAAGGACAATGACTTGTAGTTCACAACATCTGGAAGGTCAAAGGTTCCCCAAGCCTACTTTAGAGGGTCTCTTTGGTCACTCTAAACTAGACCAACTACTGGAATGGGATTCTTCTGCACCCCCACAGGCACAGAGGACTGATGCAGATGCTCTCCCCACCCTGCTTACCACTCTTCTTCCCATATTTTCCCAACAGTTGTGCCAGGCTGATTGCTGAAATTGCCATCCAGCATTTAAGCTGGGCAAGTTAAAGTTTATGGTGCTGCCTTTGTGTGCTCAACCAGCTAGAAGTGTGGCTAATAAAGATGTGCCCTGTTTTATTTGCTTAGCAATTATTTGCTTAGGGATTCCAGTGAACTCCTCTTCCATGGAAATCACAATGTATTTGGGAATATTATTCTTCCTAATCCTTTATAATTCTAAGATAAATAAGTAGATCAATCCATGTTTAGTATCCAGCATAATGGACTGTGAAAAACAGGGGGGAAACTAACTTAAGTATTCAGCATTGCTATTGCTCTTATGCACTGAAGGATGAATGCCTTCGTCATAGACAAGGCAAGGTTTTCTGTTTTTGCAACCCTTGCAGAAATGGGGAAACAGTGAGTTGGAGCCAGTCATCCTTTAATCTCAAAAGGATCACAGGAAACTGATTTTTTATACTGGGTCAGTCCATTGTCTACACTGACTAGCAGTAGTTCTTAAGGGTATCAGACAGGAGTCTTTTTGAGACCTTCCCAGAGACACCAGGAATTGATCCTGGGATCTTTTGTGTGCAAAGTACGCACTCTACTTACTGAATTTCCCAATACTATAATCAGTTAGTCATCACTAACTTAAATATTTGATTTTAGTGGCATGGACATATGCCTGACATAGCATTGCTCCAGCCCAATGTTTGTCCATCTATGGTAGCAGATCCTCCAAGGAAGCATGGGTGCTTGATCCATCAAATCTTGCTCATTTTAGATTTTGAGCAAAGATTAAGAAGTGATTAAAAAGTGAAACATGAGCAGATGGGAGAAGAAAATGAATATACTCAGTACATGTTAATAGCAACCATGTAATTACCTAAACACATACCCACTTCCATCTAGTATGGTGTTTCCCAACTGGGGCCCCCGAGGATATTCCAAGGGGGGCAACAGATGAAAATTGCGTAAATGGGGGGCCACGGCACGAGATTAGGGGACCACAGAGGGAAGTGAGAAGTGAAAAAAAACAGGGACTTGCGGGGTGGCGCCACCGGCAATGGTGGACTCCCTCTGAACTGGAGGGACTAGCTCCGCGGGAAACGGGTCTTCTCCGCTACGGCGAAGCGGGGACCCTTTTAAAAATCACAGGCGGATGAAGCCTGTGACCATGGGACTCGGCGGGCACCATTAGCGCCCCCCCAACCCGCTAAGGAACCCACTAACGGGCTCCGAAGTGAAGAGGGGGAAGTGGCGCGGTGCTGTGAGTCAACTGCTATTTCCGTGGAGCGAAGCCGCATAGCCGTTGCCGGAGAGCGCTGCCTTTTTCCTGGGACAATTTGGACTTTAAAATAAGCACCCGTGAGTACTTAGACTTTGAACAATTGGACATCAAATAAGGACTAATGAGCAGAAAAGAATTGGATTTTAAAAACTTACTCTAATTTGGTACAGAACGGGAAGGTCTAAACAGGAAGTCAGCCTTCCGTTCCTTTGTAAACAGAATAAAGCAAAGACAATTTAAACTAGAGCTCAGAAAATCGTCTTTAAAGGATTGGATTTCACCATTTAAAATTGTGGAACCCCCCTTCGACAGCAGGAGAAGGGGGGGGGGATCTTTTTGGACTGTTTAAAGTGACTTTAAAGTAAAGTAACTTTCCTCCGTCCTGATCCTGGAGCGGGGTGTCAGGACTGACGTTTGAAGTTCATTGACCAAAGACAAGTGTTTTTGACAGATAGCTAAAAGAAGAGAAACATAGTGATTCCACTGTTCCCCTTCGCATTTTAAAGGAATATATATTGACAAAGTATCTCAAAAAGGGAAACTTTGTTGCAAGAACAAATAGAAGTTTTCCCCCTAGAGGGAGTCTGTGAAACTGTAACCAACTCCAGGGAGCCGGCAGCTGTTACAGATTACAACCGTGGGAACAGGCATCTGACCTTGCAGGACAATGTATTCAGAAGCTTTGTTGTGTGCTCTCTATAAAACAAATGCCCTACTGGAACAATTACACGAGAAGGTGAATTGGATGGCGACTTCGACTAGAAATTTTGAACAGGCAGTGGGAAATTTTGAACAGACAGTGGGAAAATATGTGGAGCCCACTCAGGAATTAAATCAGGAGTGTGTCTTGACAGAACAGGCCCAACAGGAATATGAGTTTTCGGATTTGACAAATGAACTTGGAAAAAGCCAGATTTGGAAAGGGAAAGTTTGGTTTGGCTTGGAAATGGGGGGCTGGATTGACCCCCCTATGCTGGGACGTTTGGACTTTTCAAATATGGCAATGGGCCGTGAGATGTTTGGGTTTGTGGGGGCTCTTAATTTTGGAGGGTCTTTGAGACATGCTTTTAAATACTACATGGAATTCAGTGTTGAATATGGAAAAGGGGCTGATCTGTCGAGAAGGGTTAAGAACATTGTCAAGCTGGAGTTACCACGAGCAGGAGACAAGGGAAAATACAGTTACAAATATGAAAAAGAGCTGCGGAAGGGACATGGAAGAGACTTGAGGGCCTCGGATATAAGGTTGCCAGGTTAATGGGCTAGATCGACGGGATAATAAGGACTGACAAAACCCGGAACCAGGAGGAAGGGACGTTGGATGAAGATTGGATTTGTTTGTATCTCTTTTCTCTACCATTGGAACTGTTTTATAAAATTGATGAATGTTAGAAAAATGTTGGAATGAAATTACTTGGCTTTAGCAGAGATGTTTAAAGAATTATGAAAGAATATTATGGTTATGAGAAGTTGGTAAGGATAAGATTTAAGTTTTAAGCTTTAAGGTTTATTTTATAGAAAGATAAGACTAAAACAGTTTAGGGTAATGTAATGACAGAATATTATGAAACATGGAAAGGATTTGCTGGGATAATTAATAACTAGGATACAAAGAAAGGGAGGAGGAGGAGGTCTAAGAAAGAAGGCAATGACAGTTAAGGATTTGAAAATAATGAATTTGTTTTTAAATGTTTTTAACGGTTTGTGATGTATTTTTGTATTTTTCTTTTTTTCTGTCACTTTTTTTTTATTTTGAATTTTTACTCATGGTGGGAAGGAGTTTTTTCTTTTCTTTTTCTACTTTGTCAACTATTTTTATTTGTACTTTCTTCTGCTTCTATTTTATTTTTTATTTTTTGTAACACTTTGAAAATTTCAATAAATATCTTTAAAAAAAAGAGAAGTGAAAAAAACAGAGAAGTGACACAGAAAACAGAGAAGTGCAGAAAATAGAAAACGGAGAACTAGAGTGAACAGAGGAGTGACTTGGGCTTCCCATTGGATGGAGCACCACATGCACTCTGCGGTAACATCTCTTCTGCTTCCTTCTCCCTTCCACTTTCACACTCCACCGCTGTAAGCGCCAGGCTGTCCACGTCTCGTTTGTCATAGGAAGGAGTGTGGCTAAAGCAGTATGTGGAGTGCTGTTTCTTCATGCAAGTATTACTGTGAAAGGAGATATGTTGCTGCATGCAAGAGTTACTCAGCCTAATGCGGAATTGCCTTAACATAGTGGGCACAGAGGCGAGCTTCGGTTATCCCTCATAGAAATAGAACCGGATATAAAATAGCTTGTTTCTGGTCATCAAGCAAAAGGGTAACATTGATTGAGAAATACTTAAAGTATAAATTTTTATGTAATTGTATTTTGTATAAATTATATAAATTATAAATAAAATTTGTTCTATTTGCAAACAAAACATGTAAATAGCTACCTTTCTACTGGTAGGAAAGGAGGCCACAGGAAGGAAACAAGGTCAGAAGTGGGCCATGGTCAGTAAAAGGTTGAGAAACACCAATCCTAGTACACTGTTATCAAGCAAATCTTGAATTCAAGCAGCTTTGTGGGAGTAAGGCCAATGTGAAGTTGGCAGTCACTCCACTGCATAGTTTTCTTGGATTCTCTCATCCTTCATTCTCACCATGCCTTTTGATCATGTGAATTGATCATCAGTCTCTAATGAAAGAGTGAAATCTAAATGTGAAACCAAATGGAACAATCATTCAATCAAACCCTTTATTGTAACTTTGTAGTCCATTATATTTAAAGTAGGGTTTTTATATTACCATTATCAGAGATGATATAAAAGCATTTCACTTAGTGTTGAACTTAAATGATCATCCAAGCAATTTTCTTCTCCCTGAATTCAGGAAGCTCAAGTTACTATTATCATTACTATTACTATTACTATTGGCTGACTCAGTTGTCTGTTTGCATTATCCTCCAAGTTGCCATGGTGTCATTTTATGGCTTAAAAGACAGAGCAAATTTTAAAGTATTTATTGCAAGTATTTTTTGGTTTTACATAGTCAAATGCTTAGCAAAGGAATCTGTCAAGTTTCTAGAGTTTGCAGTGTTTGCTGGCAAGGAGCTCATTTCGTTGATCTTGGGGCTGACAGAAAACACTTTTTACAATTGAAATAAACTTTTAAAAGCTGACCCACAACTTGCACAAAATGCTGATGTTCAGGGTAGGGGGAAATGCTAGAAGTCATAAAATTGTTGCTTCCTCAGAAAATCCACATCAGAGAAGTCTGATTTTAAAATTTTAATTTCAAATTCCATAGGAAGCTTAAAGCTCTCTTGTACAAAAGGCTACAAGGATCTGGCTTCAATCCTAAACACACTTGGGTAGTATGTGCAACATACTTCTGACAGTATAATAAGGAGTTGTGTATTCACACACATATGCATAACAACACATCTACAATACTGGCACTCACACTGTATTCTTCTGATTCTTTTCTAAATGTACATTCAGTTCCAGGTTCTAACACTCCTTTTACACTTCATTACCTATTGCATTATGGAACAGTGGCTTTTTGATCAATATATATCCATGTCGTGTTAAATTTCATTCAAACCACTGGGTGTGGCATGACACAACAGCAGACATCATTGGACATATCAGCACCCTTTATGTCCATGTATGCTTCTGTTCCCCACTTAAGTTACCCATGAAAATGTCAGGAAAGAACTGTTCATCAGAATACCACCCCAAATTTTATCAAATGGCAGTGCAAAACTTCCATGATTTTCGAAGTCAGTGGGGTTGCAAACCAATTTTTTTTTTAAAGTAATTAAAACAAAAATGAGCGCTAATCTTCTGCTAGATTCTGCTAGGACTCCATCAGTGGCTTTTACATCTTTTGAAAGATCACATATAACACTGAAATTATTAGGTAAGAAAATACTGGGGGATGGGGGGGAGGAATAAGATGCTATCATTGATGCTGCGTGGGTGCACGATAAAAGCCATTGTGACATAAGGTGCTATCTGAACTCAGCCTAAATGTTAACAAATGACTGAACACCTTTTGATTTGCCCTGTGGCTTATTGCATGGCATTGGTAGGAATGGCAACTGGTAATGTATAAACTCTACAAACTTGAAATTCATCAACATTTGAAGGGCAGCTTTATTCTCCTCTTAACCAGGTGTCCCTGGCCTAGGGAGCTCTTTGGCTTTTGAATGGTTTTTAAAATACAAAATTATAGCTTTGCTCCTAACTTCTCTTCAGTGAGCAGGACAGAGTTCAGTCCATGGGAAGGGACTTTCCTGTCTACCCTTCAGCCCTCTGTGTTCCAGAACATTTTCTTCTGAGGACTGGATAATTCTTGGGAATGAGGTGGGATATGGTGCAGGGTTGTGCAGAGATCTGCCCTTGGGTGAGCAAAATACAGTGGTACCTCTGGTTGCGAACGGGATCTGTTCCAGAGGCCCGTTTGCAACATGAATAGAAAGCAACCCACAGCGGCGTGTCTGTGCATGCGTGGGTTGCGATTCGCCACTTCTGCGCATACGTGTGATGTCATTTTGCGCATCTGCGCATGTGTGAGCGGCAAAACCCGGAAGTAGCCCTTTCCGGTACTTCCAGGTCACCGCGGGATGCAACCTGAAAAAACCTATCATGAAGCAAAAGTAACATGAGGTATGACTGTAGCAACTTTGAATCCAAGCCTAATGTTTCAGATGGGACACATTAGCTGATACCAGTTGCTGGAAACTACTGTTGTGCTCAAATCCTGCTTGGGGCTTCCCACAGGCATCTTGTTGGCTGCTGTGAGAGCAAGGATACTGAACTAAATGGGCCATTGACCTGATCCAGCAGGCTCTTCTTCTTATGTTCTTAATTTGTGTCATACCAACAAATCTCAAGTCCTGATAGCTGCATTATCCAAGTGTTGTAGTTGCTGCGTTCCTATAGCTGCACTCCAGCAATGGTTTGAAATGTCAAAATCACATGATGAAGGAAAGGCCATGTGGCAAAATCCCACCTCAGTGCTGCGCACACATACATACATACATCCTAGTGGCCCTTATGCGAATACCTTCTGCATTATTTTCTTGTTTCCATACAGGGCTGCCTAAATCCATCTTTATTTCTATCCTTTCACTTTCACATGTGTTCATTCTGTCTTGTTTCTGCTTTAAGCTAAATTGTTTTAATCCTCATGTAAAAGGAAACTTGGCTTTGCTCCTTCTCTTTGTGATGGCCCATTTCTGAGCTGGAAAATGGGTGAAGGAAAGCTGCTACCCACAATGTTTTTCTTGTGTTGATGTATCCAGAGAGGCTGGCTTGGATCAAGAAGGTCCCTTGTGTAAGCGGAAGGCAACTCTCACTTAAGCCCCACCCCTTTCTGTATGTGCCTTGCTTCCACTGCAGTATTTTGCACTGTGTACCATGCCATTTCTAAAGGCCTCTCACCCCTGAGGAGGGCTTATCAAGGGGCATTTGGTAGAGGCAGAAAAGTCTCATAGGACTCAACTATACAGCTGCAAATAAAATGTTTTAAATGTGTTTTAAGTGCAATATACAATGTGACACTAGATGACAATGGTGAGCCTTATGGAAAATTCAATGTATTTTTTTTTATTATAAAAAAAGCATTTTCAGAACAGTTTTTATATGTGTGTAGATTCCACCATAGTATGAGCAGCTTTTGGATACTATGTATCTGGATCCAGCCCACTGTTTTGTTTGGTTCCATTATAAAAAAAAAGAGTACTTTAAGATCAACTTTTCCTATCTCCCAGTACAAACCTTCTGCATATTTCCTGTATATATTGCTTTACTGGAGCTGCAGAAATGAGTTCTGTCTTTCTTCCGAGTCAACGGTGAATTTGTGCAGTTGTAATCTACTGTGAGCACTTTAATAAATTTGATGCAATTTGCTGAAGGCAGGTGGGAGACTAGAAATGGGATTGGATTGCAGGAACAGGAACTAGTGAGGTGTAGCTCCTCAAAGAAATTAGCGGATGAAATTTACAGGCAATCTATGTATGGGTGCAATGCCATGAATTCTTGGTAAATAACAAAGAGGGGGGAGGGGGAGGAAGACTCAGCATACAGCAACCATGGGAAACTTTTTCCAAGCCAGTTGCACAAGGTGTTTCTATTTCTCTAAATGAATTATATGGGCAAACTGGCAGATCACTTGGGGCAGAATGGACAACATCAACTCTTGACCATTTCTGGAAGCTGATCCACACTAAGAGGATGAATATATATTTGGGGGGGCATGCAATGTTGCAGAGGCATTTACCTCTGTCTTCATGTTTTCACCTAGAAAAGCATAATAATATAAAGTAATGCATTTGTCCTGTTATTCAAGTATGTTTGTAAATGCTCACTTTTAAAAAAAAAATTGTGAATGGGTCAGTTTGCAAAGCTTTTGAGAATTTGTCACTCTCTCTCCTCCCTCCCTCCCTCTCCTGATAATAGTAGTTATCCTCCTAGTGCAGTAGTTCTGGGACTACTAAAGTTTAGCATTATGAAAATATAGTATGTAATTTACTTGCACAGCCAAAAATGCAACAAAGGTTGGGTTTACATTGGGATTGGCTCAAGTGCTTGCAGTAGAAATTTAGTTATCCAGAACTCTGCTTATTCCCAGGGGATATGGATTGGTAAAGTACCAGCTGGTGCATTCTGTTTGTAAAACATGAGATATCTCTCTTGCAATGCTACAATTGTGATATCTATGGAAATATGCTTAGGAGAAAGAGGAAGAAATTGCTAGAGATAACATCATACCAGTTTGTGTTGTTAGTAGCAGCTAGGTAACATTTAACTTATTTGCATTTGTTAGAAATTTTGGGGATCTATTAAGTTGTATTTCAGCAAATGTTTAATTTATATGACCTATGAATCAGTTGCTTTTCTGGTCAAGTAAATTTGGTTTTCCTTTTTTCATCTTCCATTATGTCTGTCTAAAAAGTATAATAATCTTTTCTCAAATGAGGCAAGATTTCTTCCCTTAACAAGAAAGTGAGGTGTTGTTGAATTCATATTTTCTTGGTTCCCCTTATCAGCTAGTAGCTTTCCATTTCTATAAATATTATATTGCAAAACAAAACAAATGTTTTACAGAGTTGATCTTCCTTCTCATTCCCCTCCTCCTGCTTCATGCTTTACTTGATAAATGAATACTTAAAAATTTCAAAAAAATTCCTCCCCTCTTAATTTTTTTGAAGCCAAAAATTCATTGTGGGTTTGTGGCTTTCTACATGCCAGAAAAAACAATCAAATGGCAAACCTGTGTTTTCCCCGCCCCCCTCTTCTGAAATCCCCGACAAGCCCCAACACTTGGTCCTTGTACTGCTGTACAGATCTATTCATTATTGATGACTTGGGCCAGGCAGGCAGGCAAAGTGCACAAGCAACACATACATAGATTACCATAGTGTGAGGTTTGCACTCTGCATTTAGAAATTACCTTAATTCCAAAAGAGGGCCTCCACCCACCCACCACAACTGCTGCACAACTTCTATTAATTTATACTAGGGGCAGTATATTCCACAGAAGCCAGGAGCCATGCTGATGTAGCAACAAGATCCATGAACATTTTTTACTAATTATTTTTTAAAAAATAAATAGTATAGGACATGTTCCATAAGGATCTAACTATTAATGAACAAGGAAATATTCATTAGTTTTATTTTCCAAGCATGTCAGACATACACCTCAAACATAGCAATTATTTTTGAAATCCTATTGACTTGAAGCCAAGCATATATTTGTCTCTTTGGTTGCTGCTAGAAAATGTGATGTTTTTCTCTTGAAGTCAAAAATACACGGAGAAGTTCCAAACTATATTTTGTGTTTCCCAGCATGTGGACTCAAGTATATTCCTGTACATGTAATATAACTGTAAAGTCCTAAACGGCCTCGGTCCAGTATACCTGAAGGAGCCCTGTTTAGGGAAGCTTTTAATGTTTGATGCACTATTGTATTTTAATATTTTGTTGGAAGCTGCCCAGAGTGGCTGGGGAAACCCAGCCAAACGGGTTGGGTATAAATAAATTATTATTATTATTATTATTATTATCATCATCATCATCATCATCCTTTTGGAGCCAATGAGATTGTGCCAATTTTTCATGCAGGGATGTTCAGTGAAGTGATTTGGATCATAAAAAGTCATAGATTGCAGTCATTTACTATAGTATGTGATTCTTTTTGAAAAGTATTTTAACTGCATTATGCATATCCAGTTTGTGACATCTATGTCTATTCTGTAGTCCAATTGCAACTAGGGAATATTGAACAAGAACCAAGAACAAAAAGCAATATGAAAATTGGTTTGAAATTCTAATGCTAATAGTTTGTCAATGAGTTTCCTTGGTTATGTCACACTGGTGCAGCACTCTTATGGGACTGGCTGTTGCTGGAGCTCTGGAGTATGGCTGCCCTGATTGGTTAGTTGCCAGTCATGTGCTTTCCTTTGTTAGCAGCTAGCTGCCCCTTCCCTCAGTAGCTGTACTGCTTCTTCCTAAGCTGCCTCCCTACCAGATGGTTGCTTGTACTTCACCAGGCAGAGGTTGGGGTAGGGCTGCCTGAAAAGCTGTACCACCCCCTTCCCTGGTTGATAACCAGGTGTTTGGCGGGGGCAGGGGGGGTGGACCAGGAGCTGCCAGGAATCTTTCTCCGTCTTCTGCAGTTGCACCAACTTCCTACACATGGGAAAGGACTACCTCTCAGTCTGTTAATTCCTACAAACACAGGAACAACACATATAAGCATGGCAGTGGTGTTTATTGTGCAGCATCCAGGATGAGGTGAATCATGAAAGGCAAAGATCTGTGTCTGGGGTTGTCAACTAGCAACTCCAGCAGGACAACTGTGCCTTTGGCAATAGCAAGACAGAGAAAGGAGCAGTTATAGCATCTGTTTATATGGCTCCAGCTGTATGTTGGGAACATCTTCACATAGTGCCCAAGTATTTGTTATGGAGCATGCCAGGACACAAGTGGTTCATACCATTTCCACCACTTGCACCTGTAGGATTGCCTACCTACCAGTTGAAACTGTTAAACAGTACATTACTCCATGTGTTTCTCCTTTTCTTGCTTGCTTCTGTGGCGTGCCCTTTCCTAGCACCCCCAATTTTTGGAGTGTTTGGGTATTTGTGTCTGGAGGCTAAAGATCTTAGGATTCTAGGCTGAGAAGTGGTATCAGTGTTTGTGAGTCGAGGCCCCACTCCCCGCTTTGTGATGAAATAAAACACGTGGACACAAGTATTTTAGGTTAATGGGCTAAAAAAGGCCACAACTTTATTGGTTACAGAATATGAGTGGTATTGGCTTAGGCATTGGATCCGAACAGACTATACTTAACTCCTGCCCGCTCAGCAGGGAGTCACACAAGAGTTAACAACCGTGTTGATGCAAATCAACTGGAAGCTTTCCCCTAGAGTCACCGGGGTTGTGCCATGGCCCTAGCCACCACCTGGGCATCGGACAGGAACCACGACCGCCGGATTCTTTTAACGGAATATCCTTCGAGGGGTAGGTGATGGCCACAACCTCCCCCTCCAACACACAACACATTTTCCAGAGCCTACTGCCAAACCTTACAAAGTCATGCCGATTTGCTACGAGGTAGGCGAAAAACCAAGTGGCTGGTGCCAATCTGCCAAGTGGAAAAAATTCCTACCAGGCCCCTTGGACAACCAAGGTGACCAACTGAGGTCTATAGCAAGGTCAGGTGCTGAAGCAAAACCTAGAGAGAGGGCGGGTGATATGAGGAAGCCGAAAGAACAATGAAGAGCCCGTGGGCCCGCGGCCATTTAAGTGCGGCTAAATCACGCCCCCCCTGCCAGCAAGATTGGCTGGCTGGGGTGCATGACGCAGGCTCAGGACTCCAATGATGCAGGGGCCCCGGCCACGCCACGCCCCCGCGAGCACGGGAAGCGATTCCCGTCACAACTCCTCCCCTCCAGGAAGAGGAGAGGCTTCGCAAGAGCCTAGGATGTTCTGGAGACAGGCTGTTTTTTTCCAAAGTGCTCCCTTGGTGGGCAAAACTCATCTTCTCCATAGTTCCCCTCACCCAAATTCCCACTTGTATCTCTTAAGCGTCACAGTATTGGGGGGGGGGAGAGGGAGAAACACGACCACCATCATGCCATCTTCCTGTCATATACATTTTGTTCACACTGTGTGGACTGTACTAATGGTGATGTACAGTGATGGTGTATTCAGTTGCATCATATCCTACGCTCTGTCTTGGCAATTCAGGTGAGGTGGTCATTCATACAGAGGAAGGTGGTTTAAATAAAAATAAAATAAAAAATCCCTCCCATTGAAACCAGTCAGTAGTGTAAAGCTGCACAACAGGGCGTGACTGTGAATTGGAGGGACATAGCATGTGTGTACTCCTCCCCAGAGCCACCTGCCTCCCATCCATGATTCTCTCCCAGCCATTTTGGCCATTCCCTCAGCGTGTCTTCAATAGAACAGGTCTATAGGTAGCATGTTCCAATGACATATCTGTGGTGGTCTCTGAATCTTGTAGCCATTCATACAGATCTTTAGTGTAGGGATTGCCTCATAAATCAATGGGAGTATCAATTTTGGCTTGATTGTGCTGATATGCATCAATAATTTCAATATACAAATGTCATGCACATTTTCCCATATAACATGCTTACATTGCTAAGATTTTCTTTAAAGAAAGCAGAATGGGTCATAGGCAAGAAGTTTCATGTGTGAATTTGCCCTGTAATGTATGCAAACATGAAAAATTATATTTCTTTTGATAAAAATGTCTCCCCTAATACTTGCAATAGCTTTCATTTTATTAGATAGAGATAAAAAGTAAAGCCTTTTTAGTTTTAAATTAGAAATGAAATTGAATATGATGACTGACTGACAATGAAAACTGTTTGCTTAGAAAGGCTATATACTCTGGTTTGGAAATAGTGATGAGAAGCCATTCTGGAAGGGGGTTATATTTCACTTTCTAGAAAAGGAGTGTCTGCCAACATTAATTGTCTTTGCCATGGTGCATTATTTTCATTTCTTGTATTGCCTTTGTCACCATTTGGAAATAGCTTAACACCCTAATGTAAATTTCAGACCGTAGAATCAACAGCATAATAAAACTTCCTTTTAAGTACTGTAGCAGGTTTTTTCCCTGGAAAGTGGCATAGCACCATCTAGTGTAGAAGAACATTTCATTTTGACATAATTTTCTATTCCTAAGAATGCTATAACATTCAATTAATTGGACTGTTTCATGGAAGTTAAACTAAATTAGCACACACAGCATCCCAGTCCAAAATATTATCCCAGAAAACAATCAACAATACTCATGTAATCTCAGTCTGGTGATATGATTTAGCACTGCTGTGGTATAGTCCTCAAAATGTACAATTTTTTGTCTATATGTGCTGAAATAGAAAATAATGAGGAACATCCGGTATCAAACTGTCCCATATCCAGATTTACAGGATTTTTGCATTTAGTAATTTATCAACAGAAACTGGGGGGCCCTTCTTCTGTGTGTTTAGAATTGTTTATGTCCCTTCATATGACTGTAGACCCAAGGGGGCTTTGGACTTAAGTTTTAAAATGCCCAAATAGTTACTTGGATCATTGAAATCCTGAAAATTGGCCTATATACATAGTGTGTATCTGCAAGCACTTAAAAAAAAAATCTTTATCAAATTTGTCAGCATGAAGACACCCAAAATAAATAGGAACAATAAATGCAAATTTAGACCCAGCAATTCAGTAATAAGCATGTATAATCAGGTAAATTTGTTTTCCAAAGCATTCAGCTCAACAGAGACTGTGGAAGATAAGGGTTGACCAACACAGAGAATGTCAAGGGAAATATTCTGCATATTTTCTATAAAACGGTTTAGTCGGAACCTCTCCCTTAATCATCAACACAAGCTGCATACATTTGCAGTGCTGGGGTACCGCTGCATTTCCAGGTGGGGTTGTTGCATATGTAAAACATAAGAACCATGCTTCTAGAAAAAGAGATGAGAATCCCTTGCATTTTAGCCTCACAACCCTGGTACATAAGCTTATATGAACATGTTCAAAGCACATTGTCCATAGCAATAATATTAAAATAACCAAAGCTTTATTGTTTTATCTTTTTGTAAATCTGTTTGAGTTTCTTTTACAATCAAGCGGTATATAAATTTTATGAAATAATTAATATGACAGTAATTACATTCAAGGCCTCAACATAACCTGATGTATGGTAATTCAGAAAATACACTGGCAAGGATCCAAACAAGCACGCTCCTCAATCCACATTCCCGAGGGGAATTTGGACTGGTGAAAGTAACTCTTCATGCTGCTTTAACTCTGGGAGCTTGAAAAGCAATTTGTGATGTGGCATGAGGGTCTGTTTAATTGGGGGGGGGGGGAGAGAAGCTATCCCCCCAAATAGCTCTTTGGATCCCTGCCATAACTTAGGTACATAGAATCATAATTATCCCTGGCCTGTTGCTATACGTCCATAGGACAGGGTGATACAACCTTGAGGCATTATAGTAGGTAGTACCACTCGACTTTGTAGATAGGGAATACTAACTTGCAGGAACTCCTTGTAAGTGAGGGAGGAAACCTAGCATACTAAGGGAAACTTTCCAGCCTAGCCACTTCTTGCCTGTTTGGTTTTTTGGTTGTTGTTTTTTAATAGAGTACTAAAAAAGAAAAGAAAGAAAGCTACCAACCCACATACCGTCTGAAGTGGTATGGTCCACTCTACCACCTCAGGTTTCTGTTGCCTCATTCTGCTGCATTTGTAGCCCAGGCCTCCAAGAAATAGACATTAAATTGTGTGTTTTGCTAAGATCAACAGGGACTGAATAGGCATGTATGAGGAAGCATGAAAAAATGTACAGGGAAGTGAGGTAGAATTGAAATACACATTGCTGGTGGAGAAAGAATATGTGCATGAAAAAGAGAAAGTATGAGAGGTATGTGTAATATTGGCAACATAAGGTCACTGCAGCACATAAAGTATTTGAAAATGCAGGCAGGCAGATCTATCCATAGGTGTCTAGTAGAGCCCCTGTCCCCACAGCAAAATCCATTAATCCTGTTCTGCTGGGCAGTTCCTTCTAAGTGTGTGTCCAAAAAAGTGCATGAACTGTGTACATGGCAGGTCTGAACTGCATCCCACCTTTCTTGCTAACCTTGAATGGCATGTTAGACAACAGCACCTGCCCGTTGCAGGCATTGTGTGAATTTCAGATCTATGTTCGAACTGTTCATGTAAGCTGTACTACCTTATGTTTCCAAATGCATATTCCATCAGAAGTATCTTCTGTATAAATACAACTGAAGCTCTTGTTTGGGCTCCCATTAATTCCAGTGTTGCCGACACAGAAGAGAGTCTTGGGGTATTGACCCTTGTCTTAGAAACTGTTAATGTTATTTTCAGAACTGGACAACACTTGGACACCCATATTTCTATTTTAAATGACACATTTCTTTCCCGTGTGTATAAAATTGTCTTCACTCAACTGAGAAGTTTTTCTAGTGTGCAGAAGATGCCCTCTGCTGGAAGAGAGGGTTTCTCACATCTATATGTGTGGGTGTATACTGTATTATATAAAATAGCATGTATATGTATGTATGGTTTTTAAAAGTGATGCTTACTCAAAAACTGTTGCTCAACATTTTTCTTCTTCTGACCCACCACACACAAGTACACACATTTCTCCTCTATTATATAAACCAAACATTTGATTACTTTGTAAATTCTAACCTGCATACATCCCATATTTTTCTTCTTTGATGTTATATTTACTACATTTTAAATATTACATATCTATACATCTAAGTAACATACAAACCTTTCATCTGATCAGATTATGCTTGCTGAGGGCATAGGATTGCAACTAAAGCTACAGTGCTATGCACATTACCTGGAAGGAAGTCCTATGGAGCACAGTGGGACTTCTCAATTGATAAGCATAGGGCAATGAGCACAACGTTACTGGGGGGAAATTACATTGGCTTAGTGCTATTCTTGTACCAGTGGGAGGCTGCATTGACACAACTCTTATCCAGTCAGTGGTCTTTTCCATCCTTGATGACAGAATAGCTCAAAAGAGGCGGCATAAGCTTAAAATGTTGTAATTGTAGCCAGTAGAGAGCCCTAGATAACTGTCCTTCTATCCCTATCCCTACAGCCTCATTGGAGTGTAGGAGCCCAACTAAGCGTGAAATCAATCATGGCACATTTTCAGAAGTAGAAATGCCCCAGCAAAGAAATATTATTCATGTGTCTGCTAACAAGACACACAGCATAGGTTTACATAACCCTACTACTGTGTCTAAAGCACAAGGAGCACACAAATTGGAACTTTGCCCAGACAGACATGCAACAGGTAGGGGATATGGTGGTGGGGTGGGGTTGGTGAAAGGGCAGATGAATGATGCTTGTCTTTTCAGAACCCTTCCAGATACTCTGCTTTTGAACACAAATGCCCAACAGGAACTTCAACTCCATTGTTGCAACTTGGACTGCAACAACAAAGCACTCAGCACAGAAAAGCTAGGAGGTATAGCTCACTGCGGGAGTGGGGGTGGGGGAGGGGAGACACTATACTTCAAAGCAGGTATCCCTCATATCCTCCATTCTTTCCTGCCAAACCACCAAGGAAAGACACGGGTGAGCAGAGCACTATCATAAACTTCCACAGTGTTAGTGTGTCATCCAGCGTGGCATAGTGGTTAGATTGTCGGACTAGGACCTGGGCATCAAGGATTAAAATCTCCACTCAGCTCACTAGGATGAGTTACTCACTCTCAGCCTAACCTACCTCACAGGGTTTTTGTGAGGATAAAAATGTGGCAGGAGGAGAACTATGTATGCCACCTTGAGCTCCTTGGAGTAAACATGGGATGTAACTCAAATAATAATGTGGGTAAAGAGTTTACAGTGGTACCTTGGGTTAAGAACTTAATTAATTCTGGAGGTCTGTTCTTAACCTGAAGCACCACTTTAGCTAATGAGGCCTCCTGCTGCCACTGCACTGCCGCTGCACGATTTCTGTTCTCATCCTGAAGCAAAGTTCTTAACCTGAGGTACTATTTCTGGGTTAGCGGAGTCTGTAACCTGAAGCGTATGTAACCCGAGGTACCACTGTATTGGCTTTATGACCCTCCATTTACTCAACAGTTTGCAGCAGTGTTTCCTGCATAGGGTACACAGGACGAATAAATACTGTGGCATACCAAGAAACCTAGGTAAGTTCTCACCAGGCACGAATGAAAAGAATGTAGAGCACCATGCATTTGATGGTGAGCACCAGAGCTGGGCAGTGGTTGGTTTTTTGTTTTGGTTACAGGACTAGAGGCAGGGGATCCAGAGTAGAGCAAACAGTAACTGGAGACAAGACTTCCAGTGCAGCTTCATACATTGAATTGGTGACTATTGTCCCAGTGACTTGCATTGTGCACTCCTCTTGAGATTGGGAGGAGTACCAAAGAGAGGTGAGTGCATATGGGGCATGAGGAATAGAAGAGCACGTAGTGGCAGCAGTACCCTTTCTCAACCAGTCTTCAACAGCCCTTACTGAGTACTTTAACCATTGCAACTGCTACCCATTATTCATCACTATCCCTGTGTTTCTCCACAGGCAACCAGAATGCACAGAAGCAAGTGTCTCCCTCTTCCCGTTGCCATGCAAACCACATGCAAAAAGGCCTACAACTGTAGCAGTGACCTGTGGGGAGCTATTTATACTTATTTTCTTATGTTTATCTTATACATTTCTTCCTTCATTGAAGGCAAGGTGGTATCTAGACAGCCACCCAACCAAGCACTGGCAATACCCAGATTTGCTTAGCTTCAGCAAGGTCGTGGTCTTGTGTGCCATCAGACCACAACCTTGGAAATTAGGTGCTTTGCTGCTTGCATAGTTCCTGTGACTTTGCAGAGTTTTCAAAGACATACAATAGGTGATGGATATCCCATGATGAATAAAGCTACCTGTGGTACTCCTGTGTCCATCATGCCGCTCTTGAAGGCACGGAGGTCCTGCAAAAGCAAGCAAGTTGGTTAGCCCATTACTGTATGATGCTGTCAGAACTTAATTCCAGAAATGATGCTGCCAATAAAAGCTATGATTCATTCACCTGTGTTGCTGTTATTACTGATACGTTGTGAATAAGAGTTTGCTTCCCTCAAACTCAGCTGTCTTCATAAGGAAACACACAATGGGAGGGGGCAGAAGGTTCTTTACAGTACCCCACTAGGGCTAAGAGACTGCATCTTGACCCAGTGGTTTTGCCCATTGAACACCAGCAAGGGAAGCAGGATGGCCCCTGCAGTTCATGGTGCTGTTGGCTTTTCCTCCTAGGAATTGGTTTATGATAAATCAGGCTGCATGAATTGAAGGAGGAAATAGATGACATGTTCTGCTGAGGAAACACCACCTACTGGCAAGCAACCATGTGTGCGTATGGCTGGTTGCAATGGAAGGGGGTGAGCAAAATGGCTGGGCCTCACTGAGTCTGACAGTTGGCAGAGTGAGTATGTTAGTCCTTGCACCATTCACTCCATTGGCAAGCTCTCTGTCCTGTTTCAGGTGTGCATGTATGTCTCCTCCCAACTCTTTCTCCTGGGAATCTAGCCCGGGATTGAACCTAAGATCTCCTGTGGTGTGTCTATGCTGTTTTCTAAGGCTAGAACTCCATGTTGTTGAGTCCATCTAGTCCTGTCTACATGGCTTGTCCAGTAATCAGCATGCAAAAGAGCAAATAGTGAATGTTCCTAGGAGACTACAAAAGCCCCAGCACAGATTATTCTTCTTCCTGCTCCTATAGTTGTGTGGTATAGTACTCAGTGGGATTCCTGAGTGCTAGATCTGCTTCCTCTCTCTTTCCCCATTCAAACACCCAGTTGTCAGTGGGGCACCCATACAATCATCTTTGCCCTTTGGGAGTCATCTCACCTGGGTGGGAAATTCACAGTGAACTAGCTGTCTTTAAATAAATAAATAAATAAATAAATAAATAAATAAATAAAGTGCTGCTGCCTTCTGTGGTGTGTAGCTTTCTGTTTTATGTGCTCCCACCCCTTGAAAAAAGCTTCCATCTTAATGCAAACACAAATATGAACTTGTTGTGTGCTATGCTCTGAATACACTGTGTGTGGGAAACTCTTTGGATCCATCCTGCATGTACAGCTCCTGATCCGAATCTTGTGCATTGTGGTATCAAAGTGGTATGTTCTGGTGGAATAACATTATCACGGCATTTCTGCTGCTGTTGTGAGTTTATTAGTGCCATGCCTACAATGGCTAGTAGGGATGCCATTAGTTTGCAGTACCAGAATGTGTGGGTGGAACTTGTAGGGGTGCTATGGCAGTGCCTGCTCATACTGGTACATCGGCTTTTGTTTCTCATACTGTTCTTGTGCACAAGTTCATGACTACTTAATGTTGGCTTTGGTGCTGGCTTAGCAGGGCCAGAGGACTGGTCCGCCTGACTTACTAGCAGACATTCTGTGTGTGCACATTGTGTGTGTCTGGCAGGTGAAATTGTTCCCAAGGTGACTATTTTGTAAATGGTAGAAACACTATCCATTTCTGACATCTAATACTATTACTGTGTTTTGCATATGATGTGTCTAGCTGTGTTAATGATCCAATCCCTCCTCTTAAGAGACCACAAAAGATGCTGTCCCAGGGGAAAGAAAACCATGAAGCTTCCGATTGGGATTGGATGCCCAGGGCATAATCCCACCATCGAAAATTAAAACTGGCAGATTACGTCCCTTCTAATAAAGTAGAGGTTGTCTCACAATTGCATTTCTGATTTTATAATCCAGTCATTAAAATACAAACATGGGACCTCTCTTTTTAAAAACCTTTTTTTATTTTTACCTTTTGTCACACTTGTCATTTTTAATTGACTTGGAATATAGAAGTTGCATGCATTTGTGAAAATATAATTAAGCTCAACTTTTCATAGCCAGGTGCTTAGCCAAAAATGCAAAACAGATGAATGTTAGTTTAAGAAGAGCTGATTTAGCTAATGCCTGTCAATTCACAAACACTGCATTTATCACAAAAGAATATTGTAAATTATATCACATGTAAATAAATTAGCTGCTTTTTCTCGCTTAATCTGGAAGTGTTTTAAAGTGTGAATTAGCAAAAAGAAGAATGGAAAGTACATGGGACAGAATTGTTAAAAAATTGGGAAATGCTGAAAATCGTAAACATTGGAAGAGAAAAAGACAGAATGAAATAATCATTTAGTATTTAAAATATTTTATTAAACTAATGATGCAAGGTGAAAAAGGCATACATATTTGGTAAAAGCATCTATGACTATTTTGAGAAGCAGAGTAGTACTCTTATCTGTAAAATGTGTTTAGAGTAATATTTTTTTAAAAGAAAATAATCATGTCTGGTTTTTTATTTTGTTTTTGTTCTGATGTTACTGTTTCATGGGAAATTAGTTAGTTGTCCCATAAAGGGATAAGATACTAAAATGGGAAAGGATATATATCCTTCTTGCTTAGCTTGTTCTCTCTAGTGGCAGCTGATCTTCCCTGAGTAGATAAATGGGTAATTTCCCTTCCTCTGACTGCTCAGGGAAGATCAGATGCTGCCAGAGAGAACAAAATGAACTCGCCAGCAAAGTACAGTATAGGCTAGCCGCTAGCCAATTACAAAGCTAGTCAGAGTGAGTGAGTGGGTGGCAGCAGGGGCTTTTTCCTTGCTGAAAGCACCATACAAGGTAAGGGTAAAACAAGTGATTTGAAGGTGTCCCCAGCTCTTTCTTTGATGCCAGGGAGGGATGGAGAGGTGACAGTAAAAGGCACAGAATGACTGCAGCTGGAGAGGCTGCAATTTTTAGACTACATGCTTGGGAGCAATCTTGTAGTAGATCCATAAATGTCAGTGGGATAGCTCTAAAATACGTGGTTTAAAGACTGGCATCTTAAGCTTTAATTCTCAGTCACTGAAGAAGTACACACTTAGCAAAAGTCAGCCAGAGTGATTCCTTCCTTAATAATTAACTCATGGCTTAAAAAAAAAAAATATATTCATTGTGTTCTTGCATTGCAATCTGGTTTGGCAGATAATAAGAGCACTGTGCATATTTTTAAAAACTAAACACCTTCGCTATTCAAGTTAATATTCGAAACTGAAATAAGAAGTTAGCTTTTAATCTTGTGTAGGAAGATAAAAATCTAACCCTCGGTGCCTCTTTTCCTTTCAGAAAAGCATAACTGGCTTTCCCAAATATGACATGTTAGATGATCTTCACTGTAAAGAAAAGTGCATTTACAGGTTCCTGATGTGACTGCTTCTACACAGAATCATTCTTTGTATGAGCATTTTGGGTCAGGCTGTGAATTTTCCTCTTCTTCTCCTTCCCACTAAAATCATTGAAATATATTCTGTCGGTCTTTCACATCAGAGGTGTAAATGGATTTCTTGAAAGTTTTTCTTCAGAATGGTAAAAGGCAATCACTTTACAACTTTGACTCCATTACGAGCTGCAACACAAAGCTACAAAGATACCACCCTAACTTTGAGAATACTCTGCTGCTGAGTGACCTTGCCTCCACAAGGGCAGATACTGTACATACTCTGTCTGTGCAAAGAAATGCTTGGGCACAATCTCTGTATCTCTGTATGCTGCTTGTTTGATAGCACTTGCACAAGAAGCACAGTAGAGGGAAGAGCAGTCAAGTTTAAGTTTTGAGAATGGTTCTGTTTTACTGACGGCACTTTTGTGTGCCCCTGTGGTGGAAATGAGATTGTCCCCTTTTCCCCCTTATTTCTTAATGACACCAGCATTGTATGGTCATAGTTCACATACTGTACAGATACTTATATTTGCTTTTGGAATTTAGGCGTTTCATTACACAGTAGTATTACAGTATTGAAATTGCAGAAATTGCAGAAGAAGTTCTGAACAGCACTGGTGGTATTTGGCTCCTGAGGAAACAGGCAAAGCAACATGACCCCTTAAAATATTTAGCTTTTAAAGCTTTTATACATAGACAGTGACTATTAAGCAATGCATTTGAGTTCAGAAGAGATGCAATTTTTAGTTACTCTGTGCAACTTTCAGCATACATTTGTTTATATTTTTAACAAAACGCAACTATCAAATGAATCTCTTGATATATAATTCTATATGTAGCAAAATATCTAGTTTGGGTCCTCCCTAATTTTTTCATGTGCTTTCTTCTATATCACCCTACCCCCTATATGTTTTCACGTACATAAAAGTTCAGTAAGTTGCTGATAAAGGCTTCAGACACCTTGTAAAGACCTGCATTTTCTCCCAGGCTTTCCCTGACCCATAAAATCAGACCCTTTTATGTGTCTGAATCTTTCTGACTCCTGTTTTTATTTGTTTTTAGTTACTTTTGCTTTGTTTTTTTATTGGTTTCAGATTGTATCTGTGTTTTCATGATAGTGTTTGTTTTTTATATTGCACACCATTTAGAGATTTTAAAATATTAAGCTGTTTATAAATGCTTTTAAGTAAATAAATGCCATTTCCCCCTTAGATTCTAAATATGGGACAAGAGGCTCATATACTGTAAGACCCTTGGGTAATCGTTTAGGCTCAGCTGAGTTTCCATCACAGAACAAAATTTGCCCCTGTAAATAACTGGCCTAACCCCACCCTATGACCCCCACAACACATGCCAGAGACCTGCAGGAATTATCCAGTGTGTGCCAATATTTCAACAAAACCAGCTGCCTGGAAATTGATAGAACTGAAACAAGTTCTTCTCCCTCAGTCCTTTCCTGACAGTGACATTAAAGACATTAAGAAAGTAGATAGTTAAAATCTGTTGAATTATTGTAATGGAGGGCAAAACATATGTTTCAAAAGTGGTTTCTACTGTATAGAACAATCTCTTTCCAAACACATGTGAAATATAGATGTTTTGTGCTTTCTCCACAAACGATGAAAGAGAGTGAACAGAACTGTCTGGACATGTGTCACGTTGAAAATAATTTTTCTCCTGCCTCCTCTTTCCTCCCCTCTGTTTTCTGGAAGCTCACCTGATCTTAGCTTTTTATCCCACCTTCAAACTTTCTGTCGTGAAAGTAAAAAGCATTTTAAATTTGAGCAAGCGTATGATGGCTGGGGTGAAAACCAATGTAAGGCCGGCATTTTATCAAATTGTATCTATTTCATTGTAGCTGATCTGTATACCAGTGTGTTATAATGGTTTGAGTGTCAGAATGGGGACTGGGAGACTCAGGTTGAAATCCCCACTCAGCCAGGAAGCTCATGAGGTAACACATTCTCTGAGCTTCACTGGCTTGTTGTGAGGATAAAATGGGGGAAAGAGAAACCTTTTATATCACACTAAGCTACTTCCTGTAGTAGAAGAGTAGGACAAAAATGTTCTCTATGAAATAAATAAGGGTGCACAATTATTAGTTGTGTTAAACATTTATATATGTTATAGTTAACAGTAACAAGTGTCCTTAGTTATCCAAGTGCCCTTTGCATTCATTGGTGAGAAAACTAGAGCAACTGAGTAGACTATTTAATCTGTGCATTTCTCCCTATATGTCCACAAATAGAAGGTCTGCATTCCAGCAGACTCTCTGAGGAGCCCAGGTCCCTCATGTGCCTCTGACATGAAATACAAATAAATATATGGTCCAAAATAGAAAAGCCTGTGTCCTGAACTGGTGTAAGGAATCCAGATTTTTGTTATTTTTATTTCAGTTCATAGCCTGCCCTGTCCCAAAGGTCCATAGCAGCTAACAGCATGTGCATTTTATGTAGAGCCCTTGCCTCACCCTTCTTCACAACAAACTTGTGAATGGAGGTCATGAATATTTCCTTTTACGAGTGTGGAACTTAAAACCGAGAATGACATCTCAAGGTAAATCAGGGAAATATGGTAGAGCAGGGATTTAAACCCAGATCAAAGACTGTGGACTACTTTGGGTTTTGTTTAAACACATGCACACACATATATACAGATTAGTCCTTTTGTAATGCAGAAAATTGTAATGCAGAAAATATATCTAATAGATATATTTTTGGGGGGGAATAACCTTAGTTTTTAATGGAAGGGCTAAGTAAGATCTGTGAATTAATATGCATTAAGTAGCAGGCTGTTTTATTAATTTATGATAAGTATTGAAGTATGACGGAGTGGGTGAAGTGAGAATTACCATTTGCTGCTGTGAAAATGATGCTTGTCATGTTATCTCCCAATCCTAAAGTGTTGTCTTAAGCTTTGTCTTCATGAGACTTAAAATCTTGTATTATGCCCAGTGATCAGCCTTAAACCTCTTTGCTGTCACTGAGGAAAACAAATCCTTTGCCTTTCTTTGCCTGGGGGATGTGGAGAGCTGAAGTGGTCCTATGTGACTAAATTAGATGAAAGACTTGCCTTCCCACCACGGAGACACAGAGTCTAATCAAGTGAAATGAGTTCTGAGATCTCCACTCACTTCCTAGAGGATATCAGTTTACATTACAAAATCACGCGACACCTAATTCATCACAGTTGATGCAGACTTTACTCGAGAGAGGGCCACAGCTCAGACAAGGATAGTAAACCACCTGTCCCCTCTGTGGAAGGTTTGATTATTAAGGCAGTGGGAAGCAATGGTGGGAAGGGTCTTTTGACCTGTATTTTATGTATTTTACATAAAGGGAGAGGGAGATGTCAGACTTAAAAGTGGAAAGATTTATACTTTTAATTATAGTTAACATAGATCATTCCCACCCCTTCATCTACATATGAAGCTAAACTTTTTCTTTTCTTTTTTCCAAATTTTTTTATTAAATTTTCCACAATTATAACAAAATACAAAAAGTGAAAACAAAAACAAAAAAGAAAGAAAAAAAAGAAACATACCAAAGGGGGGGGGAGGGGAACAGTACAACACATTACAAGAGAAATACAACCAAACCCACACCATAAAAAAGAAAAAATAATCTTAATACCTTAAAACCCAACCTTGCTTACATATTGATTGACTTCCTCTAATCCCTCCCTTCTGAATTTCCTTGTATTTGAATGTAACAGCTTTCCAATATCATTATTAAACAACAATATTCCAATTATAATCAAATTTGTTCACTTTTCTTACTATTCTAAATCCCATTTATTTAATTGAATCCTAATTTAATCCTAGGCCTTTTTGGTACTTTCAAGTAGTTTCTAAGTTTTTTATATTACAATATTTATTCAAATAGTCCTTAAATTTCCTCCAATCTTCTTGGTATTCCTCTTCTCTCTGGTCGCGGATTCTTCCCGTCAGGTCAGCTAGCTCCGAAAAGTCCATCGTCTTCATCTGCCAATCTTCCACTGTTGGTAATTCTTGTGTTTTCCAATTTTTGGCAACAAAAATTCTAGCAGCTGTTGTGGAATACAAAACCAATTTAACATCTTTCTTGGGCAATTCCAAACCTGTTATTCCAAGCGAAGCTAAACTTTTTTTGTTTGTTGGCGCAGAAGTGTTTTTAAAGTTGTATACCAGTTCAGCATCACAAATCATGGTTGTATGTTACCAGAAAAGTGACATTGCAGTGGCTTTGTAAATAGATGGCCAAATGTTTTTCAGGGTGATGTCTAATGTCTTCATGCTTCCATATCTGGTGTGGTGAAGAAAAACTAATCAACTTCTTGATTTCTTTCAGGGCATTGTGATAACTCCCTTACTCCTGCTGCTTTTTGTGAGTATCTTAATATTGCTTTTCTTTCTGTCATCATCACATTGACTGTTAAGTAGTGTCATATTGGATGTGGAAAAGGGGCCATTTTTAATGTTCCAGACTATTTTCAATGATCAAAGTACACATGACTAGTTCTTGACAACTTTCTAAGTTGATATAAATAAAAATGTGTCATGGAAGCAGTTATCACCATGTGCTCATCTAGATTAGCAGTTGCATTGATACCAAAACAAGGAGCAGCATTAAATGGCAAGTAACTTACTGGAAGATCTATCTTCTCCTATGTAGGCAGTATCTGCTCTAGATTTTGATTTGATTTGATTCCTTATACTCCTATGCTGCTTATCATTCAAATGAATCCCAAAGCAGTTTGCAAACAGTAAATAACAGTAACATGTTAGAATGTAATAAAACATCATAAATACAGCATGGATCATATGGAATAATTAACAAATCATCAGTGAAACAATTACCTTCTTTATAACACTGTTAACAAAGCAACTACTAAAAAATAAATTAGACATCACAATTAAAGCAAAAGTCATATGATCAATACATTATTTATAATTTACAAAGCAATATTAGCAACGTTAACAAAATAGCAGGCAAAAAGAAAACGTTTGCACACACACTCCACACCCCCTTGACTCATAATCTTTCAGTCTATTCTGCTCATTAAAATAAACATAGAAATAAGGCCTGTGATAGCAACCTCCTCCTAAAGGTTCCTCTGGCTGGAGATTGGGCAGCAGAGATGAAACCAACCACCCTCTGATGGCAAACAGATTTAGAGGGGCCCTTAGACAATATAATGGAAATATAAGACTTGGCAGGATTTTGTTTTTGTAAGTAACGGGATAAATGTGCTTTATATATTTGTGATTTTCAGGTTGCCATTTTTAAGTACAAGATAGGGAACCAATGAATATGTATTTCTAAATCCTTGCCTGCTCTTTTGATTGAGATAAACAATAAACTTCAATGGAGATGTTAAAACAGAAAGAGAGAGCTAAAATGGTGAACAGTTTTTTTGTGTTTATCAGGACTATTATCTTGTATGATGACAAATTGCTAAAGCCATTGGGGCTATTAACCAAATTTTGCTCACATTTACCTGCTGCTGGCCTTCAAATCAGGAGGCATATTTGTTCAACCATCCATTAGTTTGGTTGAATTATATTCCTAGAATGAAACCAAGAGACTTTATTCTGTGTTTCTCAAATGTCGTCTTTGTTGCTTGGTGCTCTGTATGTGACTTTGAAAGAGGGATTTCAGGGGAACGTTTAACAATATATTTAATTCTTATTTCAACCTTGCTGAAATAAGTAGCTAATTTCCCATTTGGTTTACATGGCTGTAGATGTGTAACAAGGGAGAAAGGAAATGACACAAAGAGAAAATCAGCTATGAATTATAACTTAGAAATCTCCAGAGAGGAAATTTTAGGTATGGTCTACTATATAGAAAATGTTTTTGTTTATCTGTGTTTAACCTAGAAGGGTTTAAATATTCTAGAAAAGGTTGTAATTTAGGATTCCATATAGTGAATTGAAGTGCTACCCTTAGAAGAACTAAGTGAAATTTCTTTATGCATTGCTTAGCTCCCTACACATATTTTTCTGGTTCACCTGACACTGACAATGCTGGGTAATATAGCAAAATTGGAACATAAAGTTAGTTGAGACTGCCAGCACTCCCTCAGCCTTTGACTGCACCAAATCCCCAGACCAAATGCAGCAATTAAGAAAAGAAATGTGGACTTTCTTGTCTGTCAAATTTGGTCACTTGTTCTGTCTGAACTAATGGAGGTGTGTTTCAGAATACATTAAGGGTAAAGGTAAAGGACCCCTAACAGTTAAGTCCAGTCGCGAACGACTCTGGGGTTGCAGTGGTCATCTTGCTTTACTGGCCGAGGGAGCCAACAGTTTTTCCGGGTCATGTGGCCAGCATGACTCAGCCGCTTCTGGCGAAACCAGAGCAGCACACGGAAATGCCGTTTACCTTCCCGCCAGAGCAGTACCTATTTATCTACTTGCACTTTGACGTGCTTTCAAACTGCTAGGTTGTCAGGAGCAGGGACCGAACAATGGGAGCTCACCCCGTCATGGGGATTTGAACAGCCGACCTTCTGATCGGCAAGCCCAAGGCTCTGTGGTTTAACCCACAGCGCCACCCGCCATCTCGCTAAATCAAGAGAGTGTTCTACTTAGTCCTGTTCCTAATTAGTGGCATATGTTGGTGGTGGGAGGCAGTATTCCCTTTGGAAAGCAAGCCCCATACCATGTCTCAAGGGAACAGTTTTGTCATTCCTGCTCACAGTTTTGCTTCTATTCTCAAACCACCTTAAGGTTGTCCGCATTGGTAAGAAGTTGATCCATTGGAATTATTTTTAAAAACCTTGTTCCTAGTCCTCATATTAACACCTCCTTTTTGCTATCTCCCCTCGTAATCACACAGTATGCCCCTAGCCCTGCCTTCTGCCCCTAACCATGGCTTCAGTCTTGCCTCTTCTTTTGCATCCATCCCCTATTTCTATTTATAAAACTGAACTTAGAGATGCATGCAGACATGATTTTATGATATTTTCTGTTGTCTTGCACATAATGGTTGAAAGGTGTAAGGAAAGCATTATGAGTGCAGTTTTATGTGAAAAAGAAGTTTTTGGGGAAATCATGCAATCTTTAAAATGGGAGAAATTATTAGCATGTGAATACATTGGTAGTTATTATTATCATTATAAATTGCATTTTTGTGAAGTATGAAATCACTGAAGTGGCTCGTACAAGTTGTCAAAGTTCTTGCCTTTTTTGTTAGCTCCAGATTGTCTAATTGGAGCCTTCAGAGAATGTTTAGGTAGGTGATTCCAGACCTGAGAAGCAGATGCAAGCACTCTGTCCTCCCACTGGACATTAGGTGTGGTGGCCAGGAGCTACCATACCAGATGAAACCTAGATACTCCCAATCTCTCACTCTTGTCCACCAAACTCTGTCTAAAGGCCAAATTAGGACAATTGGTTGCTTGCTGGGAAGAGTGTTTAACCTCTCCTGCCTCTGCTAATTCTCCTGCTCAAACCTCCTCAGTTCCATTTTCTTGCAACTGGGCTTCTTTGTTGTTTCAGAGCCCCAGCTAGGGCTTTACAGGGAAGATTTGCAAGAATAAATTAGTGGGTGGGAATAGGATGAAACCCTTCCACCAATACTCTTCATTGGTGTTGTGAGGGTAGCAGGATATGTCTTGGTGCCATCTTAAAGACTTGACCACCTTCCTTCCTTGCAGGGAAAGGGGTGCTTAGACTGAGGGGATGGTGTGCTTTTGACTATGTAAGGAAAGTGAATGTCATGAGCAGGATATTTGTTTGTGCCAGGAGCATGTGTTGATGAGGTTATGTATGAGGGTTAATGAGTAAAAGGGAGATTGGTGTTATTTAACTACATTTTACTCAGAGTACCTATTGAAATTAATTAACATGACTAAATTAGGCCCATTAATTTCAGTTGAATACCATTGTATGTGTATGTAAACTCCGTGAATTTCCATATTTTCTAGTAACGAAAACAATTATTATTTATTACTTGCATTTATATTTTGGTTTCCTGACCCAAAAAGGAGCCTAGAAGCAGACTTTTTAACTTTTACTTCCTATTCTGTACTGCTCTCTAAGGTTTCAAAGCAGCACAATAATGAGTATATTAATCTGTATGTGTAATGTAGTAAGATAAGAACTTCTCCTTCTAGATAGGTTTACATTTATTGATTACAGTTTATATTTTGTGCTATTTGCACAAAATTTATTACTGGTAGCTTTTAATACTTCACACTGCTTTGCTTCCACATACTTGTTAATGTAAAATGAGTAATATGAAGTAACTGTTAAAGAAATGCTGAAGTACACAAAGGGAAGAGTGAGCACTTACAATAAATTATACATTTTGCATAAATTATTAATTTTCTTAAATGAATGGTATTAAATGTAAGACAGTTTTGTATTTGAAAGAATACTGTGACCGAACTTAATATTTGATTAATTCCTTTCAAGAAAAATATTCAGGATTTATGTTACCTTAATGATGGGTTTTTTTTGGGTCTCATGTAATTGTAACCTCACTTAAGAAACAGTATCTTCCAGCCTTTTCAATTTTAAAAGTCATTTCTGTGTCTAATTAAACTTTGTTAAAGTGTTACTGAGCCTTTGTTCCCAATTATACTCAGCTATATTCATATCTGTATGAAAATTTCTGAATAAGTGGACAACCTAAAGAAAATGATACCATTCATTCATATGGTAGAAAGAAAACATCTCTACTGTACTTAAAAACACTTTCCACATGGGATTAACCCATTCCAGTTGCTAATAGTGGATTTTGTTGACTCTCTTCTGTAGTACCTGACCCCTAGTACTTAATGTGAGCTATTGAGAATTGAAAATCAAGCCTGCCCGCATTCAAGGGCTAAACTCAAATGGCCCCATTTATGAATGACACATTGGGCAACATTTCAGCAGCATGCTGAAAATAAAGTCTTGAATGTGTGGGGGGTTTGTTTAAGTGCTCACAATGCTTTGTATATCTGTCATGTAGTACTTCATTTATTTGAGTTCACTATCCTGTGCAGTGTTAGTAGCACAATATTTTTGTATGAAGAGAAACTTTCCACTTCTTTGGCTTATCCCTTTTTCTTAATGCATTCACTCACTTTTATTGAAATTCTTTCATTTGTATCAGTCATTTTGACACTAATAAAGCGAATAGTGGGGTTTTCCACTCTCCTGGAATGAAGGCTGAGCTATATTTCTAAACCTGTGAGGTAAGAGGGTAGGATATGACAACAGGGAAAGAGAAAGATGAATTGTAATGTACATTTGGTCAGCGTTTTAGCACAATTTTTGTTTGCATTTTTCTGTTATGTTGTAACTTAAGGCTGATTTTGCAAGGGTGAAAATAGGATGGTGAGTTCATATTTAGACTTGATTATTTAACCATAGACTCAAAACCATTTGACATGCTACCTTTCACAATATATGTTCAGTCAGCCAAGCTCCTCCAGTGGGCTGGGGGGCGCTGAGTGCATGTTGAGTGAGCTAAATAGACACATCTGAACATTCGCAACTGTCCTGAAACCCAACTAACAGAGTTGCATTCCTCTGGACCACTTCACTTAGATGTATCTTAGGAATATGTTACTAAGAATAATGTAGAAATCCGTCTACTGAAAGAAGGACAGTGGGAAAATCTCCAGGGTTTTTTGTTGAACTGGAAGTTTGGATAGATAAAGTCAAATATATGAATGCTGTCCTATCACAAATGCAATAGGAAGCATTTGGAGATACTAGAGAAGCAGTATAAGGTGCTGTTAGCAGCACATATTGTTCCAGTTTTTAGTTTCCAAGCAGTCACCAAGGACAGCATCCTGTAGGTCACACTGCAGTATTCTTACTTTTGAGTTTGCAAAGATCCTAATTACTCTCCCTTAGTCTGGGGTGACAAAAAGCAATACCTCCTTCTAACTAATTTGGTGTTGGGAAAATGTATTCCTGGCACTGCCAGTTACTAGGCTAATAGGCATAGTGTTGGATCCAGGGACATCTGAAGACTACAAACAGGAGCATCCTGGGAAATCATGGATATGGTGAATCTTCTTTTATTGGAATGCATTCCTGTATATCCCAGGAACTTCCTTTTTCATGCTTTTTTGCAGAACTAGCAGGTACCATTTGGTAGACATTCCTGTCTACACCTTTACTGAACTGCAGTTTTATGTTTAGTAAAGCATATTCTGCATCCCTGTAGTGAAATACCTTCACTCTCAGTTCTCTGTAGCAGACAAAAGTGCAATCAGATGATGTCCTTTATTTATTTAAACATTTATACACGGGGCAATTGACAGCCAGTAGAAACCCATTTAAAACACTGAATCATAAAACCAGTGAGATTATTAAAACAGCAGAGTTTAAAGGAAAGTGCCAACATTTGGAATGGTGTTTGGAGACAGGTTGTGGATTCCAGATAGTAGCTTAACCAACCACTGTATCCTTTATTAGCTTGAATTCCTAGAGATGTTCTAGTGTAGATTCTACAACCTCAATATGATTAGGAGGATGCAAGAACACAACCTGGCTTTCTTTTTAAAAAAATGTTTACGCTCTGAGGAGCATAGCCCCGAGGACTGCCTCTGAAGTGGACTTAACGAAGTGGATGAGGGATTGCAATTTGGCACAACTGATATGAAGTGTTTCATCTGACTCCACTAATGCAATTGTGGCAGTTACAGATGCAGCATCTTCCTTGGAGAATACCACAGCTGTGATATTTGTCCTCTTTGCCAAAAAAAGGAGAGAAATTGAACAGCTGGTCTGAGAGAGAAATAAGGGCCTGAAAGTTGATTTCCATCTGAGAACTCTGTACCAGGGCAAATCTATCCTGTCTTTTGGTGTTTTTGTTTTGTTTGTAAACTGGAATAGAAGTAAGTTCACAATTATTTTGCAAGCCATGGTTAAAACTAGTAACAATGTTTTAGAAAAGCCTAAAAACTAGGATACCCAATAAGGTTTCAGGACATTTTCATCGTATTTCATTTTCTTTATATTGTGCTGAGAAGCATGACTTTATGTTTTATCCTGTGATCTGGGGGTAGGAGACTTTCAGCCCCCTAGATGCTAGATTTATTACATCAGATTATGTATGTTCGTTGTATGGCCTTGGACGGGGAGCCTCCTGATGTGGCTCTCCTAATGCAAGCAGCATGGGAGATAGGATGGAAACCTGCAGAACTTGGTTTAACATGGGTGGCTAACTTGAGGCACTCCGTATGCTGTTGGACTCCAACTCCCATGAGCCTCAGCCAGCATAGCCAGTGATTAGGGATGATGGGAACTGCACCTGAAGGGGCACAGATTCCCCATCACTAATATTAGCTGTGTAATCAGTATTCAAGACTTGCAAAATTAGAACATACACAGTGCAATCCAGTACCTGTCTACTCAGAAGTAAGCCACAGTGAGTTTACACACATAAGTACAGATTTATACAGATTTATGTTTTATATTTCTGGACATTTAAACTTATTGGTAATTCATTAGCAGTTAAAATTCCATATTAACATCATGCTTTTAATTTCTTTCACAGCTTGGATCCTCCTCCTCTGTGCCTTTCTCATCTATATTCTCACAACTGTTCATGACCGTTGTAGTTCCACTCATAATTGGACAGGTATGTTTTTAATATACATATATAATGTTTCTAAAGTCTTATGGACTGTAAAAGAGAGGAGTCTGACACTTAGAAAAAGGCCTCTGGATAGTGACATTTAATAACAGAGAGATGACAGTGTAATGCTCCCTGAAGCCACATTGATTTTACTTGAGAATGAGCAGCTGTCCCTCACTCCCTCTGATGAATCTTTTACATATCTATCTAAAAAAAGTGTTTGGGAACATGAAGTAGGGGAAGAAAATGGTAATCTTGGTGTAAATGAGCTGTGAAAGTATCGTAAAGGTCTGCAAATGACTTGATTTAGAAAAAGTCTCCTTGATGAAGCTGCACAGCTAATTGTTTCAAATCATTGCATCTAAGCATGTGCTAAAGTAAAATAGATTACCCAAGAACTAGTTGTGCTTGCTAAAATAAATTAAGCATTTCTGGTTATCATTTTTCATGTTTGTTTGTTTGTTTATATGTGTTATATATTCTTGTAAGGGTATATAATGCATTTATTTATATTTTATTTGAGTATTTGTATACTGCGTTTCAGGAACCTGCATGTGTGTGCATATATCCATATTGGTCAAGGCCCAAGCAATTTGTGTAGGCCTCCCAAGGTGAAAATTAGGATAAAAATACATACATGCTATTATTTTAAATAATAGTGTATATATGGATTTTTGGGAGTATATTAAGATTCATGGTTTTGTACACAAAAAATAAGGTTAATATTAGGTTATACAGGCGACTCCCCACTTATGTGGGGTTTATGTTCTGGGGGGCCCCACACATAAACGGGGAGCACCCACTAAAAAGCCTCTAAACATCCATTTTACCTGCTTTCCATGCTCTCCAGTACCTTTGCCTCTAGATTGCAAGAAAAAGTAGGGAACAATACATCTGAGCCCACTGTTGAGTGGGGTAGCAGCAAGAGCTCCCATCTGCCATTTTGGATCCCATAAATTAAAAAAAAAAAAATTTAAACATTTATTTCTGGAGTTTGGGCTCACTGACATCCTCTTCAGGCCACAAGTCACAAGGATTTTCCAGCCTTCTCCCACGATTTCAGAATTTGAATTTATTTATTCCAGTTAAGTCCAGTTAAGTATAAGCAGCTAAGTTTTGCCCTGGAACCCACTTTTTGTGTACTGCCTAAATACCATGTATTTCATACATGGATTTTTTCAGGGAAAATGTTTATCCTGTCATTTTTGAACTGTACTTGTGTTACAAGAATACAAGTAGGCCACTGCATGTACTTTACAGATAAGTGTACACTAAAAGCCAGTCTGGCTACTTTAATAACATGCTTGCACATTATACATATATGTATGAAGTTACCAGTTATATTATTTGCATGACATGTTGATGTTCAGGTCTTTTGACTCTAAAGTCAGAACATATTTCAGCTGTTCAATAAGCTAGAAGTTAAAAGCACACATTCAGAATGTGTGTATCATTAAGCTCCCATATAAGGATCATATAATGAAAATGATGATCAAACACAAAGTACCCAGTTAGATTAAGGCTGCATGTTTACATCACAAAAGGCAAATTTAAGCACCCTACACGCCCCCTTGCCCTCACTCTGAATAGAGGTGAAAGGGAGGCATGTCCCTGTTGCCAGGCAGCGGGATGACATTCCTTTTCTTTCTGTATTGCATTGGTAGTTTCACTGCCCACTGATGTTGCATCACCTCTAGTTCTTTATGTGTCCTTTAGTGAAGGAATGAAAATTGAGGTGTGCATTTAATGTGCATTTAATGTGAATCCCCATTTACCTTCTGCTGTATCAAGTTAACTCTACCCAGTTGGATTGAGAAATGTAGGAAGCCTCAGTATACTGATTCTCTACACTGACTCACAACATGTACCCCAGGATTTTAGACAGGAGTCTCCAAGCCACATCTGAAGATTCCAGTAATTGATTCTGGATCCTTCTGCATGCAGAGGATGTGCTGCATTGCTCCTAAGCTAAGGTTCTTCCCCGTGTGTTATCTTCAACACCTGCCCTTCAATACCCTACCCCTTTACAAGCAGTTTAGTGGCCTCAGAAAAATATTCATGTAGAAAAGACTTTGTTGAAGATTTGTCTTGACCTTATATTATTTCAGTTACAGATGGGTAGCCGTGTTGGTCTGCCATAGTCGAAATAGAAAAATTCCTTCCTGTAGCACCTTAAAGACCAACTAAGTTAGTTCTTGGTATAAGCTTTCGTGTGCAAGCACACTTCTTCAGATACACTGAAACAGAAGTTACCAGATCCTTCTATATATTGAGAAGGTGGGGAGGGGTATTACTTAGAAGGGTGGTGGGAATCGGAGATTGGCAGATAGCTGAGATGAGCCTGTTGACGACTCTTAACGACTGTAATAGGTCTTACAGGAAAAGGCAAGGGGTGAGAAGGTGAGAAATGGCTTAGTCATGTATAATGAGATAAGAATCCAATGTCTTTGTTCAAACCAGGTTTCTCCATTGTTTTAAGTTTGGTAATGAGTTGTAATTCAGCAGCTTCTCTTTCCAGTCTATTTCTGAAATTCCTTTGTAGTAAAACAGCTACTTTGAGATCTTGTATAGAATGTCCTGGGAGATTGAAGTGTTCTCCTACTGGTTTCTCTGTTTTGTGATTCTTGATGTCAGATTTATGTCCGTTTATTCTTTGGCGTAAGGTTTGGCCTGTTTGTCCAATATAGAGAGCTGAAGGACACTGTTGGCATTTGATGGCATACACAATGTTAGACGATGAGCAATTAAATAGTCCCGAGATGGTATGTGTGATGTTGTTGGGGCCAGTAATGGTGTTGTCCGGGTGTATGTGGCAGCAAAGTTGGCATCTGGGTTTATTGCAGGCTCTGGTGCCAGTGTCCGTGTTAAGTCTGGTTGTAGTATTATTGTGGGTTAGGAGTTGTTTAAGATTGGGTGGCTGTCTGTAGGCAATGAAAGGTCTTCCTCCCAGAGCTTGAGAAAGAGAACTGTCATTGTCCAGGAGAGGTTGTAGATCTCTGATGATGCGTTGAACTGTTTTAACTTGGGAGCTGTATGTGATGACTAGTGGAGTTCTGTTATTTTCTTTTTTGGGTCTGTCTTGCAGCAAGTTCTCTCTGGGTATCAGTCTGGCTCTGTTGATCTGTTGTCTAACTTCATCTGCTGGGTATTTTAGTTCTGAGAAGGTTTGCTGTAGATCTCTTAGGTGAGAGTCTCTGTCTGTAGAATTGGAACAGATGCGGCTGTAACGTAGTGCCTGGCTATATACAATGGACTGTTTGGTATGTTTGGGATGGTAGCTAGAGGCATGTAGATATGTTTGTCGGTCAGTTGGTTTACGGTATAAGGTGGTGTCTATGTGTCCATCCTGTATTTTTATAGTAGTGTCCAAAAAATGTATTTCTTGCATAGATTGATTCATTGTAAGGTTGATTGTGGGGTGAAAATCATTGAATTTCTGGTGAAAGGTGTCCAGGGTCTGTTGACCATGTGTCCAGATGATAAAAATATCGTCAATGTATCGTAGGTACAAGAGAGGTTTGAGTGGGTAGGAGTTTAGGAAACGTTGTTCTAAATCTGCCATGAAGATGTTGGCATACTGTGGGGCCATGCGGGTGCCCATTGCTGTGCCGCTGATCTGAAGGAAGAGGTCATCACCGAATTTGAAGTTGTTGTGGGTAAGGACAAATTGGCAGAGTTTGGTGGCAAGGTCCGCTGTGGTTTTATCTGAAATGGTGTTCCTTATAGCTTGTAAACCATCGTTGTGTGGGATGTTGGTATACAGAGATTCCACGTCCATAGTAGCTAGTATAGTATTGTTGGGAAGATTATTTAAAGATTGTATTTTCCTCAGAAAATCTGTGGTGTCACGTACATAGCTGGGAGCACTGATGGCATATGGTTTCAGAACAGAGTCCATATAACCGGAGACACCCACTGTAATAGTGCCAATACCTGAAATGATGGGGCGTCCTGGATTTCCTGGTTTGTGTATTTTAGGTAGAAGATAGAAAGTTCCTGGTCGAGGTTCTGTTGGTGTGTTGGTGAGGATCTGTTCTTGGATGTGTGGGGGTAGCTCCTTAACAATCTTGTTCAGTTCTTTCTTGTATTCTTGTGTGGGGTCTGAGTCCAATTATTATTGGACTCAATTATTATATTATTTCAGTGCCAGATAGATCTGGGTTGCATTGTGCATGAGCCACAGTGATGTGCTGGAGCCAAATATTCACAATTCTGTACCACATGTGGTAAAATATTTCTGCATGATATAAAGCACTTTGTTTACCTGTCTCTAAGCCACATTGCCCTATTCTCCGCCCCCCCCCCAAATACTAGGACTCTGGACAAAGATTGTGGCCTCTTTTGTTTGTGTTGTCTCATTCTAACAGGATTGTGACAGGTACCAGAAAAATGAGTACCATGACAGTATTTCCCTTCCCTTTTCTGCTGTCCTTCTCCCTTCTCTAGAACTAAGTGCTTGTGACAGACTTTTATTTTATGTTTTATTTTAAAGAGTGATTTATGATTAAAAGTTAATGAAATAGAATTTTCACAGTGCTTTTATTATATTCTACCAGTTTGAACATTTTTCAAAGCAGCACACCAAAACCCACTGTTCTCTATGAATAAATAATAAAAGCCATGTCTGTACATTATCATTCATGCATTCTGTAGTTGCCCACTGGTGATTTGTTTGCCAGCCTGAAGTGGGCGCTTCATATTAAACTGTCCTTAACTAAAACTCAAATTAGTTATTACAATTGCACCGATTTAAAATGTAAATATATAGATATATGTAATTGAATTCTACTTTGTAAGCTCACTGGGTTGCTCTCTTGAGATATAGTGATTCTGCCAGTGAACTGTACAAGTGGATTTTGCAGGTGGAGTGGTCTAATCTGTCCCCAAAACATTGCTCAAGCAGCAAGCAAATAATTATTATTATTATTTATATTTGTTAGTCACTTTCCTCACAAAAGCGTCCAGTTAAAACAAACGCAACCAATAAAAACTATAACTAATAAAAACTATAACTAATAAAATCTATAGAGATAAGAGAACAAGGGCCAAAAGTCTGGATAAAGAGAAGAGTCCTTGCTTGGCTTTTAAAAATAGAGACAGGTTGTGCAAGGTATTCCTCCTTGGGAAGAACAACCCACAAGCGAGGAACTGCCACTGGAAAAGCTCATTTTCATGCCTCAGATGATGATTGCAGGGTCTGGGGATAGGTAGTCCTTGGGGGAATTAGGGTCCTGAGCTGCATAGGCTTTAAATGTCAAACCCAACATTTTGAACTGAGCCTAGAAACTAAATGGTAGCCAATGCAGTTGTGCCAGAATTGCTGCTATATGATCAGAGTGTCCTGTCCTGATCTTCAATCTGCTTGCTGAATTCTGAACCAGCTGCAGTTTCCAAACTGCCTCCAAAGGCAGCCCCATGTAGAGGATATACAACAGAAGTTAGGCACAACTAGCCACTAGCAGAAGTTGATGGCACTCCATGCCACTGAGGGAACTTGAGCCTTAAGCAACTCTAATGGATCCAGAAGTATCTCAAGTTACGTATTTGCTCCTTCAGAGGGAGTATAACCACATCCCAAGCTGGCCCCATCTCATCCCTCTGCTCCAGGGAACCACCTGCAAACTGATCCTCAGTTTTGTCAGAATAAAGCTTCAGTTTATTAGCTCTCATCCAGTCAATTCCTGAGGCAAAGCAAACTTTCCAGCACATCCACTGCCACAGCTGCAGATGTAAAGGAGAAGTAGAGCTGTGTGTCATCAGCATATTACAGACAATGTAGTCCAAAATGCTGGATGACACCACTCAGCATTTTCATGGAGATGTTAAACAGTGTGGGGGATAAAATCACACCCTGCGGAATTCCACACTGAATGCTCCATGGCACCAAACAGTATTATCTAAGCACAACCACCTGAAAATTACCATCCAGGTAGGACTGGAACCACTGTAGAGCAGTGCCACTCAACCCCAACTTAGCTGTTCCAGAAGAATACCATGGTCAAAGGCATTGAAAACGGCTGAGAGATTGAGGAGAGTTAACAGGAACACACTCACCCTGCCTCTTTCCCAGCATAGCTCACTATTCATGGTGACGAAGGCAGTTTCCATATTGAAGTCAGCTGAAATGGATCCCAACTGAAATGGATCTAGAAAGTTGGTTTCATCCAAGAGAGCCTGGATCTGTTCCACAACCATTGCTCAGAGACCTTGCCCAAGAAGGGAAGATTAGCAACTGGTCATTAATTACTTAGATTGTCTGAATAAAATAAGAATTTCTTAAGGATTGGTCATACCACAGCCTTCTTTAAGCAGGCAGAGACCACCCAATCACCATCCTGGCCAAGGCTGACCCCTCTCTCACAGGTTGTCACCCAGACTGAACCAAGCACCTTGACCATGTCTTTGGACTGTACTAACAGAAACTCGTCCAACCCTTAGGACTGGACAGACACTTCTTGAGATGTGTCTGCTTTAACAGTGGAATCAAGGTCTTGGCAAATGCAAGCAATTTTATATCCATCTTGCTCACCAACTCAGGTCTTGGTGATACAGACCAGGTCAGCCTTCTTATCCACAATCAAATCATGGTTAGGAAAAATCTTATTCAAAGTCAATCTGGTGTTCAACAGTAATAGCTGCAAACCTGAAGGTTGGTGGATAGGACAACCACCATTCTTCAAGCTGGAGAGGGGCCTGGCACACTGATTGTCTATTCTGTGTCACCTGGCCTGTGCCTCCTTTCACTCTATATCTACCCTTGCTCCGAATCACTGTAATTGCCGTTTCCCCAGCTGATCTCATCCCAGGCATATCTTTTCCTCACTCCCTAAAACTGAGTGCCATAAAACACCTCTGAGCAAATTACAATAAGACAACAACCACCCAAAAGATAAAGTAGCTATAAAGCATCAGCTACGAATCCCCCCTTTTAAGAGCAGTTTTCCATGGGAAACTAAAAAAGGAAAACCAATGATAATTTACTCAAGCAAGAACTAGGTTGATTTTATGAACAGGCTTTCAGGCTGCAGTCCTGTGCACACTGAACTTGGTGGAACTTCCTTCTGACTTTTGCATAGGCTTGCTCTTTCAATATAGTTTGGCATTTAAAGTAAATAAAGCTACAGCATTTCTTAAGAAACATTTTAAACTAGAATGTAACTTTAATCCATATAGAAATGGCCCTGTTTACAGCTAAACTTCAGCTGAATTTCAGGAAGAAGCAGCAATCTTCTGGGAGGCCAACACTGTTGAAAAGCTGTTCAGAAAAATTGAGATGACAGATTAACAGCATTCATGCCATAGTTCACTCTTATCTGACACTTGACTTTAACTACAGACAGATGAATTCTTGATAGGAAGGTAAACAAAGAAAAATATAATATACAGCACCCTAAAAATGTCATGAAAGGTTTGTTTTATGGTATTGAATTGCAGTGTTTTTAACATTTAAAAATAGAAGTCTGAAAATGCCCTTCAGATTGTTCAGGGAATTTTAATAAAATGCAAGAGCTTGTGTAACACTCATCTAAAACTAAATAGAACACAATATTGTGATTTTCATCCTGCTCATTGAACAAGATGTTACTCATAAACACACAGATTAATGTATATGATGTTTAGAGACTGAGATTTAAAGAAGCAATAAGCTAAAGAAAAAATAACAAAATCAAAGCAGAGAACAATTGAAGAGGCATATTCTGACATCCGTCTTTTTGGAAAGTACATTGCTACATCAGAATATTAATAGTCAATAAAGGAAATTATATTTAAAACCTTGCATTGTTTTGTGATCTTTTTCACATTTCTTCAAAGGAGAGAGCACTTGAGTCATATGTGTTTCTTTGGGATGCTCAAAGGAAAGGGATTTTGTAGATCAAAGTGGCTGGGAAGTAGCAGTCAGCAAAGGCAGCAGTTCAAAAGTAGAATCTGTTCAGAGCACAGATCCAACAAGCTCAGAACCGTTATAGGGTATTCTATCCTATCCAGCCACTAAATTAAATGGCCAAGGTCTACTTTATCACTTCCATGAACTCACATCTGATTTTTATTAAGCTCCTATTTGCCCCTTTAAAAAATGAATAAAGGAGATTTGGAGGACCTCCCATGTAATTAACTTAGATCAAATTTACGTTAGCATTCCCTTCCTATAGTGTCATTATTAGAATCACCACTGCAGTTGTACCAAGTGTTGTAAGTTCAATGGAAGATATACAGCATTTGCAGGCAACCCTGAATGCAGTGCATACAGTTCTAGATTCAGAAGTTCTTGAGGCCCGACTATGTGTTGCATGGAGGTATGTGTAACTGAACCATGATGACCCTTTTATTTTAGGAAATGCTTTTTCAGTAGCAATTTCAGGTAGGGAACTGACATGCGAGGAAAGGACTAAGCACGCCACACACCCAATTCTCTGCTTCAGATTACCACTTCCTGAAGTGCTTTTTCCTTAAATAAAAGGGCTGCCGTGGTTCAGTTATGTGCGTTTGCATCATGTAATGTGTAGTTATATCCTCAGATAGAAACAGGTGGATAGAACGTCTTTTTCAAGTGTGATGTTGGAAAGGTGGCATATGAAAAATGTAACCAAATCCATAATAGATAACTGCAGCAATCTTGACACTTTCTTGCTCAGTGGCCTCAGATGCCTTTGTACGATGGACCATACACCCACCTTTACTTGCTGCAATAGAGTATGACATGGGCATAACTTTTCTTTCTTGGAGAGGCTCATACTATTTGTTTTCTTGTTTGGGCCAAATCATGTTTGAGATCCTTTGTTGTAGAACCACTGTAGTGTATGGCTAAGCTGGAAAGTCGCCAATTCAATCTCACCTCAACTATACACAAAGTCGTCTGCCCATATCATCTACATAGAGAAAATAATACGGACCTAACAAACAAGATGGTTGTAAGAATTGCTAAGAAGAATGTGCATGGAGTTCTTTGAATATGCAGAAAGTGTTTTATTGTTTAGTCGTTTAGTCATGTCTGACTCTTCGTGACCCCATGGACCAGAGCACGCCAGGCACTCCTGTCTTCCACTGCCTCCCGCAGTTTGGTCAAACTCATGTTCGTAACAGTGTTATATAAATGCTAATAATTAATTTCATTATAGTGGCCGTGAAACTAATAGGCTACCCAATGCCTATTGTTAAGATCTCTACCCAGCACCTGCTTTTCATTTCTCCCTTTGTCAGTTGTACCCACTAGCAAATCATTAATTTACATCATGTGATTTTTTTCCCCCTAGCACGCCACTCTGGATATAGATCAGTATTTCTACCCATAAGCATATATGGGGGAGACTGTGGTGTCCTTGCTGCCACTTACCAAGTTCATTGCAGTGCTTAGATTCAGACAGGTTCCTTTCTTAACTCGGTCCTGTTGGCGCTCTGCTACATTGGTTTTCTCTCCCTTTTCAAAGCCCCTTCTCTGGACATGACACTTTCCCAGCCCTGATTTGCAGAAAAGAAGCAGCAGCCAGTCTTTAAAGTCATGTGACCAACGTGACTGAGTTATTCCACCCTTAGTTTTGTGAATGAGCTTTAAATCTAGGTTTCATATTTCCAATCCCAGTGATTACTCCACTGAGCCTGCCTGTTAGTGTGTCTCTAGTACCATACAGAAAGTTTAATATAGAGAACTGTTGTCTTGTTGGTTCCAGAGTATGAGAGGTTCAAAGTAGATTAGTGATCAGCCTTGAATAACCTGCCTTTATTTGAAGAGCAAATATTGGCTCAGTAAATGTGTTATGGCACCTGTTTGTGTGCAAAAGCACATTGCTATTAATTTGTGCTGATTTGGAGTCTGTAGTATCACTCTTGCAAAGCTCCAGGCTTTTCACAGCTGCCGTTAATTAAATTACTGCTTCCAGTCTACACACAGAGACATGTACACACACATTCATTTATTCAAAGGCCTTATGTATTCTACCTTTCAGGGGAAAGCCCTCCCAATGAAGCTTATGAAAGATTTTGATTTCTAAAATTTTATTTAAAAGCATATCTAAACCATTTAATATTTCAAAAATCTCTCAAGTGGTGTACAGAAGCAACATCAATGAAAACAAAAATTTAACTTAAAGCCTATAAAAATATAATGGCAAATCCAACAGACTAGCTGGGGCTGATGGGAGTTGTAGTCCAAAAAAGTCCAGATCTGGAGGGTACCAGGTTGGCAACAGCTGGATTAATGGGTAGCATGAACTTTCTGCGTTACTTCAGAAACACTGCAGTAATAAAATCTGTTGGGGCATCTCTTGAGAAGTCTTGTTATGTGGTGACTGAAAAATTAATGCAAGTCATGGCTTATATAATTTCCTGCAAGTCTAATGTAAGCTGCAAACTTTGATTGATGTCACATAGCACTTTTATGTAGATTAAAAAGAAAGGGGAGAAAAGATGGAACCCTGTAGGACAGGTATGGGTGAACCTGAGATTCTCCAGGTGTTGCCCAATCAGCTCCTCTCAGCCCCAACCAGTATGGCCAACGATCAAAGATGGTGGAAGTTATATTCCAGCAACATCTGGAGGACTACAGGCTAGTCACCCTGATGTACCGTAATTCCCAGGGGGAATTAGTCTTCCAGCACCACCTTCCGGAATTATGTCACAACTTTGAGGAAGTCCAGAAAGAGGGCTTTGGTCAATAGTAGCAAAATGTAATGACTCCTGTATTTCTAGAACCATGCTGCCATTAGTTACTGTACTTCCAAACAATAAAGGGAGAGGAAAACTGATGAAACAATTTCATTTTCAAATTCCTGAATGTGAAAAAGTTGCACTAAACATTGTAGGCTTGCTCATCTTCTTCCGTTAATTCTGGTATTCCAAAAGCATGCAACTGGCATTTGTCTTTCGATTTACAAAAACTCCATATCTTCAAACTCTGAATTATTTAAGCTCCCACAACACATGCACTTTTGCTTTTCAAGCATGAGTTATAATTTAATTAAAAACTTCTGGTGCATCGCTAGCTATTTAAATATTTAAATGTTCCATGGATCACTTTCGATTATCTGCTCACATGAAATTCCTGAAGATGTCAGATTTTTAAGATTCCCAAAGTTACACTTGGAATTGTCTGTTGATGCAAAGGGGACTGTGATAATTACATACATCCATTAGTATCAGCAGAGGAGATAAACTTTGGGGAGGCTTAATGGGCATGTCTCAGTGACAGCTAGCAAAGAACATTTGGCATGATTAAGGATAGACTTGAATGTACTTGAAAATATACTCTCATTATGGACGCCCAGTGGAAGTTGCACTACAAATGTTAAATTCCCCAGAAGAAGAGTTATGTGGCAGGGAAGCTTTGAAATCCACCGTGGCCGTCATCCAAATTATTCTCTTCTCTTTATGTCTTTCCGCTGTCAGATTCATTTTGTGATGCCCAACTTGGCTCCCTGTGTGCGTTGAAAAGAGGCAACCTGTTGATTTTTCCTCTCTCTCCTCCTGCTATGTTTCAGATTGTCCGAAGATACATCAAGGAGTGGCTTGAGAGAAAGAAGCCTCCGTTTGGTGCTATTAGCAGCTGTGTGCTCCTGATGATCATCTATACAACGTTCTGTGATACTTTTTCCAATCCAAACATTGACCTTGATAAGTTTAGCCTGATTATAATCGTTTTCATAAGTAAGTACCACCAGTTCATTTATAATCCATTTTAAGAGCTGGGAAATGTTTCAAAGGAGCTGTGTATTGCTGCCCAAGGAATCAGAGCCCATAGTGTACTCCCACATCCATTCTGAGTTTCTTCGTATTGCAACCACATTCTAATATGTGATGAATTTGGGCTATTGAGCACTGCCATGGTCTTTGGATGCATTTTAGAAATGTGGAAGAAGTAACACTCACTATAATTTTCTGTCATAAAAATGGTGCGCCTTAATATGTGGTTAACGCTGCAGTAGCATAGATTCAATTAAGACCTTTGTTCCTATTTAGAAATGATGCGCTCCTTGAAGAACAAGCATACTTGTGGGCAGGCGTGTATGAGGGGGGGCAGGGGGCGGCGCACCCCAGGTGCCACACTGGGAGGGGTGACAAGATGGCCCTCTATACCCCCCCCCCAGCTGTAGCACAGTCTTTGTACTTGCAGTGACACATACAAAAAAGTGGCAACTTTTAAGCACACAGTTGCGCTATTTTACAAAATGAAGGTTGATGGTATGACCTAGCAGCAACAGATGGCCTGATACAGGGACCTGCTCATAGCCTCAGCAGTGGCAGCTGTCGTGCCACCAGTTACCCACCCTCTCTCCATGCACACACATGCACACAATATTTTGAGCAAGGGTGCTTAGCTAAGCTGTGTTGCCATGATGCTCAGAAAGTAGTGTTGCTAGTATCTGCACTGTTGGATAGCATCCTTGGTTTGTTCTGCCACAGAGTCAGCTATCGATTTCAGTACAGATGGGCTGCCAGAACAAAGCCCCACATTGTAAGAAGAATCCAAACACACAAACGGAAGCATATTTTTCCTCTGTGTGTGCAGAGGCATGTGTGGAAGGATTCTCTTGTGGCCCCTGCAGTTCCTGATGTGGCAAAGTGTCAAGTTCTAAATTCTATTGTGCTTCAGTTAGTCTTCCATCTCTAAGCAGTAAATAGCAGAGCTGACTAAGATATGGTCTTCTGGATATAAAATCTTAAAAGGGCATCCACTCTCCATGGTCATTATAGAGCTTACGATATTATGGTTTTCTCCGTGGTTAACAGCAAGAGTGTCAGTTTTTTCATGGTGAATTTTTGTAGGATGGTTCTAGTTGAACAGCAGCATGTTAAAATATTTGTTGCTGGTGAAATATTGTTCTGTCATAAAGCACAGAAAATATATTTCTTGCACAATCAGTATGTTTTATCCTGTCCATATAATCCGTATGTTTTGGTCAGGAATAAAAAATGTCAGATAAATTGGATCAAAAAGGTCCGTGTAAGCATTTTTTTAATTGCCTGAGGAGAGAGAGGGTGCGATTCAAGTAAATTTTACCTAGAATAGACCTACTGAAATTAATGGGCCTAACTTAGTCATGTTCATTACTTTCAATGGGTCTACTCTGAGTAAACCTCAGGTAAATCCTATTTGTTGTCTTTTGTGTTCTTCCATATATTTGATGATAAATAACGTGCCTTGGGATTACCCTTTTAAAGATTAAAATTAGCTCAGAAAATAAAAGTATTCTGCTGAGGACTGTCTGCAACTTAGTTGGGTAAAAAAAAGTTCCTGTGTTACTAAATAGAGATCAGAATGTGGGGAAACAATTCAGAAATTAATGCAAACCAAAAGTGGAAGATGATGGTAAGGAAGGGCAAGCAGCCATGTGAGACTGTCTGGTGAAGCTACAAAATTTCTAGTCCTTATTCATCCTAGAAGAAATAGGTGCATAGAAAGCGTGCACACCCCACACACCCTGCACTTAAGAAGTTATCCTCAACGTAGGGTCAGGAAGAACTTGAGATTGGGCTAGACATGTTGTCCTGTAGCTCCATGGCTCCTTTTGTATCTGTTTTGACTCTGCAAGCGAGTAACACATGGAGACTTCTGTATTAACACTTTTAAATTCATAAATACTTTAGGAATATTTAATAAGAAATACTGCAGTCATTTGCACACACACACAAATATGCATGTATATGTTCTTTCTACTATTCCTTTCAATATCCTCATCTTTTAATTGTCACAACTTTTCTTGGCTTTTAATTTCTTAGCTTCTTTGTATTTAATATGAAGCAATTTCTTTTGTCAAAAAAATAACATTTATCAAATTCCTCCAATTAATAAAAGTTCACCCACTCAAAGAAACCAACTTGACCTGTTACGTGAGTCTCATACTGAAAACCAACAAGCCACCAGCCTTCTTGATCATTTATTCTGAGTATGAGAGCTATTTCCAAGCCCTTCATTACTTTTTCCTACTATGATATAAATTTTTTGCACAGGGGGAATAGGAGAATTTTGTAAGGTATTATGACAGTGTTTAGGGACACGGGTGGCGCTGTGGGTAAAACCTCAGTGCCTAGGACTTGCTGATCGTAAGGTCGGCGGTTTGAATCCCCGCGGCGGAGTGAGCTCCCGTAGTTCGGTCCCAGCTCCTGCCCACCTAGCAGTTTGAAAGCACCCTTAAGTGCAAGTAGATAAATAGGTACCGCTTTATAGCTGGAAGGTAAACGGCGTTTCCGTGTGCGGCACTGGTGCTGGCTCGCCAGTTGCAGCTTCGTCACGCTGGCCACGTGACCCGGAAGTGTCTTCGGACAGCGACGGCTCCCGGCCTCTTGAGCGAGATGAGCGTGCAACCCTAGAGTCGGTCACGACTGGCCCGTACGGGCAGGGGTACGTTTTATGACAGTGTTTAGTTCTGCAGGTACATATCTGACTTTTGTACTTGTAGCAGAATAGCAGGCATATATTTTCTCATTCTTAATAGTAAAATATATGCATTTTTTATATGAAGAGATGGGTGTACATCTAAAATGCGCATTTGTGTGGGTCTTTTCATGTTTCACTTAACATTTATCAAACTAATTTGTCTTTCAGTATTTTCAGTTCAGCTGGGATTCATGCTGTTAACTTTCTTCTTCTCTACAAGGTATGTTACAGCAGTAAAGGTTATCTCTATGGCAAAAAAGAATAGTTGGGTGCAAAACAGGGGAGTATTGTCCTTTCTGTCAGAAAGTCAAAAGTTTGTACCAGGTGTGTGGAAAGTCTTATGTACCTGAGAAATCAAAGGATGGACAGATAATCTACTCCAATTACTGTTTGTCTGAACATTTATACCCCACCTTGCTATGATACAATCTGACTCAATAGAAAATAGAAAACGAGCATTACAATACATTCCCAATATCGCTTAGAACAAGCCCTTTGCAGCTGTTGGGAAAATAACTGTAAATATCAGCAGGGGGTCTCTTGCTGGCTGCAGCTCCAATTAACTGCACGGTGAGTGGAGGAGGCAGCTGTAGTGAAGAAAATGCCTAACTGGGGAGTAGTTAATTAAACAATTCAGGAGGAGGGGGTAAAATGGTGTGTTGGGCTTTCCTGGACACTTGCAGTTTGGAATAATTACTACTCTAATACGTATTCACACACTCTCTTTTTACTTAATAGCCACTAATTGAATAAGGTCCAAGAGCTACGTCTCTGCAGTCACAGAGGGAATCCCTTCTGTCCCTGTGCTTTGATTGTTAACATAGGCCTGATCTAGCCCTATTAGCATAGTGCTCTGCGATGCAACCTGGCTTTTATTACCAAGATTTCTGTGATGCAATTAATTTTTGAAGTGCCTGGGAAAATCTCCTGCACAATCAGCATGGTTGATTGGACTCCAGGAGGCAGTTATTAGGCACCTTTAATTTATCTTCTGTATACAGACCATATTTTTTCATAATGATCCCCAGTGGATGGTGGACAAATTTAATATAAGACAGAGCCTACTTCCTGGTTTTACACTCATCTGTGATGTGCTAATTTTATCAGAGCCAAAAAGGTGCTGAATTCAGCACTTTCCCCAATCACCTAACATGCCCCTAAAGTAGTAAGTAATCTAAGCCTTTCTTAGAGCTGGGGTGGTTTATTTCCTTCCCATTGGGATGCAAATCGTAAGTTTTTATTTATTTATTTAGAAGGGAAAAAGATACAGCTTTCCACATACATATAATTGGCCATTATGAGAAGAGGATGCTGAAGTAGATGGGGAAGAGCTGGGTAGGGGTTTGGACAGGTGGATCAGGCACTTGCGGTTTTCCCTCCTTCTACACACACACACACACTCCTAGAAATGCAGACTTAATTTTTTTGAAAATACTTTGATATTTAAATTAATAATGATTTTCCTGTTGCATATGAGCAGCCATTCCTTTCCCTAAGCCATGTGCCTAGGTTCAGACCTCACAACAAGCTGCTGTTACTCCAGAATGGAAACAAAAGCCTTCCAATTCCTTGTGATATCACTGGAAGTGGAGTGGGTAGCACAAACCCAAGCGCCACTGCATCTTGTCCTTGTAACACTAAACCATGATTTAACGTTGTGTGCAAACACACAGATAATGTTTCAGTAAGGCTGCAAGGAAATTATGCCAGTATTTTAGGCTTCACCCTAATAGACTATTTAGTACTGTGTTTTAAGAGTACTGGTGCCCAGTTTTTGGAAAGGTGAAAATTAGCTGTAATGTGGTGCTTTACATTTGTGGAAAAGTACTCTGGGCTGGGATAAACATATGTCCCATGAGAACCAATTGTAATCCTTTCATAGGTGCCAACTTCCTGGGTGCCCAGGCACCCACAAATTTTGGTCGCGGAGCCAGGTTGACACTCCTGAACCCGCTCATTTTCCAGATAAGAATATATGCAGACAAGATTTTGCAACAACAGAGAAACCATTCCATTTAATGCGAAAATCAAAAGCTGCTGAGCGTATGTAGCTAGAACTATATTTTATGAAACCTAATGCAAAGAGATTAAAAACACACTTATAGGGTATGGAAAGTGAGCAGACATTTGGGAGAAGAGACTTTTAAAGTTCCTTACATTTTTTCTAGGAAGAATTCTGGTTTCACACCAGCAGATACAGTGGCTATTATCTTCTGCTCTACGCACAAATCTCTGACTTTGGGTAAGTCTTTACTAGAGGTTGAGTTCAACTTTTCAGTCTAATCACACTGCTCCTTATACTTCACTTTGTTATGAAAGTGGTTTTCTGATATTCTGTTATCAGTTCAGCAATATGACAAGATGTAGTATAAAAGCCTAGCATTAATATTAGTACATTCATGAGAACACTTTCGCAATGGGCAAGTAAATGTTTCCTAAGAGGAAGACAACATAGTCTTCTCCTCTGGGAATTTAGTAATTGTATTGCAGTGCCATTAATCTGTTCCTTCTTTAGAGAAAGTGATGTGATTTTTTTCTTTGTTTTTGATGTTCTCTTTCTCTAATCTAATATTGATAAAGTTTGTGGTTCATTTCAGATTATGTTCTGAGTTATTACAACACAGTCAAACAGCAAAATTATTATAGCTCAAAACTGTAATGCACAAAGCATTTACAATATAAAGAAACATAAATAAAGACAGCAGTGTTTTATCAAATATCAGTGTATTTATCCTAAGCAGTCTCTGGACTATGTGTTTATTAATTACAATTCAGTTTTCAAAGATCATTGACTTACTAGTCACTCAAAATTCCCTTGCAATAACATTTGTTATGGTAGATATGTACAATAAATTTAATTAAAATATAGTTGTACTTTGAGTGGGAAGACACTGCTGAACATTGCATTTATTTCCTGTGATTTATGGTGATTAGCGAAGATCAAAATAAGAATTTTTAATATAAATATTTGTCATACCCTACTTTCTCACAGTGGGTGGCATTCAATAATGTCCACTTGCATGAAAAAGCCACTTGTGCAAAGGGGACTTCTCATTTCCCCCCTTCCTCATCCCCAGAATCTGCTTCACAAGGTCCTTCAACCCTCTGTGGCAGATTTGGGGGGCACATGTCTGCTTGCATTGCCTTTGCCGGTGTTTGCGTTCCTTCTGGTGCCCCTCATTCCATCAAAGCTTCTATTTCCTGAAGGAAGCCTTCTTTCTTCAAGTAGCTTGCTTGACTCTGCTCATTAACCACATTGATGCCATCTTGGTGATCCCTTTACTGATGTGTAGCATATACTCTAGCAGAGCTGCTATTATTGTGCTTTTGAATAACTCCACCACTATCAGTTGCAGACTAATGTTGCAATATCCAAAACAAGAAAGGTACAATGACCGCTCAAACCTATTGAGTGTTTTCTTCAAAGTAAGTCCCAGTAGGGCTTTCTTCAAAATGCATGTGCAATCTAACTCATTGCAGCTAAAAATGATGGTGATGTAAAACAGAGAAATATGCCATATAAGCTGGGACCTAATATATATTTGGGCTGGGTAACTGAAAACATTTTTGGAAATGAACTTTTTAAAATTGCCATTGGAAGCGCCCTTGGAGATTCCATATGCAAAAACATGGCACTTAGAAGTACACCACTGTCTATCAGCCCTTTTCAATTGGAAAGAACACCTCATTATACGGTAATTAATATTTGGCATTTTCTCCAAATATAACCACAAGTCAGTGTTCCGGGAAGCTGATGAAAAGTTTACCCAGCAATAGAGAGCGGTAGCCCTAGGGAAAATATTTGCAAATGCACCCAATTTATTCTTATGTTGGCGTCAAAGAGGGCTTCAGTATCTTTCAGACCTACATGTCAAGATCACTCAATGTGGACCTTTTTGGGATGGTGTATTTGTTCCATAAGACTCATCTGTTGACTACATGTGCTGATATAGGAAAGATCCCCAAATATCTATCCACCTTTCTGGCCTTGTTAGCACACAACTCCAATGTATTGCATTAATTAAATCAATTGGTTTTGAGATGGAACCATTGCTAGGCACTTTGCAATCTCTCTCACTGTTGTTTCCTAACCCACAGTAAGTCCTACGTTAAATTTACAGCAAACTCCTCGGTGTTAAGACATCCAGTGCTAGAGGTGGAAATGTGGCATTCTAAAAAACCACTTCCGCTTTCTGTGAATCATATGGATGCATCACTTGAAGAAGAAAAAAAGAAGAGGTGGATAATATGGGTGGCCAATATCATGATCATCATCATATACTGTGTTCTTGGACACGTTGCATGTATAGGGAGCCCTATATCAAGTAGAAAAAGATAAATTGGTTGTGTTTTAGTATCTACATTTGGTAGTTGTTAGGGCCTAAATAATTTCCAAATGAACTTATAAAGAAGGAAGGCTAGAGAACTAGCAGCAAGACAAAGGGGTCTGAATCGAAAAGCTATGAAAAGGGGTGAACATTTACAACAAGCACCAGATTTTCTACTCAAGAGAGACCACGGAGGAACACTTGTGAGTTTCCACTTTCCAAAGCAAAAGCAATTAGTATGCTTTGTAGCAATAATGATAAAGCAGTTGTTGTTGGCATCTGTTTTGTCTTGAGAGATGAGTGCACCTCCAGGAGTGAAGTCAAACTGCGATAGCACCCCCAGGGCGCAAGCCTGGCCATCATGTAAGGAGGTCCGGGGCTGCTCAGACGACAAGGACACCCATCCCTTTTCGGCCTCACTGATGTGATCCAAAGGAAAGGAAAGCAATACATTTGGCACCAGCTTGGCTGCAGGAGTTGCCAGAAGGAGGGCAGATGCAAAGGACAAGCCTTTTCAGTGGTGATGCCAGTATGTCTGAATGGCCTTCCTGGGAAGACCCAACAACCTACCGTATTTTTTGCTCTATAAGACTCACTTTTTCCCTCCTAAAAAGTAAGGGAAAATGTGTGTGCGTCTTATGGAGCGAATGCAGGCTGCGCAGCTATCCCAGAAGCCAGAACAGCAAGAGGGATTGCTGCTTTCACTGTGCAGCGATCCCTCTTGCTGTTCTCGCTTCTGAGATTCAGAATATTTTTTTCTTGTTTTCCTCCTCCAAAAACTAGGTGCGTCTTGTGGTCTGGTGCGTCTTATAGAGCGAAAAATACGGTAATCACTTCCCCTTTTGAGACAGGATCTGAAAAGGTGTTGTTGTTTTTGGACAGACTTTTAATAATGTTGAAGTATCCTTTAAGTTGTTTTGGTTTTAATATTGAATTCCCCCCTTCTGTTGCAGATTTTTTAACTTGTGCCTTGTTCATTTTGATCCCTGTATGCTGCCTTCGGTGCAGATACTATAGAAAATATTTAAGTTTTATTTTTAAGAGATCTTGTCCATGAACAGCAAAAGTCTTGCACCAGCTAAGTGATTTGAGTTTTTACCTCACTGGAAGTATCAGCTGATCAGGTGGTTATGCTAGCTAAAACCTCTATTGCAGAGTAAGAGACAGAAGAGGTGAATGTCTGCCATTGTCTTTAGATGCCATTATGGGCAGAGAGCTCCTGAATAAGCATGCGGTTACTGACATAAGATGGATTGCACCAGCAGCTTCTCTACAAATTTCCTTGTTTAATTACATTTTTTTAAGAAAAGTGAAAATAGAAGAAAGTAATATGAGAAAGACTGAGGAAAGAGAAGAGAAGAAGAAAGATGGATTCTAGTGGCTAAGAAATAAAAGTGGGTCCCTTGGTTGCCAGCTGGGGTTTATTGTTGATCCGAAAAAGGTAGATTGCTGTGTTACAAATTTCCTAAGTACTGTACTCTGATGTAAAATTCTCTATATTTAGAAAAGTAATTTTTTGTCATGGAATTTACCAGAGGTCCTAGTCAGGAAGCTTTGGAATAATTGTGAAAGCATGTTTAATCTGCCAGCTTTTTAGAGCAGATTTGTTTGTGGTGTGTTTTCTAAGGTTTTAGGGGACGCAATGGGACAAGATGCTGCAGTTGGGGGGGGGGGGAGTATAAATGGAATATCTGGATTGAGGCCCCTGACAACATGGGAGTGATGCTTTGTCTAAAGTCACATTGTTCTGGAATAGTAATTAAGTTAATCTACTATCATCTGTTCCCAAGGCTAGGTCTTTCTACCCAGGAAACCAACAAGACTTTTGCTGCCGACTTCATAATGAATGACAACTTGTCTGTTGTGGTGTTCCACTGTAATTTACCTGAACAGATTTAGGAGAGAAGCAAGATTCTGTTTTTAACACTTGTGTTTGAATATTTAAGGGCACCAGTGAACTTCAGGGCCTTCTTTTAAGTCCGCTGTGAAGATGTTTTTATCTGCCTTCAAAACTCCAGCACCACTAAGCAAACAAGAGCACTTAGGGGCCTCCTGCAACAAAAGCCATTTCACTTGGAGCTTAAACTGATTTTTCACATTCTGGCATGTGAAGCCTCCACAGGGTGCCTTGCGTCCATTCCCTGGGGAGTGCAGCATAGCACCAGCAGAGGAGGAGGAAAGATGACAGCTTTGAAGCCTTAGAAGTGGTAATAAGAGAAGCATGAGAAGACTCTTGTAAGGCACTTCTCCCACACCGTATTATGAAACCAACTAATTCCCACATGCGGCATGCTCAGGAGGCCATCTGCCACTTCCTCTGCTTGGATCCACGAAGAAGCTCTCACTCAACACTGAGACAAGCACAGTTCCCTCCCATATGTTGGGTTTCCTTCTGTAGACAGAACAGTTGATGTACCTGCATTTCCTCAAGGCACAGGGTGCATAGGTTGAATTTGTATGGATCAAAACACACACACACTCAAAAAAAAACACCATACAGTCCTCTTACATTGCTCCTTGGTATATTTCATCTAATAACATCAGTTTTGATAGAAACTGAACTCCGCTCATTCTTTTTAACAAGAATGCATAATTTCTGCCGTGACATCACTTTTATTTGTATTTTGTTTAACTAATTAGGGATATAAAATCTCACTAGTGAAGATAAATGTGGCACCTGAGAATTCCCTCAGGCATATTTGCTCTCATTTTGTTCTTTCTCTCCCTGCCTCTTTGGAACATGCATGCCTAGTACATGCAAGCACATGAAACACAAGACATTTGATGCATAGCTTTTATTAGTGTATTTGCCATTGATTGATTAGTGCTTAGTATTAGTACTTCTTCTATTGATTGATTGCAGATGAAGTGACTATTTGACCTTTAATTATAAGCTTGGCTATTGAAAATGACATTGAGCTATGGCTTCACATAATCCATCTGGAAACCCTGACATGATGTCATTCCCTGGGGTTAATTCTGCGGGAGAAGGGAGGCCTAGAGGAAGTACCGCAACTATCAGGATGGTTCATCTAGAACAATACTGCAGGCTTTGTTGCCTGCAGTTGATGTGCAGCCCCAGCGCTTTGGAGAAGTTAATTTGCTTATACTATAGAGATGAAACTGCCTGCTACAAGTTGCCAGTTCACAATGAGTACAGCATATTACCCAGAAATTCAGAGGATGGAAAACCCATTTTAAAGTTACCATTCATTACAGTGTTTGGACCTGCAGTGTATAAATACTAGAAATAATGATGTTGTTACATGGTTATTCGTGTATTTAGCTTTTTAAAAATAATTGAAATTGGTGAGACTTGCAAGTGTTTAACTTAGGCTGGATTGCACCCAAACATTTTCCTGCTTGGCAGGGGGTTGAACTCGATGGCCCTTGTGGTCTCTTCCAACTCTATGATTCTATGATTTTAGTTTTAATACCAGGAATAAGTAATCATGCCTTCCAGGTTTGCATGTTGAATATATATGATCAGCAAAATATCAATAATTACCATGTTATGAGCTTTGCCTGAGCTTTCTGATTTGGCTAATAGAACAGCCTAATGTGTCTGAAGAATTGCAAAGAGGTTTTTCTCCTAGCATGGATTTAAGGAGCTTCCTTATATGAATAGACAATAAGATTATATTATTTCGCACAGATTAAATGGAGTTGGTTGTTGTAGTCTCTGAAACACTTGCAATTTTATCTTAACTCTATTGAATCATGGCCTAATTTGGGGATAGGCATGGTGAATATCCCATTCTTTTACAGAAACCTAGAGTGGGTATCAAAGAGGTCTCCCTACCTCTCCAAGTGTGAAATCACTGTTGTTCCAACTTGTCAACTTTCTCAGCACCGTGTTGTTCTGTGCTTATGCTAACACTAGTCAGGGTCACACATCTTTTTATTGCTGTCCTCACTTTACTTGCTCCTTGCCTAGTGCAAAGAGGGAAGGAAAGTTAGCTCGTCATTCCGGTTAGATGCATTCCAGCTAGATGCTGGCTGGTCTGAGTGCACAATCAATCCAAGCTGTTGCTTTGGGCAGTAGTTTTAGGGGTATCACTGAAGAAGTGGGTGATTAGGTTGGGATGCCCTCCAGATCCTTTGCAGTCATCCAAAGGATAACTGGGGTACAGCTTTACACCAGGAGTAAAGCTTGTCTTCTCAACCTAGTATTTCTTAGCTTGCTGGATTAATCACTGTTATAGGTGCTACAACAGTATACAGTTATAAGCAATGAATGACGTATGGGGAAATTTAAGAGTAAATAGTAAAGAGAAATGGTTATATGGGAGACGTGAGTAAACAGTGTGTGATATTGGACACATTAATTAATTGCCTCCCCCCACCTATAAACATATGGGATGATACCTCCTAATTGGTGGAATCTGTTATTTATTTGACCTGGAATGTAGGCTCTCTGGATTAAACCTTTGACGTGGGCAGGAACACCATCACCAGAGTGCCTCCCTGATGTTCTCAATTCATCTCTGCAGTCTGCTTGTAGTAGATTTTGAATTAATATTTAGAAAGCTTGCCTGCAGCAATACTAAAATGTGCATCAGAGAACAACAGTTGTTTACTGTGTTTGAACTGAAGAATCTCACCCAGGAGATCACATTCACTTGAAGTTTACATCTCTCAATCTCAGCTTGCAAAAGGGGGATCAATGAATAACAATTGTCATTTCAGAATTGCACCTCTCCAATTATTTATTTGGTTGTGTGTCTTCCCAGATATACATTTAATTGGATCAGACACTAAAAACCAGATTGCAGCTTTTCAATGACAGCAGCAAGTTCATGCCTCTTTATATATCTCTCTTCTTTAAAATCTCATATCCAGATGTAAAACGATAATGACACAGGAGACCATATTACTGTCTCACTCACCCGAAGTGCAGTTAAAGTTAATTTATCTACTTTAAAAAATGGCATTATACCTAGCAGATTATTGACAGGTCACCCACGAGGAAATCCCAGTTTGCTCATGATTCAACATTCCTTTATCCCAAACTGGTGTAGGCTACAGATGTCTCCTACACACAGGCTTTAAGATGTTTGAAAGCATCATATCTGTGTAGTACGCAAAGTGCAGGCGGATCAGGTGGGAAGCCATCCCACTGCACTGCAGGTGGACCTAAACACCCCCCCCCCCGCTTTTTTTCAATGGACACCACTTTCCTTTTTCACCAATTCTGAGTGTTGTTTCTGTTCAAGTACTTAAAACCCAAGTTCTTGAAAGAGCACCTTCACCAGTACTTGGCAGTGTACTCTGAGGAAACTTTACAGAGTCTCATCAACCATTTTGCCCAAGCCTGCTGGGAGTTCAGCCTTACCATAAGCCTGATGAAGACCAACATCCAGGGTCTGAATGTTGCCAGCACTCCACCCATCAGCATTGATGACCACACGCTTGAGGTGGTAGACAATTTTTCTACCTGGGTTCTACCATAACCAGCAACTTCTCCATTGACACTGAGCTTGGCAAACGTACTGGCAAGGCAGACCAGGCTTGTGTGTTGAGTACACCACTTTAAGGAAGTGAATCATGGGCAACTTAACCAGGAGCAATGCCTTTCACATGTGCTGCATCAGGAAGATTTGGGGCATGGCATGGCAGGACAGAGACTCAAACAAAGATATGCTCTTTCAAGCCCACATTCCCACATTTTTGTACACCTGCCTCAGTGGCATCTACACTGGCTTGGACATGTCCACAGAACGCAAGATGGAAGGATCCCCAAGGATGTACTCTACGGGGAAGTGGCTTCAGGCACCAGTCCCATTTTCAGACCAACTGATGTCTGCAAACAAGACATGAAGGCTGGCAACATCAACCCTGCCATGTGGGAATCCCTTGCAGACAGTTGCAGTGCCTGGAGACAAACAGTCAAGTTGTGTATCCACAGCAGTGACCAGAGGAGGAATGACTGCTGGGAGGAGCGCAGAGAGAAGAAACGCCATGGTGCATCTGCAGAAGCCCAACCAGATGCCTTCATCTGCCCCAGCTGCAACAAAACATGGCTTTGATATCAGTCTCTACAGCCACAGCAGGCACTGTAATTCTCTCAACAGATTGACTTCACTTACAAAGGCGCAAGCCTCCATTGTTTCCCAAGACAGATGGATGCCAACAACTCTGAAATTCCAGTAATGTATATAGGATGACTACAGAGCTATACCACAGCAAATGGCTTCTGTTCTGGATTGCAACTGGAGTAAGGATCCCCCTCCCCCACAAAAAAAACCCCCAAGGCTGATTGATTCACCAACATTCTTTTATTCTTTTTTGAGCTTGTTTGTTATCCGGTCACATATATGTGAATGAATCTTTCTCTAAAGTCTCACATATGGTCTAAAACCTTAAGTCATTAAAAAAAAAAAAAATGCCTGATACGTTCTGATTTTTATCTATATTGTGTTGCCAAACAGGAAGGATTCTAAGCATTCAAATTAAATAACAATGTAAAACCCATTTGGAACATTTATGATGTTTGTAACATAAGATGTATCAATTGATAAGCAGTTGGGATGAATTTTTATTTTCTGCGTAACTGATGTAAAAGTTTGCCTTTTATGTCATTTTATTTCTTGCGCTACCTCAAATTGTGTAAAATTACTGAAATAAACATATTACTGGAGATACAAGTTTCAAGGGTGTATAACTCAATCCCATAGAAGTTTTGTTGGGGAGTGAGAGTTGTATCTCATGAGAAGGAAACCAATGGTGTTTTAGTTCTCTGTTTCTAAGATGTATATTTTCTGTGTACTGTCATTTAACCATATAGTATTTGAATTCATGTCTTATTCTATATATACCAACTGAGTTCCTTCAGTCGCTAACATAATGGTTCAAACAGCTGGAAAGTTTGGTTGTTAGCAATGAAGCCAGAGCTATGCTTGTGTAAGAAATGAGGGCACTGCCTGTGTGCGCAGTCACTTAATATTAACTAAGGCAGTCACCATCTGAGTGGTACTAAACCACGATAAGCTACCACTCATAGCACATGTACTGTTGTCCCATTTTATGGCCCACACAACTTTTAAAATCAATCTCATCGTGACTTGATTCATTTTTTAATTCTCTGTTAACTAATTGCTACTACAACACAGTCAGACAGGTGTAGGTGTTTTTGAATCTGAGGCTGGCATCTTCAGATGTTGGCATTAAATGTTTCATCGTTAGCATCTGGAGAGAGTGCTCAGACCATCCATTAAACATCATTTCCAAGCTGTGCAAACCCACTGGAAAAAAACAAGGAATAGATCGAACACTTGTATCCTTTTCATTTTTTCATTTACTTTAAAAGAAAACAGCACCAGGAAGTGCTAAACTTTCCCCTCTTTCTACTGCTTTTCCCTTTTATATTGAGCATCCTTTTTGTGGCAATGTGAACATTGTGAACCAGTGACCTGAACCTATTGTTAGTGAGAAACACGCTTAGGACAATGTACATCTTTCCCTTGTTTTCCCCAAGTGTTATGAAGGCCTTGCAGTTAATCTGGGATTCAGAATCATTACTTCTTACAGAGAGTATTTTTAGGCACATGATATTATCAAGTTTCTCATGCAAAAACTTTGAGAAGGAAGATCAGCAAAATAAAAAGAAAAGCTATTTCTTTCACTCTTTCATTTACAGAAAAGCATTTCTTCCCTAACAGAAAAAGAAAACAAAAGAAACTTAACAAGGAAATTTGCTCTCATACAAAAAGCCATGGGGAAGGAAAATGTGATTGTCTTTCAACCAGTAGAAAAAATATATATTTGGGGTGTGTTTGTGTGTGTGTGTAATCACCAGCCTCCTCACTGCCACTGCCCCCTGCAATTTTTTCTGGCCCTCGCAAAATCCTACTGATTTTAATGGTGGTGACAAAAAGAAAACTGAACTTAATAGTAAACACAGTTCTGCTTTAATCAACTTAGTCCAGCCCTAGTGCCTTGATGGCCAGTTTAAAACCCCTCCTCCATTCTCATCAGATTTCACATTTGATGGGCAGAGAGGGGTGAAAACCCTCTTCCTCAGATGATCTGCTCAGACAATGTGAGGCAGAGAGCTGTGTAACTCTGTATGTGAGTCCTCTGTCTTGCACTTGGATTTGTTCTGCATGTGTATGGGGTACTTGTGAGTGCACACAAGAGTGAGTGTGGGCGGCACTCACTTTTAGCCACATCTTCTACTGGCATTCAGCCCCTAGAGGGTTGGCCAAAGGTGAATTGTGCTCTCTGGCAAACAAAAAAGCAAAACAAAAAACCCACCCCTGCTCTGAATCCCAGGCTTCGTGTTCACAGCCTCTGTCTTTCACAAGAGTTCTGTCTCAGGACAGAAACAAACCTTTGGTGAAACTTGGATTTCTTCCAACAATAGTATTCCCCCATGTTGTCTTTTCCCTGTCCACTGTACGTTTAAGGAAACTTGTTTGTTTCCTTGTCATGTTGCACGTTTTCCCCAGTCTCACTCTGCATCAGCCACTAGTGGCAAAACAAAAAATTCAATGTGATGACATCAGGACATGGGAGCCTGATCCTGTTTTCATATACTTCTTTCTCCTAATGTGTAGTTCCAAAGAAAGAGTTTCAGAATTGCTGTTACATTCTGTCATTAAATATTAGGGTAGGAGTATTTTTTTAGCCTTAATGGAAGTGTTTCATGCTCCCCCCCCCCCCCATACTGTTCCAGAGGTGGTTTTCGTGTTGGTGTCTTTCTGTATTGATTTTTGAAATTAAATGTACTGAGGAAATATTTATATTACAGCTTACAAAAGCAAAACTCCTACTTTTGCATAGATCCATCAGGACGTTTGTGGCCTAAATAATCCTAGTTGATTCTGATTTCTCACAAACACTTCAATGAAACATCATCATATAAGGCAGTTTATGTTGCATTGATGGATGGCTACCTTCCAGCCATCAACAAATTCTCTCATTAATACTTACTGATCTATTGATGGGTTTTGATGCAGTCACCCATAAATGTACACTAGTGGCTAGTATTGATGGAAATACACTTAGGGGACTTTGCTGCATTGCTTTTTGAGACACCCCAGATTATAGAGAGATTGTTAATAGCGCCTCTGTAAATGCACATTCCCACAGTTCAACTTTGCCTAGCCGCCTGGGATGAATCATAAGGCAAAGTAGACTCAAATGCCAGTCACATAGACAAATTATTTCGTCTGAGGGTGTTTTCACAGACACACTTCAGTCTGTAACATAACTAAGCTGTAGCATGACCCAGAAAGAGCAGCATGGCTTTTTATCCTCAACCATTGTAGTTAGTGTGGCCATCATTGTGGGATCCACTCTATGGCACTTAGACTAGCCTTCCCCAATCTGGTGCCTGCCAGATACTTTGGATCACAACTCTCATTGGCTAGCATGATCAGTGGTCAGGAATGATGAGGCTGGTTGTCCAGCAACATCTGGAGGGCATCTCATTGGCTACCCCTTCAGGGAAAGGGAATGCAAAAGACTTGTGCTTTTTAGAAGACACTACATTGAACTTCTTCCTTTTCATTCCTCCTCAATTTGACCCCAGTGTTAAGTGCGTGTGAAACAAATTGGTTAGTGCAGCCAAATAACTTCTAATTTTTGTTTGGAGTTCCAGTTTTCTAAAAGGCTTGTGGTTCACTACAATCATGTGTAAGTCTGTATAACCAAGTGACACTTTTTACTGCTATGAAGCCTAGATTGTGCAGGAAAGGGGGAAAAACACTATTCAATAGGTTGTTTTTCTGTGCCCGCAGCAATATTATTTCTAAGTGGGGTAAGGGTCGCAGGCTATTGTACAGCAGGAGGATTTTCCTCCCTCAGTACATCCGTGTTACATGAACACACCTTATATTTTTCTGTAATGCCCAAACTGTAAGTAAAATATCTCTGTGTACATAAATGATTGGACGTGTGAGAGACTTCTAAAATGAATTGTTGGTTTGGATCTGTATAGGGAAAAGAAACCTAAATGCTGGAGTAAGAAAGAGCAACATCTAGCAAATTTGGGGGGATGTGTGACTTCTTTGAAGGATAACCAATATTTCGGTGGTAACAAAGAGAAGTTTTCTCAAATCATAGCAGTTCCAAGCAGCAAGTGACAAATGCTACTCTGAGGAAAGCACAGAGATTCAAGGAGCATAAAATAAACATATTAAAACAGGGGGTGGGAGACCTGAGCTCCCGCTCTTACTTTTTTATCCTTTCCATCCTGGGTATAGGATAAAAGAAAACTCTTGGTTCCTTGTTAAAGAAAAAAAAAGCTCTTACTTGAAGTTCTTGCTTGGCAGATGTCAGTTGAAAGCTCAGCGAAGGAATAGGCTGCAATGTCAAACTCTGTTGGGTAATTTTAGACAAATGTGTCATGTGTGACATGGAAATATGGCGTGCTGTACATTAGTGATTTCCCAAGTGTTTGGATCAGGTAGTAATGTGCTGAGAAAGTGCTCTTTATCTATCCTCGCTGTGTACTTGTACAGCAGAGGGGGAAATGCTTTTGGTAGAAATTACTTTAGTCAGAAAAAAAGAATCCATTTACAATATGTGCCTGCTAACATCTTTCAGACAATGCATTGTATTAAAAAGGCATTTTTGATTAATGTTTTATAAACATTTTTCAGCATGACAGCTTAAAGTCCCTGTAAAATTGTAAATGCGTGCAGAGTGCTCACTTCCATAAAGTCAAATGCCATCTCCTGAAGCTTGCATGGATCCTGTCAACCATGGTGACACAGAATCAGTACCTTGGAGCATTAAAATTTATTTGCTTCATTTCTGTGGTTGCAGTGATAGCGGGATAGAAAGAGAGTCATATTTAAATTTATGTGAAAATACTTTCCTATCCTGCAAGTTTTTAAAAATACTGTGTGTGTGTGTGTGTGTGTGTGTGTGTGTGTAGTGACTGTGAAAATGTGAAGTACAAATGCTGTATTTCAGGGAGGGGGTTGTTTAAATGTAAAAGATTCACAATCATTAAGAGGCAAGAGACTAAGGAAAGTCTGAAGTTACGTGGTACCACCACAGGGGTAGACCCTCCTGCTTGAGTTGACTACTAGTTTGAAGAGTAGCCCTGCTTGCTTTGGGGTTAGCCTGTTATATTGGAGGGGAATTAGGATATTACATATATAGGAAATTTGCTTTTTCATAGAGCTACAGGGGACTAAAGACTTATCAGGGCTGTTCTTAAATACTTTGTGTACTGTGTCTCAATACTTAAGTACTCAGACCCTAGGAGACAGAACAGTGTCTTGTTATGGTAATTAAAATATGGCCTCAGGAAGATTGGGTGGGGCTAAGAGGCAAAATAGGGAAAGACAGGATATCCCTTATGATAATGTAAGAGTAGAAAGCTGTATCTTATTTACTAAGGGATGGAAGGTACTCTTGGAAAATTGTTTCTTTCCATCTTCTCTCTCTCTCTCCATTAGAGGAATTTTGTGCTTCATGACTTGTGATCCTATGTTCTGAAATGCTTTGATCATTCAAGAGACCAGATTGCTCCAGTTTGTTTTTGTGTTTCCTAACCATGAGGGTGTCCTATGGACATAGGAAGTCCCATCCTTGGAGAGTGAGACCTGTATTTGGAGGTCTCCTCCCTATTGTCAGAGAAACTTCCACAGCCCTTTCCCTACCAATATCAGGTTTCCACTGTTGGTAGGACCAAAACATGGGGGATTTGGGTACATGCTGGGTGTGAACCTGAGAAATGGCTCTAACCAAAGGACCCAACACCTCAGTCCCCTTACATGCCCCCAAACAAGGTGGTGAGCTCAGTCCACCCTGGAGACCCTTTGATTTCCCTCCCAGTGTTTTCAGTAGGAGGGAAATAGTTAAGAAAAATCATGGGAGAGGAGTGGAAGAGCTCTCCTCCATTTTGCCAGCAAGAGCCCAGCAGGGTTCTGGATTGGTTGGTCCACTGTCTGTATCACTTCAAGCAATCCGACAAAGCGATATTGCAGACATGCCTTACACAGTAAAGCATCAGGAGATTTCCAGTGATGGGAGAAGGGGAGAAGGCACAAAAGGCCCAGGACTCAAGTCCCCTGGCTCACTCCCTAGCAATGCCCCTGACCTGGGAGTAAAACCCACTGAACATAATAGAACTTCCAAGGAAATGGATAAGAGTTTCAATGCCCTAGTGTGGAAACAGTCTTGGTTTCATCCCCCTGCTGATTTCACTTGCAGAAATTGGCAGGATGGGTGGAAGGATGGGAGGGTAGCAGCAAAGTTCCTTGCAGGATCCTGAATTTTTGTTCTCATTTGTTTCCTCCGGGTCCATGAACACAGGAACAAAATTGTTAGCACTTGTTTTCCATTTCTTACAAATCAGGTTTGAATAATAATTTCAAATGTTTCCCCTTTAAAAAAAAACCACAGTGAAAGCAGCCGTCAAACACGGGAACTGGTGCATCTATGGGAAGACTAATGTAACAATGTGAACCATTTTTCTGAAATTCACTTTTTAAAAAGCTATGCTTAACTTTTTGAACATTTTAGAAAAGTAGCTGGATTTGCTATGTTTTAAAATATATATATTTGTGTGTGCCAAGATGCTGCACAACTTTATACTAAAGAGATCTAATGTTGGTGTTCCTATCGTATTCCATTACATCAGAACTTATGTACTATAAGTGATGAAAGAAACTGGAGTGGACAGATGAAAATAAAGATAACCAAATCCTTTTAAGCATAGCACCTTTTGTTCTTTGCTACCCATCTTAAAGATTTTAATTTCTCAGCAGTGCTTTGCTATTTTTGTTATAGTGGCACCTGCTCCTGTCACTGTCGTTTGAATCACTGCTCCTGTTCCATAGTTACATTAACAAACGCTGTGGACTGAAATATCCAAGAGTGGCCTGGGATTTACAATAGGCTTTGTTTCCATGTTTGTAATGTTGTTCAAAGAATTCAGCATCCCTTCTCAGACAAAAGACCAAAAATCAAATACGCGTGCACATCCTCATGTAGTTTTCTTTTCTTCATTCAAAACTTTGTAGGATTTAATGGCACTACATTGGGCTTGATTTCCAAAAGGGTTTGGGGCCACAATCCTTTACCCACATACCCAGGAGTAAGCCCTATTCAACTCTATGGGACTTGCCTCTTGAGTAGACATTGTGCTGTTGTAACTGTGTAATGTTTGTTTGCTTGTTTGTTGCTTGCTTGCTTGCTTGCTTGCTTTCTAACATTCCTGTAACTGTATTACACACACACACACACACACACACGCTTTCTAACATTCCGGGAAAACTTTATAGCAATAATATGTAACCTGGAGGCCTCTTATAGACCCAACCACCCCAATTCAAGGCACTGCTAGGTAAACAGTCAGTCATTCCTTTTGATGCATCAGTTGTCCGAAATGTCCTGGCCAAAGCGGTAAGGATTCCTTTTCCATTCCGAGGTGCAAATGTTCCCCTTTCACTGCAAAGAGAACATATTTGTTTGTGGGAAAGAGAGTAGGCTCAGCGACAGTGAGGAATATCATAAATGGGGGAGAAGGTAAGCAATTTGGCATTGAGATAAAGGAAAGCAAGAGGGTGGGGGAATCTAGGTCACCCCCCAATATTTTGTACAGTTGGCCTCTAGCAGGTTAGAAATTTGCATTCAGCCTCTGGCTGAGAGAATGCTGCTTTCAAACGGAGGGGAGATTTGTTCTTGGAGTCTCTCCAGCATTCTGTCTCGTTCCTTTTTGCCAAAAGGAAAAGGGGATTTTCTTCACTGCAGAATTAGTTTTTCTGCCTCCTACTACATCTGTGTCTTCTTGAACTATCTTTTTTCGTTTGTTTTCTTTTTTGAAATCTTAGTGAAATGTTACAAAAAGTATAATGCTTTCCTGTGATCCCCGACAAAGAAAATACATCAGTCAAAGCAGTCCTAAATTTAGCTGTCTTTCTGTCCACAGGAATACCAATGCTGAAGATAGTATTTGAAGGCTACGAACACCTATCCTTAATCTCAGTCCCTTTACTTATCTATCACCCGGCTCAGATTCTCCTTGGTAGCGTGTTGGTACCAACAATAAAGTCTTGGATGATTTCTAGACAAAAGGTAAGGAATTGTGGCCAGAAGCATAGTTCATTACGATAGATCTAGGGGGAGAGAGAGATAGGATTAGAGAACTGTTGTGTCCATTGCTGTTCAGGTGCTGGCAGAGCCACTCCATGATCATACCAATCTGCAGGCAAGGAGATTAGGCTGGGCTGAATGTGTGCTTTGTGTGGACTTCTGGCAATTATTTTGCATGGAAAAAGCACATCAGTAAATAGGACCTGCAGGCATACCCAGAGATGCTCATTGCATCTGAAGCACCGTACCACGTTTTGTCCTTGTACAATGCTTTGGTGAGGTTCTCTGCACAATAAAGTATCTGTTCTTCTTCTGCCTAGGTATCATAAATATTGAAGGGAAAGCATTTTAAAAAATCCCAAAGACAGGAAATTGTGACTCTTTCATCCATGCATGTGTGCCTAGTAAAGTCTTAAAAGGCCCAGTGGGTGGTTTTATTTCCCCCAAATCTAGTAGGGCATTTGCCTTTTTCCTCCAAAATGCATCCAAAGTCAGGTCTCTCTTTTGTAGTTTTAATTAATCAGGCGGCAGATTTATTTTGATCATTTGTCATTTTGCCATACCACTGTTCTTCTTCTGGTCTTGTAGGTTATTTTTCCAAGAATATTATTCTAATTACATGACAATATTATTATTTTTGTAAATCAGGGAAGTTCATTCTTGGTTCAGTAGCAATAATTACAATAGATTTTGATGTTGTGCCTGGATAATGGTCTCCTGCTTTGAAAGTAAACATGTCAACTACACCTTGATGTTTATTTTCTATCAACTCCTTGGCTTCACTTTGGCATTTCTTTCCTGGTGGAAAACTGTTATCCAGTCATTGTACTCAGCTCTACAGTGACATCCTTCCTTAATTACGATACCAACATGTGATTTCTTCATGAAGTAGAATTTAAATATTTAGAGGTTCGTCGACAAGAGGGCGTTTCTATTCCGGCAAGTAGTACTGTAGAAGCCTCCACACACCAAAGATCTCATTTTCCCAAACAATGTTGCAAATATATGTTTCTTCATTCGTAATGTATTGAATACAATTAACCCTAATTCTCAAATTTAAGAAACACACTTTATGAGAGCATTGTGGTCTGTGTTCCATCTGTTTTGGTAATGCTTTCTCAATAGCCTGTCTGACTGTTTTTTAAAGATGTTTAAATATAAGACGAATACCTATATCATGGTTCACAAGCTGTTGGGAACTTTTCACCACACAGTAATGAGTTTTAACATCAAAGGAACCTGACAGCAACACTCACGTTACATATATGTGCACATAATTTACATGAGTGCAATTTCTCATATGATTTTTTTTTAAAAAAAAGAAAACAGACCAACAAACACTGTAATTAGGCCTGAAACTGGGTCAACCAAATATGGAGAGCTAATGAGACCTTTCAGTACTGTCAGAACTACTACGGTACCAGATCTCACTACTATAAAGCCAACAGGAGTCTTCTCGCAAGGCATTTGACAGTGCCAGAGGCTTCTTCAAGAAAGGGGCAGCAAAGCAATGCAACACACAGTTAAACCATGGAATTCACTCCGATAAGAGGCAGTGAGGGCTCCCAACTTTGGAAAAGGATTCATGGAGGAGAAGGCTTATCAGTGGCTACTAGCCATGATGGCTGTGCTCGTGACTCCATGGTCATAGGCAGTAATGCTTCTGAATACCGGCTGCTGGAAGCCACAAGAAGGTAGAGTGCTCTTGTGCTCAGGTCCTGCTTGCAGGTTTTCCACAGGCATCTGGATGGCCACTGTGAGAACAGAATGCTGGACCAGATGTCATTCTGGCAGGCTCTTCTTAAGTTCTTACTCTCTTCTTTTCTAAGTGTCCAGGGAGGAACTTTCTTCCCGGTGCCACCCTGTGGCCTGCCTTGGATGCCCAGTGCTGCCATCTTTCTCCTCTAGGAAATGCAATGGTGCCACTCTAAACTTTTCTTAACAGGAAAGGATAACCTAGGATTTTTTTCTCCCAGGAAATCTGCAACAGATGGCTTCTTAAAAGTTACCAACCTTCATCGTTCGCATTTTATCAGATGTGTGATTCCAGTTCCCTGTCTTTAGGAATTGCCAGGAGTGAGAGAGGAGTAGGGTATGCTGCCAGTCAGTGTCAGAGAAATAAGAAAGTGTCATGTCTCCAGGTGTGAGGGAGAGAGAAAAGGAAGAAACGGTATGTTATAGCCCATCCTGAGGTGACTTGTAGAAAAAAGCTAAAAGTCTTTTTGATCCTTGCTAATCCCAGAAGAAAGAATTCTTGCATAAGGTGGAGGAGAAGAAAACTAGCAAGATAGTGGGGGAACACCCCTTGTAATTTAGCAGCACAAGACACTCAGGGAAGAGTTGGCCAGAGACACCAGCATCTCCCTCCTGCTGTAGGAAACCTATCGCCAATTTATTTCAAGTACATTGGGTTGTTTAACTTTGCTGCTGCTTCTTTCAATGCAAACAAACTGATGCTGTGTTTTACTGCTTGCAGGCACTGAAATTAACAAAGCAGCCCAAGATGCCAGTGAAAGTTTAACAGTGGAAGAGATCCAATGAATGTATATATGTACTATTTTGTACATACACAGAGACAATTCAGAAGATGGGCATATGTGAATGTTGCTTCGGCATTTATTTTATTTTTATAGATACTTATATATACATATATATATTTAAAATACCTACTGAAGTGCCTTAAAATATATTTGACAAAAGCATTGATTCCAAAATCACATGGCTGCTTGGTGTAAGAGGTTGCACTAAAGTTTGGGGTCATTTGAATCCCCCCCCCCTTATTGAGTGAACAGTTCAGACAATGAGAGACTGGAGCTTCCATCCTCACACCTTCTCAGAGGAATTGGGCACAAGCCGCCAAGTGTTTCTTACTCTCACGTAAGCTCCACTGAACTGAATGAAGTCAGAAGGAGAGCCGTGCTCTGCAGATTCTACTCACCATTCACGTGCATATATTCTAATCCCAGGCCAAAACAAACCAGGGGCAAGGAACACTCTTCTGGCTGACAACAGGAAAGCAGTTTCTGAAGTTCTAGTCAAGATTAACTTGAATTTCTGTGTGATTCCGTAACCCTCCCTGCTCCTATGATTATGACATGCCTTTTTCTTCTAAGTTTGTGTACACTCAGCATGGGGCCATCCATTGGAGAGAAACGGAGAAGCATAAATTATTTGCATTTGTTGACACAGTTGTCTAGACATTCCTTCAAAGCTAATGGTTTCTCAAGGCAATTCTCTGCATTCCATTTTTATGATTTTATGGCATTGTATATCTTAAATGCATCGTGAGCATCTTCAAAGAGAAGGCCCGGTGCTTACGGTTGTAAGGGAAGATGTGTGATCTACAAGTGCAGCTAGGAGGGTTTTTATTAGTAACATTAGTATTATTGGTGTTAACCCAAACTGAGCTAAAAGATCCCCCCTCTTTTCCCCAAATTCAGTACACCATACCCCACAGCGACAGAAGAATATCCGATGCTAATATTCTCTTTACTGTCGCTTGCAGAGTGGTGTTCTTTGCAGCAAACACAAGCTAGTGAAAATGAAAACCGAATTCTGTAATTAGATATTTCCCACAGAAAGCATATATTTGTGTACTCTTTAAATGTTTGAAAGCACTGGTATAAAAGGAGGGATATTTCTGGCCAATTTGGCTGCTGTAGCCTAAGTGAATTTTTTTAAAGATTAAATATGTTGAGTTTTCTTTATAAAAAGAGTCCAGTATACTAATGATATACACTTACCTGGGAGTAAGTCCTTCATTGGAATTTACTTCCATTCCTCATAGAAATTTACATAGGATTGCATTGCTAGTAAGCAGTGTACCTCATTCATGTCAGTTGCCTTTAGGCTAAGGCAGGCTTCCTCAACCTCGGCCCTCCAGATGTTTTGAGACTACAATTCCCATCATCCCTGACCACTGGTCCTGCTAGCTAGGGATCATGGGAGTTGTAGGCCAAAAACATCTGGAGGGTCGAGGTTGAGGAAGCCTGGGCTAAGAGGTAGTCAACCTTTTTATACCTACCACCCACTAATGCATCTTTCTCGATGGTAAAATTTCCTTACCGCCCCCCAGTGCTCGATGGAAGGAGGATTCAGCTTGTGCAGTAGAACCCCCAGCTGTCCACCTAGAGTCCTGAAACGCCCACTAGTGGACGGCAGGGATCAGGTTGACAACCCCTGGGCTAAGCAGTGATCTGAGAGGCAGATAATGCCATTACCCTTGTGAGCTTGGTAATCATGTGGCCCCATCCAGGAGATCCTTATGGACCTGGTAGCTTGCACCGCAACCCTGTCCACAAGGTCTTCCTGTTCATAGCCCATTCCACTGAAGTATGTGAAGAAGCCTGCTTGTGCAAGAATGTATGTGTACATTCAACCGCATATGGAATTGTGGGAATGATAATGTTGACTTTGACCTCTGTACATCACAATGGAAAGAAAGGGCAGGTTCTTAGGGAATGTCATTCAGTTTCAATATTATTGACCTGGCTTGTGCAACAATGTGAGCCAAACTGGCTTAGCAAGAACATGCAACCATGTGGGCTCCCATAGAGGAGCTCACAGGTACTTTTTGATCCTCCTTAGTCCTCGTTACTGCTGTGCCTACCTAAGCCAAGGTTTGGCTTTGTGTGTTGTCTGAACCAGGACTCATGGTTTCGCTCTTCCCCTCATTAACTATAATCTGCCGTTTGGCTTACCATGTTGTGCGAAGCTTATTAACTGCACACACAAACTGTTTGAAATACATTCCTCTCCCTATACCCCAAGACTTGATAATGCATTATTCATCTTGGGATTAACAGTCCTGCCCAGATAATTGTATTTGGTGCCAAGCTGAGTTGCCTTATTATGTTGTCAACAATCTATATCAATCTGTATAAAATGACTTCCTTGTTGCTTAGGTCAAAATGTGTTTATTGATAGGCCACTTTTCTGAAATGAAGTTACCACTTCTGAATGACAGCGGTGCAAAAGATCTAAGTGCCCATTAATAAGAATTAAGGTCAGTGAAATTGAGCATAGAAGCTACTGCATTTTGCCAAGTAGATAGCCTCAATCATGTTTATTTGCATATGGGTCAGAATTATAAAATGGTAACATATCAGGTGTGTTTCTAAGAAGACAGCCTGTAGAGGTACTCCCCAAACTCATCACAAGCTAGATTCTCAGTTAAGTGGATCAGATATATGTATTTTTACACACAAATCACAAATTCACTTCGTATACATCTTGATTCAGTTGTCTAAAAATACAGGGAGCCAAAACGCCAGGAAAAAAAAAGATAACATGTTTTTCTTTTTGTTTTGACAAATCCTTTCTGGGGCCTCCAAAATACAGGTTATCTTAAGTCCACAATCTTGGCCATAAGCTGAGGAAGAAAATGAGACCCATGAGTTTTGTGGCTGACTGTTCCAAAACTGGATGCAATATCGTGTGAATTTCTCTTGTGAGCAAGCCCCATGAAAATGAGGAGATGCACCACAGTGCAAGGTTTGCTCTTATGCAAATCCAATTCATTTTGATGCCTCTTGCAAATGAAGTATTCCTGGCTGTTTCTTCCACCACTGTTAAACTCACAGCCAACTAACTCTTCTGTCTTATCATTTGAGTCATGTCTGCTCTTAAACAGTCGCTACACTGCTACTCATCCAACAGATCTACCTCAAATTACTACAGTATCATCAGTTCATGACTTTTAACTATGAAAATTTGTCATGGCAATTTCATTGATATTACACTGTATTTAAGGCTTCCAGGGAAAGGCACTTCTGGCTATAATTGTTTATGGCTTTGAACAGCCTAAATGGTGTTATGTTTCTTCCTCATTTTACACAAGTGAATGTTGGGTGGATTGTTCTTAAAGGAACATAAAGCAAAACTGAATTACATCCTTTAAGTCCATACTTAGTAGAACTTAATTATTCATATCCAAAATGTTACATTATGTTTAAAGACTGTTAAGATGTTCATTTCATGCCTTCAGTTACAAGAGGAGCTCATTGGGTGTTAGTTTGGAAAGAGGCAAACGGATAGGTCTGCAGTTTATTTTTGTAACTTGGGTTCTTTTTTCTGCCTGGGTAAAGCTTTTGGTTTGTTTCTTTTTAAAGTCTATATGAACACTTTTTAAAAATAAAAATATCTGATAAAAATGTTTCTCTCTCTTTTTGTGGATGACATCGAAAAGAGTCAAGCAGGAGATGTAACTGCATGGACCTCTTGTTGTCTGACCTCTTATTCAGATTTGCTGGGGTGTTTGCAGTGTACAGTGGTACCTCGGGTTACATACGCTTCAGGTTAAATATGCTTCAGGTTACAGACTCCGCTAACCCAGAAATAGTGCTTCAGGTTAAGAACTTTGCTTCAGGATGAGAACAGAAATCGTGCTCCAGCAGCATGGCGGCAGCAGGAGGCCCCATTAGCTAAAGTGGTGCTTCAGGTTAAGAACAGTTTCAGGTTAAGAATGGACCTCCGGAACGAATTAAGTACTTAACCCAAGGTACCACTGTACAGATCTTGCAGCAGGGTTTGGCTCACTTGTTGATTTCTTCCATTCTCTACTTTGAGTTGAACATTGTTGGATACATTATTGTTGCCTCTGACTCTGTTTATTTATAAAAGCATTTCTATACCACTGTATCATAAAATATCAAGACAGTGCAACCTACAAAACATTTAAAAAATAAATAAATAAAATACGGTTAACCATTCAAGCAACTGGCTAACAAAAAACAAATAGCTGCAAAGGGTTTTCAGCACAAAAAAAAGTCTTCAAGAGACACCTGAAAGTCAAAAGAGAGGCTGCCCTGTCCTGGTTTCTTATCCATAACTGACTTCTGATTTCTGCTCAATGATTGAAACTAAGACCTTCACGTCGAATCTGACTATGGACTAAAACAAACTTATTTCTACTCATAAACTCTTATCTCTAATTCTATAACAAATTATTGTATTATACATATCCTTGTGAGTTTGAGTTTGTAATCTCTGTTTGAGTTTGCAACTTCTTATTAAGGCAAGTTGGGCCTCTGTAACACAGGAGGCAAGTAACAGCACTCCTCTGGATGGCTTCCTAAAACTACAACACCACAAAATTCCAAACAAGGTAAGTAAGAGAGTATAGTCGCTGGACTTTGATATGCAAGTAAAATAATTCAATTTACGTAGCCTTGCTCAGCTGTTTGGTACTCACAGCTCCCAAATATGTAAAAGTGGGGAGGAAGCTACTTCCAGCACCAGGCCAATTGGCGGACCAACTGTCTGACCTGAAGGCTTGCAACATCAGTCCTGCCATGTGGAAATCCCTTGCAGACAACCGCCGTGACCAGAGGAGGAATGACCACTGGGAGGAGCCCAGAGAGAAGCAGTGTCACAGTGCATCTGCAGCAGCACAACTGGACGCCTTCATTGGTCGCAGCTGCAACAAAGCAAGCCTTTCCCGCATCAGTCTCTACAGCCACAGAAGGCGCTACAACCATCCAACAGCTTGACCTCACCCCAAAGGCGCACTCCTCCATTGTCTCCCTAGAGTCTGGATGCCAACTAATAATGCTTTTGCGACCCCCCATAATAGTAACTTTATCAGGGTGATTAGCCAAATTCATGGAGAATGTCTCTCTGCGCCTATTAGTCATGCTAGATTCACGAAAATTCTGCATGTTGGTGAAGAAGCCCGTAATGCCAGTTGCTGGCGTGAGAGGAGTGGTCATGCTGCCATGCCTAATAGACTTATTTACATATCCTTAGATTTCTGATTTTGGCCCAGGCAATTTTTTTCTATTACACCCCTCTGCTAACACTTTTAAGGTAAAATTTTGTTGGAAAAGGGAGCTTGACTGTCTTTGCTTTTGTAAAAGAACTGCTACTGAAAACGTCTGCTAATAACAAAGGCTCTCCCTAGCATTGCTGCTTCAACAGTCTGGAAAATGATCTGCTCCCCGCAGCGGGTTGTCTTTCTCAAAGGGGTGCCTTTTTCTCTCTCCCCTCCTTGACTTCCTTTCTGTTGAGAAAATGGAGCAATTGATGCTTCAAAAGGGAATTCCGCACTTGGCAATCAGCTCCCACTTGCAGGATGTCTTTGTCAACGGCAGCTTGAATATATTTTCCTCTCATTTCTCTCTGTTGTGGCAGTGGCAGACACAATTCCTTTCAGATCAGAAGCCTACTGCCTACCTGGGACAGACTTATGAAAGGCATCTTCCCATGAGCCAATCGGATCCTTGCCGTGGAACTGAGGATCTTGTTGGCTGCGTTGGGAGTTTTCCACTGAAGCAGATCTGCAGGTCCTGCTGCTGAACATCATTCCATACAGAGGAAGACTTACTTCCTGGTGGCCCACAATAAACGCCTCTCACCTTCAACTTAAACTATTGTCTGTCTTTCCCCAAGGGCTGCTTCACATACTGCAGACTTTTTGACTTGAGTCCCATTATGTGAAAACTCTGGCTGTACTAAAATCTTGATTATTCCCATAATGTAGATCCAAACTAGCCATGTCAGATAGTGCTTCTCTGACCCTGTTATCACAGTTGTCACCATCAGCAATTCCATAGACAACGTTAAGGTTTCTCCTGGACCCCAACTTTCCACGTGTGTCCAGATCATGCATACATGCACCAGGAGAGAGGATGAATCACATGGTGTCTTTCCCCCAAGATTTCCAGTAAGTATACTTCCTATTTTCCATCAATTAAAGCAAATTGCAGGAGAAGTCTGAAATTTCGTGATGGGGATACTTGCACTGAATTGCTGTTAACTCTTGAATAACATGGCTCTCTCCAGTTGTCCTCAAACTGCAGTGTTGCTGTAATTCACAGATCTTTGTTACTGACATCAATAGACCCCCATAACATTGGGATTAATAATGAAAAATTTTATATCTTAAAAGGGATACATTATACAGGAATGTCGCCCACTAATAAGTTAAACGAACTTAGATTTAAGAGTAATATCCAATCTTTTCTGCCCACACAAAAATAAGACACAGGTGGCAGATAATACGTTTCCCTCAAAAAAAAATTACGATCTAATTTTAAAAATAAATTTCCTTATAGTATGGTTCACCATTTGACACATTACTCGGCAAACCTGCATTTTCACAAGGAATGAATAAAAATGGAAAGCCCCTAAATCTAATTGGCTACTGATGCCAAATAAATTTCAACCCACAATTTGGCTTATTTTCATAAAATTGGCAAATTCTGCAATTTTTGTGCCTTTCCATGAGTTTAAAGTTGCAATTTATTTTTGTTCCAAAACAGCAAGAGGGTATTTAGACTTGTTGCAGGTCTTAATGTGTGCTGGTTTGCTCTACTGTATTGTTTTTAAGATTGCTTTTAACACATTATAATCCTGGTGTTAAAACCTTGGGATGAGCTGGCAACTGAGAAAAAGAATAGCATTGTCACATAAAATATCCAGGACTCTGCCAGTGAGGAGGAGCACTTTCCTATCCTGTGGGCTGAGGCTGTTGGGATCCAAGGACAAGTCTTGCCGATTCTTAGCTTCAGGGGGTTATTGTCTCATGTACAAAGTGTTTGCTCAGAACTTGGAAGCTGCCATCTTACACCCTGAAGGAAACAAGATTTTATAATTGACAATAATTCATTTGGATGTTATGATAATCAGAAAACAAACAAGAAGATTCCTTTGTAAACTGAGAGGTTGTTCATCTGGGATGCTTTGAAAGGAACGCACATATGCTCAGTGAGAGTAAAATGTACCAATAACTGACTCTGTTCCATAGAGACTATTCCAGTGTCAAACACAGCAACTTTTTAGCAGTTCGGATTTGCCGGAGAACTATTTTGAGTGGTGTACTAGTGAAGGAACAGCAAGTTTCCTGTGGCTCTCAGCTTTGATTTTAAAGTTTCTAGCCATTATGGCTGCAAAGCTAGACTTGACACCGTATAGGCAATGCTTGGTGGATCTCAGAAGCCTGAGGTGTGACTGAATACGATTCCCAACAAATGAGGGCGTATGAGTCCTTGCAAAAGTGGACTCGAATATGCCACATTCTGTAAACCTGTGTGATTTGCATAATTGCAATAAAGTGTAGGCACAGAATCTGGTTTTGTGGTTGAAAAGCTGCAATTTCTTGTCTGTGGAAAATGTGGTGCCCCCACTGATCTTAGTGGTAAGCACTTCTGGAAAATTAAGAAACTATCTTAAAATGGCTGCTGGGGGAAGACATGGCTAGCCCAAAATGGCTTGCTTGAGGCAAGGGGCGGGACAGGGAGAGAACCGGCTAGTCACAAAGCAAAAGTAAGTTGCCCAACAAACCAAGTACAAGGCAGAGGTTGAGACTGAGTCCTGAACCATATATTTAACCTTACAAAGCCCAACAAAATAAGCAGGGGTTTTTTCAAGGCTAGCTGATGAGGTTCGAAAAAAAGAAACACGGACAAGTCCAAGAAACTGACTACAAGACAGGTTGGGTCTGGGTCCCATATTTAACCCGCATATTTGACTGCATATAGCAGAACAAAATCCCCATTTCACAGAATGGAAGCCAATTAATTTATCCAGATTACATCTGAATGGTTTATGTGACTGACTGTTGATATTTGTGGTTTAAATTCTGTTTTACTGTGTGCTGCCATGAGATCACATTCAAGAGGAAAGATGCGCTAAAAATGCCTTAAAATATTATTTTCTCTAAAATTAATTTATTCTTCAATATTAATAGGAATATCACCTGCAAACCAATTCTCCCAATTCATTTTTCATCAACTCTCAATACGCTCATTTCAGGATGCTCCCCATGGCCTGTCCCTCAGCAGCCTGGCTCTGCATTCACCTCAAGAGTTTTTCTAAAGCTGGGCTGTTTCCTTCAAAATCAGATGTGATGATGTTTCTTGCTTAACCAAAGAGAAGGATTTGGGGGCTTGGCATAGAAAATCTCTGATTCTGTGTACATGATAGGCCCTCACATGCATGTAACTATCCATGTTGGGTGTAACGGTCACCCAGTGGCAAACACGTACATGTGATTTAGGAGCTGTGTATTCATTTTAGATCAAACATTGAACTAAATTTATACTTGTTCTGAAACAAATGCCAGAAGGAACTACTGGGTACATGTATTGTTTCTCACCTTTTCTTTGCATTGGGAGAACCCTACGATTTTACTCCACCACCAGCAGCAGCGATTATGTTAGTTGCCCTCCTGGTGTGTCTCCCATGTTATTTTCCTAGGAGTTCCAAGATGTTGCATTGTTCTGGAACATTGTGATATTTTATTATTATTATTATTTTAAAGATACTCACCACGCACATGCAAAATGGCAGCCCCCCCCCCGAACTGATTTTTAAAAAAACAGAATGACACAATGTCTAGGGCATTGGGGGGGGGGATGTCAGCCATTAAGAGCAGCTGTCAAAGCCACTGCCACAAATGCTGTCCAAAAATATGAAAACAATGTAGGACAGATGCACGCCTAACAAGCAAATAACAAAACGTATCTGATAAATTAGTAACAAAAGAAGTATTTTGTAACAATTATTTTTTTAAAAAAAACTCCCAGAATGAACACGCCTTATGATTTAATTCTGTCTTGTTTTGTTCTTCCCACAAATCATTTTTCTTTTGACTCTTTAGGCGTAAAAATCACTTCAGAAGTCTGGCTGCACTTTGTACCCTAAAGCCACCATTTTGAAACATCTGATGTGGGTGCTGGAAGGGGAGAAATATGTGTATTTAAATTAAATTAATATGGCAATACAGTAAGGCTAATTATTGAACAAACTGCTGGAGTCTGTACTAGAGCAGAAATTTGGAGATAAGTGGCTTTAAAAAAACCACACCTGCCTATGTGCTTCAAGCACAGCAAATCCTTGTTTAATGAGTCCAAAGGATTAGCACTGCGCACCAGCCATATTAGCACCATATTGGCCAGAGGTGTGTATAGATCCCTTCTCCAGAATCGTACCACTTTTTTTTATACTGTGTGCCCCCAAGGCTATGGCTTTTGCCCCATTCCGACTCTTTCCAAAGGAGCGAATCAATACCAGTCCATTACGTACGTAGATGAAGACCATCAATAAAGGAAGAACTAGCTGGAGGTGAGAAGGCAATCATAGAGGATTTTGCAGTTTTATCAAAGGGCTTTCTCTGTGTTACAAGAGACTTTGCATAACTAAGCCTAGCTGGAAATAGTACAAAATAGCATGGAGAAATAAACAGATAAAAAACATAGTTGTAAGTAGACCAGTTGATTATTCTGAGTTACTTGAACTAAAACCAACAACAACTATCAGTAGTGTTGACGTGTTCAGAACCGAAAAGATCCTTTAAATTTGATTTGATCTGCTCTACCCAGAGATGGGGTGAAAATTCAAATGACAAAAATGGCCTTTTGGAAACAGTCATACAAAAGGAACATAATAAATTTGCTAAATTTTGCTAACTTTTTCCACGTAGATGCACAAAATTTTGAAATTGGCATCTTTTAAAACTTCTGATGGAAAACATTAAAATACATTAAACCTGTGAAAGTTACTATAAATGTTATACCAAAAAATTAAATGAGTACCAAGTAGCCCAGCTACCCCCAGTACGATATTCTGTGATAAAAAGCAGATTGGTGAGAAAATTCTTTTGTATACTTTTATGCATGCAAATAAGGCTGAATTTTAAAAACAGGAGTATAAGCACTGAACTGAAACAATCGTTTTTCTTGAAAATTTGCCTGAATAAGACAATAAATTTAGCAATGGTGCCCTCTAGTGGGACGAAATGGCTAGTGCCGAAACAAGTGGAAAGCATGGACGGCAGTCACAAACTATCATCAACCTGGTTTTCCAATAACAAAGATTCTATTGCAGAGCTAAGGGGATCTTAAGCCTGACGAGGGTTATTTCCTATTGTAACTAGTCAATTACTGTTTGCTATTGCAACTGTTGGCAGTGCGGGGAGTAGTGCTGGTTTTCCTTACCATGAGGACTGTGACATTTTTTCTTTCCTAACAAGAGGTTCTGTGCCTTTAATGGCTGCATAGCAGGCAGGCTTCCTAGGCATGATGATGTAGCGATAAGAAAGGCTGCACCTGTGGAGTTTCTACCTCTCATGTGAATGTTAGAAACTGAGAGCTTGGACTGAGAGGTGCCAGAACTCCCTCATTCTCTTATCATGGCAATGGTGCCCACTTGAGAGGTGCCAGAACTGAGTTCCAGTGAATTTCAGCTGGAAAAAAGCCCATTTTCACACTCGCAATACGACTGAGGAGGTGCAGGGCATGTCTACATATTCACACACATGTGTATAAGGTACTGTGAGAGGCAAGCAGTATGCATGTGCATCTTAACATGTGCCAACCCAACTTGTGCAACCCTTCCTCCTCAGAAATGGGGGCAGAGAACAGAATGACCACACAAATGAGACCTACATTGTTCCTGAATGAGCATAGTGCTGGCATCATATGCATGTGTCAAGGGGCTGTGCCTGCTTCCCACCACCACCACCTGCATAGGATCATCGTCATCATCCAAAGCGGGTAAGTACATCTCACCCCGGGGAGCCAAGCTGATCTAGTTGATATACAGTGGTACCTCGGGTTACATACGCTTCAGGTTACACACGCTTCAGGTTACAGACTTCGCTAACCCAGAAATAGTGCTTCAGGTTAAGAACTTTGCTTCAGGATGAGAACAGAAATCGGGCTCCAGCGGCGCAGCAGCAGCAGCAGCAGCAGCAGCAGGAGGCCCCATTAGCTAAAGTGGTGCTTCAGGTTAAGAACAGTTTCAGCTTAAGTACGGACCTCTGGAATGAATTAAGTACTTAACCTGAGGTACCACTGTACAGTTGAACTTGGAACAGGAAGTAGTACTAGGTGCACATTTCCATACAGCCACAAAATTCACGGCTTCACCTTGATCCAGTCGCTCTCTCTGCCTAATCTCCAGAGACTGATCTTCTATATAAAACACAACAAAACAAAACAGAAGAGGCCTGTGCTACTTCCAAAGGTGCTGCATGGTTGCTCCAGAGCACTGGAGTCTGTCGAGGACAAAGATGGGGAATCTGAAAAACTCCATTTGCTACTGGACTACAACTTCTGCCATCCTGGACCACTGGCCATGCTGGCTGGAACTGATAGGAGTTGGAGCTGAGAACAGCTGGAGGGCTACAGCTTTTCCATCCCTGTTCTTGGATGTGGGTGGGCAGGATGGAACCTGAGGTTGGTACCAGTGTGGTGTAGTGGTTAAGAGCGGTAGACTTGTAATCTGGTGAACCAGGTTCGCTTCCCCGCTCCTCCACATGCAGCTGCTGGGTGACCTTGGGCTAGTCACACTTCTCTGAAGTCTCTCAGCCTCACTCACCTCACAGAGTGTTTGTTTTGGGGGAGGAAGGGAAAGGAGATTGTTAGCCGCTTTGAGACTCCTTAGGGTGGTGATAAAGCGGGATATCAAATCCAAACCCTGCTGCTGCTGCTGCTGCTGCTGCTGCTGCTTCTTACTTTCCCAGCGGTTTAGAATGTGGTCCTTCTTCAGACGAGTGTGGTGGGAAAACATAGCAATGCTAATACTGTTCAGAACTAAAATTCTGTGATGTATGTTAATGTCATGAAGTTTAAGTGGTAGGAACAGCTCAGGGTCATGACATAAGTTAGGTGTACTATCCAAAGCTTACCTCGTTCAAAGTCTTTATCTTGGATTAATCCCATTTGGGTCAATGGGACTTTTCCAAAGTAAGGATTTTAAAACTGAGACCTAAAGGCCCATTCCTGTAGATCGCTTACACCAGTTGATGGCTACCAATGGGGAGAGAGTATTGGCAGCAGGAAAAACCCCCATATAAACAGTGTACAGCTGGGAGGTTCAGAAGGACAATGGGATTGTGCCTGAAGTATTGGAAGCTTTTTGTGATAGCTTATATAACAGAGTGAAATTTCCTTTCCCTTCTTGAGCTTCATGTTTCCATAATAAACCCCAGCATGTCACATCACCATTTCTCTCCACACTGGCAGCTGAATGCCTGAGCACCTTATGCACCAGTATCTAATGTACATCAATGCATACTAATAAAGTGATTCTGATCTTTGACTTGCCTGTAAAGTAGCAACTGTTTGTAAAGAATCAATTATGTGTTGACATTAGCAAGTGCAGAGCTGTAATGGATAGTGCAATTCCAGGAGTCAGAGAGGCCATCTGGGATCTTTGACCTTAACCTGAGGAGTAGAAGTCCTTCTCCTTGCTACCATATTAGTTGTTAGTTGATCACTACCTTGGGAGCCTGTTTTCTGACTTGTTTTTAAGCCCTATAGCAAAATCATCATCATAATCATCAAGTTCCATTAAAAAAAGCAGATGGAGAGGATAGGGACATACTGTAATGGCACTGTAAAGATGGTTTTTAATAAAGATGGTTTAATAACCGCCTCTTTCAGCGGGTCTGGGAAGGCTCCCTCACGGAGGGAAGCATTCACCACCCCATCGCCCAGTCCTTCCCGGCTAGCTTTTATAAGCCAGGATGGGCAAGGATCCAGGAGACAGGTGGTTGGTTTCACTCATCCAAGCAGCCTGTCCCCATCCTCGGAGGAACAGATTGGAATTGATCCCACTCAACTTGACTAGACAAAACTTTAGCACTCTCCCGCCCCGGCCCTGCTCCCATGGTGGAGTCTACTTCTTCCCGAATCTGAGCGATTTTATCTGCAAAAAACTTTGCAAAATCATTGCAGGAGAACATGTGGCCCGTGCTCGGCCCCGATGTTGCAGGTGGTTCTGCTAAATTGTGAACCACCTGAAAAAGTCTCCTGCTGCTGTTTTCTGCAGATACAATAGAGGCGGTGAAGAAATTTTTCTTCACCGTCACTATCGCCACTTGGTAGGCTCGACGTTGAGCTCTAACCTGTGTCTGGTCAGATGCGGAATGAGTTATCCGCCACCGGCGCTCTAGCCGTCTCAACGATTGTTTCATTGCCCTCAGATCCGTGGAAAACCACGGGGCTGTCCGGGCTCCATGCAATCGGAGAGGGCGTGAGCTAGTGTCGGAGAGGGCGTGAACTAGTGAGCTATTCTGTTTCAAGAGCTGCCACAAATGCAGGAAGCCCAAACTGGGATTTGCCAACAGCGCATCACAGTTGCCATGACACTGCTGCACTGCAGGAATATCATGTGACTCATTCAGGCAGTCAGCTGATCTACATACAGTAAGTGATCTAGCCATAAATTCAGTTGACCTACCGAAGCATCGTGCAGTTAAGCTGTGTAAACAGAGTGAGCAGAGGATAAGGGAAGTAAAAGCGGGACGTTGCACTGTGAAAGCTGCCTTGGGCCATGGAGAAATTCCAACCCCGACTGCCAGGCTATGAGGTTGATGCCAGAATGGCTGTAAATGGGCTCCCTTTCTGAGGCATCTTAAAGCACCACTTTCAAGTCAAGAGCTGAGGCTCCTGCAGCCATCTAGTGACAGAGCTTGTGCAGGCAATTATCACCACTACTAAGACTGAACATGCATTAGAGTCATGTTCTTGTAGATATCATCATGATGAATGAAAAAAGATGAACACTTCATGCCTGCCAAAAACAAAAGCAATAGTTGTACTCTTCCCCCACCCCCATCTGTCTTCTTGTCCTGTCCAGTATTTCTTAAGTAGTTTTTCTTTCTCACTCTGATTCGCCAGAAGCGGCTCCCTCGGCCTATAGAGCGAGATGAGCACCGCAACCCCAGAGTTGTCCGCGACTGGACCTAACGGTCAGGGATACCTTTACCTTTTTATGCTTTACATATGCATGTTTTTCTCCCAGACCTAAACCAATTCCTCCTGCCAACAAGTGCCTCGTCTTATAAACCGCCTTGATCTCTCCATACCTATTTTACTCTGATTTCCCATCCTCTGCTCTCTTGCTTATTAGCATTTCAGCTATTGTATAGGCTTGATTTGCTTCCTTTGTATATCTTTATCTCCATTGGGGAGGAGTCGTTAGATTAGGGCTGAACCAATTTTTTGTGGGCAAGGATTTTTTTGGTGTGCCATGCTATTTTACCCGTTCACAACCATTCTTACTTTTGGTGCAAAATTTAAAACAGAGGGTAAGTTTCCTCCACTTTCTGATTATGTCTTCTGGCCAATCAGGGATCATATAGGCAGCATTATGATGCCATGGCACCACAAAACCAATTGATTTGGCTGTGTGACAGCACACTGAAGTAAAATCAGAGTTAGGGCAACTCTTCCTGTTTTCACTCTGAAAGTGGGACTATTTACCTCAGTTGCTGAAAAGAGTATCATGTTTCACAAAAACAACTGTTAACCAGGTTTGTGGTTTGAGTCAGCTGACCCAGAGGCAGCTGTGAGCAATATTGTAGGGGTTGGACTATAGAACCCTCAAGGTCCCTTCCAACTCTACAATTCTATGATTCTATAAAAAATTGTATTTGGAATATCACCTCTTCCTCAGTTTGGGTCAATACTAAGTCATGTGAGTGAGTGAGTGAAAGAGAATATATCAGAGCAGTGGTAGTGGTGTTTTTCTTAATACTAGTAAATCTAGTAATAAAATCATATTTATTTTCAGGCAGTAATTTGGTGGGTGGGAAAGAAGCCATTGTATTTAATAAATTCTGTATTTTCATGCCTAGCAATACCACTATACCCTCAGCAAAGTATAGCCAGTGCATTGGCTTCTCATTTGCAACAGAGCTACGCCAGAGTGCACACAAAAGACTGCATTTGTCCAAAATAAAAGTGTTATTGTCATCCCCTGCCACCTCAAGCTATTCTTAGCAATAGATATTTTGAGATCACCAGAATACAGGATCTGAGTAGCTGCTTCTTGGAACTTGGGTCTTGCATGGTTGAGGTTTCATTACTTCTAGAATCATTCATTAGAAGTATAAATTACTTGCTACTTGGTAGCTGCCAAGAATAACTCACACATCATCTTCTGCCAAGCTCTAACATTGGCACTGGGCTCATGCCCTGTCAAAATAAGCTCAGTTCATGTAGTCAAGCTTTTGGCCAGCACTCAGTATGTTAATATTAGGCACTCATGCTAATGGCAGTGAAGGTCATAGGTGTGACAGTGTCATTTGGTACTAAAAAGGTAATGTGTGCTTTAATTAGCTAATACAGTATTGATAGTGACTGATTTGCCATTGCTATATTTGATCAGTATTGCTAATTTTAATTATCACTCCTCTTTTCCAGAGATGCCCACTTTTGGCTTTGTGTTTCATTACTCCCTACAGTTCGCTTGACTTACATGGCTCATGGCTTGGTATTCTTTCCTAATGAAATACCAATTGTAACCTCATTATGATCCACAGCATTGGGTGATGGAAGTGCCTACACAATCTAGGGTAACATATTTCCATGTGCTCTGTGGTGTCCCTGAAAACAGGGTCCAGGCAGAAGACCAAGTTTGCCTCGCAACTACATTATCCACAAGCTCCACACTGTCATTCTTCCCATATGCAGCAACGGCAGATATTTATATGGGAGAAAGGAAAAGGGCACAATATCAGGCAGGAGGGGCTAATCTGGCCCCCACGCAATTTTTCCTGACCCTCAGCCCTAATACAGTAGCATCAACACACACACAGCTTTGGTGTGGGCAGAGTTGGACTGACGATGTGAACCAGCCTCTTCCCATTCATCATCTCAACCATGTGATGAGCAGAGAGGGGGTGATGATCCCTTTCCTTGACCCATTTGCTCAGATCATTTGAGGAGCTCGGCTGTGTGCATGTGTGAGCAGGATGAGTGTGAGGTGGCCAAATTCACACCCACCAGTGCACGCAGCCCCATGCAGCTCCTGTCCAGTTCCCGGTGACACTAGTATAGGAAGGGAAGCACACAATGTTTTGCACTTCTTGACTATGTTGCTGCCTGCAGTCCACTGTCTTTGTCCTATAGCGCTCATCGTGAACTGTGGAGAGCCATACCACCCTTCCTTGGATAATCGCACCTTGGTTTGCACTGCTTGTTCATGCCACTGCGTGCTAAAGAAATGGTACCAAGAATTGTTTTTAGGTATGAAAGTAACTTCACTACTAATATTAATTTACAAAGTGCTTCATGACTGGTCTTCTTCACCCTTGGAACACTGTGAGATATAATCTTGCTCTCTTCTTAGAGGCATAGAGCTGAGGACCAGAGGTTGTGATGGCAAGATTACCCTTACCCACTGAATTAAGTTCATTAAAATAAATAAATACGCTTATAATCCTGCCTTTCTGCCATGGGGCTCTTAAAGAGGTCTCCATAGGGTTCCCAGGCACTGATTAGAATCAGACCCTGAGCAGCTCAGCTTCAACAAGGTTGCTGCATCAGGCACCTTCAGACAGTGCCCTGGTCTGGGAGTTGAACTTTAACCCGTATTTGATCTATTTTTAGTTCACACAAAACAGGGAACAAAAAATGCTCAGTTAGTGGATTAAATATACCGGTATATGTTGACTGAGCAAAAACTGGGAGCAAATTTTATCACTTGTGTAACCTCGCACTGCCATCTTGCTCCACATTTACTAAACTCACCTCGCCAAAATGGTCCTGGGAGGCAGCCAGGTTACTAAAATATGGCTGTCCACGACAAGTAGAGACAAACTATAATACTATCAATTAATCTATGTGCACCTCAAGTTGCACATTTAACCTTCTCTACAGAAGATAGGACTAGGCAAGGGCTGGTGTGTGTGTGTGTGTGTGTGTGTGTGTGTGTGTTTAAAAAACATCCTAAGCTATAACAATCTAGTATTATTAAACATAGACAGACAGAAATAGTGCGGGAGGACTTAAGAATTTGTAATTTATTCATAAACTGCTAAGCCATCATAGCAAACTTTTTAAATGAAATCTGATAGTTCTTTAAATATTTACCAGCTTGTTGACCCATTTTCTCAGTTAATTAGGGATTGCATTAACAATGTACTGAACAGAGGCGGCTTTTAAAATTAAGCAGCCCAACTATTGTGCATTGCACAAAGTTTTTATTTTGTTCAATGAAGCTAGAGAAAGGATGCTCAATTGAAAACATCCCAATTCTTTAACAAAGAAGACACCTAATATATGACTAGATTAATCACTTTTCCTATGACTTAGTTGACAGATCCAGATCATCTTTCTAGGAAGAACATTCATTTTGCAGTCTTCTCTGTTTCTGTAATAGCTTTTTACTGACTTCAGCTGCACATATTTTCTTACCATGATTTCTGTGATAGCCTGCATTATTTTCCAGTGAAAAGTTTTGCAGTATTTGCTTCTAATGAAAATGAATGAGTAATTCATCATACTTTCTCAACCTTTTTCAGTGCACTCGTTCATTTCCATCTTTAAGCTGAATCCCTTCATCTGAAACACATAATTGTGCAGCTGAAAATAATTCAGGGAAGATGTGGCCACACACCCTGTATGGCCTATTGCCAAAAGGGATTGAGAGATGTTTTAGTTGTTTGTTTCTTCCTAGTCATCTCATCACCTTTATTTTCCCTCACTATTTCCCTGTTATTAGCTGATGCCTTGTACTTTATTTTGCATATATTTTGAGTTTTGAAGTCTTTTCAAAAATCTTTTTGCAGAGTGTTTCATATTGAGGATGAAAGGTGGGATATAACTGTTTCTAATAAATACATAGCAAGCTCTGTGAGAGGCATGCCCAGTGCATCCCATTCTATGACAATTTAATGGTCTCAATGACTATTTAAATCTATTTCAGGTTAAGCAGAATTTTTTTTTAAGATATGTGATTTTAAAGTGAGTGTTGCAACAATGTTGCAGTTCAGAGTGCTTCTCTTCAGGGCCAGCCAGCCATTCCCATTCCCAGGATACTCCATTAAATTTCCTGATTCCCTGGTCTTCTGTTCTCTTGCCCCACCTACTTCCACAGTCAGCCAGCATTGCATGGTTATTTAGCATGCCTTCCCTGGGCCCCCCCCCCCTTAATAATGATAATTTTTTATATTTCTACATACTTTGGGATTCCCCAAAGCATACCTTTTGGGTATGCTTAGAGAAGGATTTGCACTCAGAGTAGTAAATAGCCGTTGCCAATTAACTCTGAACTTCAACTTGGTCTCAGACTAACCATTGCTCAGGCCTTCTTTAATCCAGCGCAACCTGAATCCGAAGAAAGTTTTTCCAGTCAAAGTGCTAAAAGGCTGTAAAAGTTGTAATAGGGCTATCCATTGGGTTTCCTGAGTTGACCTGAGGTCTTTGTTCCAATTGTTCCAATAGCTGAACTGACCCAATGTAGAAAACAAAGCAACTGCCAGCCGTGAGGATTAAACAAGCCAGCACATCAAGGTGCAAATGGCTAGAAGAAGCTTTCTCTCCATTTACACCTGATGAGCAGCCATGTTCCTCTGCCAAAAGGTGGCATTTACTGTGTCTTTGTTTCCTTCCTGGAGATCAATTCACAATGCAGCCAGTCAGTGTTTGCATCCCATGGATCAATTTTCTTAACTGCCAGTGTTGCTCTGTTTTGTTTTTCTAAAGAGGAAAGTTACCTCAAGTGGCAAACATTTGACTGATTTGAGAAATCTCACACACCAAACCAAAGGCATTGCAACCTAAGTGAGAAGAGGGCAAAGGGCTTCTGTTTACTTGAAAAGAAGAACTGCAAGAGCAGAAACTTTTTCTGCAGAGACGAACTAGGAGGTGACACTCAGTGGCAGAGGAAGGATTTCTATTTTTGGCACTACCTTAAGGCAACAAAGGAAACATAATAGCAACAATAGTCCAATTTAATGAGCAGGTATGCAATATTAATTGCATTAAGAGTTACACTTTGAACAAAACATACCTTTATGTTTTCATATCTGAATGTAAGAACATCTGCATAATATCTGCAAAGTAGCTAGATACATCTGCATTGCAACAAAATCATGCCTACACAAAATAGGTTTGCTTAGATGGTTATATACAACTGCTCTGCTTCCTGTGCTATTATTTTCTACTGCAGGCCTACAGATGAAGCTATCTGACATCTAACAGGAAGAACAACCACCATCCTAGAGAACAGCTTTTTTCCCACTGCCTGATGGGCTGATCCAGTTGTATTCTGCCTGTACCAGAACAAAGCTGTTCTCTCGTATCTTTCTGAAATGCATCATCTCCCCATTCTCCTGAAGTGCCATGGCATTATTTTCTGGCTCACTAAAGGACACTTCCGTTCGCTTGTGACAATACTGGGAATGGATGCAGCGTAGACCAACAGCCAGCACCATGCTGAGGACAGCAGAGCATCCAAGGAGAACACCCAGCTGAGCTACTACAAGCTGGGACTCCTTGTGTGGCTTTCCTCCTCCTCCTCCAGAAACAGTAGCTTTGGGTGTGGCTCTTGTTACCTTCAGGAGTGTGTTCCCAGGGATATCCTTTCTGCCCTTTCCCTCCTGCTCATGTGATGTAAGTTCAGCCTGGGGCAGGAAGTTTGCTGGAACTTCCCACGTCGCTGCTTGTTTCTCTGCCATCTTCCTTGAAGTGCCTGATAAACTCTGATAGACACTCGTGTCCTCTTCACTACCTAAATGCTCTGATATTGTTTCCATGCCTGGAAGGCGTAGAGGATCCTGGAAGTGGACCAGCGGTGAAGCTGTAACGGGTAGCACAGACTTGCTAAGGCCTGGGTTAGGTGTTGTAGAAACCCCCTTAAAAACAAAGAGATGAAGTGCACATGGGATGTGACAGCCATTATCTTGGCTGAGATATACAGTCACCTTTTAGTTGTTCAGTTAGATCAAAACTATCATTGTTAGCCTACTAGAATCATCACACTTCTCACAGATAACTGTTCTCATCATAATAGCACACCACTTCTTAAGAGCTCTTAAAATGATCCTAGAACAGTATTGAATCAGACCAATGGGAGGGGATGAGGAAGAAGATAGGTAACCATTGATTAGCATTCAGAATTCTCATTTTAGAAAGGCTTCTTAGCTTGCAGAGGTAGGAGCAGGTTTATGCTGTGTGACCTTCAGAGATGAGCATGTTGTTTTCTTACTGTGATGCCGTTATATGCTTTGGTGATGGGCTTGGCGTTTGGGTAAAGGAATGTTACAGAACTATTTTGTTTACCCCACTGGTCTGTGCTCGCTCAAAAAATGTCTGATAGGTTTTATAGACAGAGGAGAATAAAGTTAGCCTGTTGCACAATCAAATGCTTCTATCAGATGTCAAGGAGATAAAGAACTATACAACATTTAGAAAGCATCTGGCGGCAACCTTGTATAGGGAAGGATTTAATGTATTATTATGCTTTTATATTTGTTGGAAATCCTACTCCAGTGGCTGGGGCAACCCAGTCATATGGGTGCAGTACAATTATTTTATTTTTATTATTATTATTCATCTAGGTTAGACTCCACCAGGAGCTTTCTTGGCCACTGCCAGTTAAGGAAAATGGAAATGCGAGAGCCAATATGGTAGAGAAGAGCAAAACTATGGAAATGCATGTTCCATATGTGCATTTCTCACTAAGTGCAATTCTCACTAAGTAATAAAGTTCATTGGGTGACCTCTGGGCAAGTCACCATCTCTCAGCTTATCCTATTCTATGAAGTAAGCATCTGCCTGTTCTTTTATGCCTTCTGACAGTCTCTGTCTTATCCCTACTATTCATGCGGCAATTACTACCCTCTCCTTGACACTGCTGCCATGTCTCTTCCCTATGAACTGTAATGCCTCTGAGCAGAATCTGTATCACTTCTGTGTTCTGTCCCTAATATTATGAGCAAAAGAAAACACTGAGTAGCAGGACTAGGAAAGCTACTACTACTGAGAATCGTAGTAGTTGAAAGAGCATATCCGTATGCTGTATCTATGGCCCAAGGGTTAATTGTAAGACATGTCTATCCTCTTTCAGCAGAGCTGTTTACAGCCAGCTGTCTCCTGTCTATACAACTCCAGGAATAATTGGCATCAAAATGAACACTTAGAACACAATAGCTTTGAATGTCTGCATAAAAAGGTACCACAAACCCAGTGGGACCCTCTTCCAAGAGTTTACTTTAACTTAGTATTTAAGATTTCAGAGAGTCTACTGCCCTCTAACTGGAGTAAGCGAGAACAGCACTAATGCCTCTGTATATACGTGAGCTACATCAAAATCCACTGACTGGAAAATCAGACATTGACTATTTAGCCTTCTTTCCAGGACCTGCCATCATGAGTACTGCAGCCCTGTAGCACTGTGCTCATTTAGTCTTTCTGAATGTACTTCAGATTCTCACTAAATTCAGACACTTTAAGGGGAGAGAAACTCACCAAATGCACTTCTTTGCTCGGCCTGTTTTCTCTGTGGTCTACACACCATGCCTGTGTCTGAAGCCAGTAATAGTGGGGAGAGAATTATTTGCTTCAGAATCCGACGAATCTTAAAGCTAACTAGGTCACAACTAATTAAGCACATCAGTTTTGGCAATCTGTGCTTATCAAGAGACATGAAATGACCTCAGATGCAGTCTACGTGTGCCAGACATTCCAGACAGGATTCCGGAAGGCTAAAATCAAGCTTTTGTTGGATCCTCTGTATTTGTAGACTGGGGGCAAGTTTTCAAGTCACAAAGAATTCTTCCTCACTCAAGTAAAAACCAGAGTTTCTACATGCAAAAGACTTCTGCCCCATTACCAGCAGGCCAACCCTCTGATGAACCAAATGTTCTGCAAACAAACAACACATTCCCTACAAGGTCTGTTCAGCCTCGTGTGAGTATGGGACCAAGCCTATGACTTTCCCATCACAAAGCAAACAAAGCAGAAGTGTGTCCATTATACTTTTGAGTTCAACCCTTCAAGGACAATTTGTTCTCCATATACATGGTTGGGGGTGGGAATACAGTTACAGATTTGTTTTCAGTCCCACATTGTTATACTCTTACGATTTCAATGCAGATTAAATAATGAGACAAGTTCTCATTGCATTCAGTGGCACTGTGATTCTCTGACTAGCAGGCCTTACAAAGCAGCAGGAAAATGATAAATTTTATCATTAGTAGGGTTTAGCTATGTGTTGGGTCACTGCAATAGCTCTTACTTATTTGCACAACTCTGTGAGATTAGAGTGTGGTACAAGTTTAAACAAATACATCTCACTTTTATCGTATTAGGCTTCTGTCAGAAAGACACAATGCTGAAGCAGAACAGTAACAATGTACTACCAAAGATCTTTCTTGAAAACAAATCAAATGCCATCCTTTCAGTGCTTACCTCCATGCCTTTTTTACATGTAGAGCAAAGCTGTGATATGGGAAAGCTTGAAGTATTTTCTCTCCTGAAATGTTGGGGAGCAAAGGGTAAATTAATTACATTTCATTCAGCTTGTATTCTGCACGCATGTTCCTAACTGTCATAGGGAAATTCCTCCCAAAGCTTACTCAGAACTCTGGTTGGGATGCTTTAATTGTATGGTATGTCACATATACGAACCCCACATAGGAGGCTGCTTACACAGAGCCAGACTACTGGTCTATCTAGCTCAGCATTGTCTACATGGACAGGTAGCACATCTCCAGGGTTTTAGGCAGAGGTCCTTCGCAGACTTACATGGAGATGCTGCAAGCTAGCTACTCTACCACTGAGCCACAGCCCATATGTGCCACAGAATCAGATCTGTTTCATATAAGATAGGCACTATGTGAAGGTTATTTGAAATCATACGCTCAGGTGAGCTCTGGAGCTGAAAACCAATGACAAGGAATGGACTAGTGCCCAACACTGTGAGCACTGGGACTTCCATTTTCCCCCCCTCCACTGTAGCCCCCTGCACAACCTCCAGAATCAGCTCCAGAGAGGCAACCCAAGAGAGATTTGGAGGATGCATAGGGGACAGAAGGAAAAGGGGGAAAGAAAAATTCCCTTTGCACAAGTGGAAGTCAATTCTGCACACACAATGGTGACACTAGATACAAGCCGCAGAGACAATCTCTCCAGAGACTGTCTCTCTCCATGAGCATCTTATTTTGCTACTGGACAGCTATCATTCCAGGTAACTTTCAAATGGCAGCCATTTTGCATTTAGCTGGTCTTGGTCCTCCAGAATGCCTACACCTGGCAGTGTTTGAAAGCTCTGCTGTTGTTATTTTACAATTCTTTACACACTTAAAATGAAATACAAACATGTAAGAGAGAGAGAGAGAGATGCAGCACTCACAATCTTTTAAGACTCTGCCATGTTTTGGCAAATCCAATATTCATAAATATTAGTGCAATAAGTGTTATGTGCAGCATGACATGTAATGCTCACACAGTACCTGTTGTACATGCTGTGGCTGGAGGAATGATGTTGTGCTATGAAGCCGAGATCCTGGAACTGAAGTGATGGCTCCAGTGTGAGATCACCAACTGTGCCACTTCCATTAGCTTGTCTTTCTCTACTGCGACTGATGGCATGTGAAGTGACCAAGTCTGCAAGGGATTCAGACAGAGCATTTCCATTGTCAGGAGGCTCAGAGACTTGTCGTCCACTGTAAGATGGATCCAAAATCAATGTGGCTGCAAGCCGAGTCAGACTAGTATGTGTAAATTTTGCAAACTGAGTTAAGATGATGTCAGGAGTGGAACTTTCTGGGGTTAAGCACAAAGCAAAACATTAAAAAATATAATACTGTTAGCAGACATTTCTTAAAATATTGAACATGCTTATCTTATGTATATATTTCTTATTTGTTAAGATGACATAACTGGAGTACTGGATTGGACACATCTAATCTGTTAGATGCTTCTGTTTCCAGTAGTAGCCAGATAGGTGCCTCTGGAGAACCTCACAAGAAGGGAATGATCATGACATTCAAATCATGACAATCAGTAAGGCAAATACTTTCACATTCATTAGCCCACATTACATTCTGGGAACACAGCACGCTGTCTTTTACTGCCACTTCAGTAGTCCACCTCACTCAGTACTGTCTAACTTTATACACCAAGTGGCAGCAGCTCTCCAGGATTTCAGACAGGAGTCTTTCCAAGATCTATATGGAGAAGCTGGGTAATGAAAACAGGACCTTTTCATGCAATGTATGCAGTGTTTATTAAGACTTTCTATTCCCAATGACAATAAGCAGTAATATAAAAGAAGAGAAGAAGAAGAGTTTGGATTTGATATCCCGCCTTTCACTCCCTTTAAGGAGTCTCAAAGCGGCTAACATTCTCCTTTCCCTTCCTCCCCCACAACAAACACTCTGTGAGGTGAGGGGGGCTGAGAGACTTCAGAGAAGTGTGACTGGCCCAAGGTCACCCAGCAGCTGCATGTGGAGGAGCGGAGACACGAACCCGGTTCCCCAGATTACGAGACTACCGCTCTTAACCACTACACGACACTGGCTTATAATAAAAGTTAGAAGAAAACCTTACAGCTTTGGAAAAACAAGTTTCATCTTTCGGCTTGTACGTATATTCTGTTTTCAATCAGATAAGCAGGAAGATAAGGAAGTTAGAAGAAAGAAATAGAAGAGAAACAGGAGATGGGAAAGAGGAATGATGGAGTAAGTTTGTCCAAAATAGAAGCTTTGCACTAATATAATTCCTAATACTTCTAAGTAATATAAGATAATAGAAGCATGACATAGCATAGACCTATAGAAAGGTTCCACTTTGGGGGGGGGGGAGGATGTCAGATACAAACATACCTTTCCCTGCAGCAAATGCTCCTTTTAGATCAGTAGACTTTTGAAGAGGTGTTGGCTTTATTACACTGGGGGCTACATTACTTTCAGCTGTGGTTCTGTTCTGTGTTTGTTGAGACACAGTGGAAGATTCAATCCTTGCCCAATAAACAAAGTACGACTGGACGACTGATAAACTGTTTTTTAAAAAGTGTTTGAAGCAAAGCTTTAGTCATTCTGTACCATAAATAAATCATCAGAACATTTGGTAAATCAAAGGGAATTTTTTAAAATCTACAAACAGAATTAGCCTAAAAGACATTAAAGGATTAGACCATAACACTTTTCTGTTTTGAAATGACAACAAATAACCAGCTGAAACCTTAGTGAACGGGGTTTTAAATAAAATCACAATTAGAGCTAATCAAAACACATGGGGGGGAGTTACTTTTAATTTAATCAGCTTTTTAAAAATTAATTTTACATTTGACAAAAATAGCGCCATAGTCAAGAAGGGGAAGAAAACGGAATGTCATTAAAAAAAGAGAGAGAGACCAAGTCATAAGTGTAGCCAGAATTTTTGTTGAGGGAGGGTAGCCAAAGTTGTTGAGTTTTTAAAAGAACATAAAATGTTGATCAGACAAAGACAAAGGCCTGGTCAAATAGAAACGTATACTGGTTAAAGACATATTTTTAATAGATGGAACTTGTCTTAGCACTGAAGTGTCACACTGGGAAACAGAAAAATGTAATCTCTTTCCACAACAGCCTCATGAATGCCCTCAAAAGTTGGCTTTAGTTTCTCTAGGCAGGTAGAGCTAGCTGTGTGAGGAAAAAATGTACTGCTCAATTCTAAAAATGTTTACTTAAAAGGACTTGTGCCCAGTGTTTAGTAAATGTGCCCTAAGGCTAGAATCCAAACCTATACTGCCCTGTTTGGGTGGGCAGTTACTAACTAGCATTTAGGATGCTTATGAAATCTGCCTGTGTTGGACGCCTTCCAAAATGTTGAGGTTTCACTTTACCAGAGAGAGCAGAGCTGATCAATGTTGGAAATCCATTTATATACAGTTTAAAGGTTTAAAAAGAGAAAGCATAAAAATGATGCTTTGCCACTCTGTCTGACTTTAAATATCTGACTTAAATCCTCAGGAGTACAACTGTAAACCTGTGCAAAGAGAAGAAATAAAACGTTTTCTCTTATTTCCCCTTTCAGCATACACTCCTGCAGGAAAGATTTTTTTTAAATAATAGTTAATAAATTGTTTTGGGTAGGATTTTATAGGAAAAAAATTAAACTCTTTTTTTAAAAGCCTTCCGGAAGGAAAAAGAAAAACAGAAAGTAATTGTGTAGGGAAATGGGTTGTAGTTTCTACAAGTGGAATTCCTACTGGACTACAAACAGAGTGGAACTCAAAGGATATTGAAATGGTGGAACAATAATGGAGCAGACCTGGTTCAAGTTCTCTTATAGTGACAATTATGTTTCTGAGCTTAGAATCAATATCATGCTACCATTCCTCAGTAAATTTTGCAAAGAGCCAGCTAGCTAGCACCCATGGATTCCTCCACTAGAAGATTTCCAATCTGTTAACCATCAAGCAGACCAGACCTTCAATCTTAACAATCCAAAATTTCTTACAAGAACCTGATGTCTCCTATGGGCTGATCGGGTGCTTTCCACACGAACGACAGGTTTCTCTTCAGGGACTTGTCTGAATGGGTGACGGTGTCGCCATCTTCAAAACAAGTCAGCAGTTTGGAGCCAGGGGGAATGTAAACAAAAGTGCCAGCAATTTGATCGTTTGATACCCTGCGAGCTTGAAGCATAAAGCCCATGAAATCACGCGTGCTCCTGACGGTGACTGGGGACAAAGTGGAAGTTACACAATAACATAAGCCCTTGGAAATGCATTTTAATATTTGCGTTGTGAAATTTGCATCTACATTCCATGTTAGGAAGTGTGCTTGGCAATGCCAAGTTGTTGGAATTTTAGATATTTTTAAATAAATGTTGCCCTTGGTAATTTATTAAGCACAGCCAATATTAGCATTAGGGTCCCAGGGGGCTAGGGCGGGGAGAGATACACCTAAAATAAGCCTTGCCATACTGACCTCCACTGATTACTGTCAACATTCTGGTCTCATCATGATGAGATCCAAATCTCATAAAGCAGAGAGGGGAACCTGTGGCTCTCCACATGCTGATGGATTCCAACTCTTATCAGTCTCAGCCAGGAATGATAGGAGTTGTAGTCCAACCAGATCTGAAGAGTATACGCACATACAGTTTTATGCGCACAGAACCCACTGCCAGAAGTTGTGCAAATGTGTTGACACCAGGGGGCAGGAACAGCAACTAAGACGGTGTCAAAGTGGGGCCAGCAAACACAGTCCTATCCCCCCCCCCTTCACAGGTTAACTGTACACATGAAGGATGAGGGGTGGGGTATTTCTAGCCTGTGAAAGTGAAGCTTTCTTTGCCATAACAGAAGGGAGTCACTAGAGCTTCCATAGCAGGAGGCTAAGTCATCTCCTTTGATGAGAGCCAACTGTAACTGGCAGTGATCCATGAACTGTGTATGAAAAACACTGGTGTTTTATTCCAAGCAGTGTCACATGCAAGCTACTCCTTCTGTAATATACATGAGCATAACTGCATTTCGATTTCTGTTTACACACAGTTACACCCAACACACATTAATTATCACATATAGAGCAAGTTTCATTTTAAGTAATATATCTTCCCAACATACCCGTAAAGTGCTTGTTGTGTGAGCCACATAAGTATTTTCAAAACTGCCCTGACTATTTTAATTAGTGTTTCAAATTTAGTCTTGCTGTTACATCTGCTTACTGCTTGCTATTTGTTCTTCTGTTCATTCAATCAGTTTTGTCCTCCTGCATTTGGAGAGCAACTGGGACTTTGGCAAATGCATGCCATCTTAAGCAGCAAAGAGCAACTGAGAAGGGATTCGGTGCTTTGAACCTTTTTCAGCCTGAGGGCTGTATTGCCCAATGGGCAAACTTCCAGCTGCCACAGTGATAGGTGGGACATAAAGCAAAAGTGGGCAGAACAAGGAATTTTACCTTTGTACAGTAGGTTAGTTGTGACACACACTCACATACCACTCTCCATGCACCATCCAGGCAAGCAAAAAGCATTATCAGTTTCAATGACACATTCCAGCCAGGCTAAACCACCAGAGGCTCATGCAAAGCAGCAACACTGAAGAGTGTTGCCTGGGGAGAAGGAGTGTTGCTGGGAAGAGTCCCAAGAGCTGTATAGAAAGGCCTAAAAGGTTACATGTGGCTCCCAAGGCTGAGGTTCCCGCTCCTGATCTACGGCCTCTAACTGAATACATCCCTCTGGCTTTCCCCCAAAACATCATAATTAGCTGTGACTCCTTACCTGGAACCTTGTCACCTGGAAAAAAGGATATATTGGTATGGATGGTAATATAGTTATTCTGTGGGTTCTGGAGGTGAGCTCTGATATGTTTGGGCCTCATATCAGTACATGCCGAAAGACTGGCCCCATGGGAGAATGCTGCGGTGTATGAAACTAAACACAGGATTGTCAATGCCCACACAACAAAAAGTGCCTGAACTTTCATCTCTTCCTCTACCTGTCAGGAAAAGACGTTGGAAGTTATTGCAGTGCTTTTCAATCAATTTTTTAAAGTACAATTTGTATGAAGCTACACCAGTGACACCTTTGAATTTCAGATGAAACTGTCAATTTCACAAGCTTTGGACTGTGAGAAAGGAGGTTTTCAGTGGGGTAACTATCAGAAACATCGATGGACCTTTCCCAATGTTTAGCACGTGGGGAATGGATAGCAGCTACTTGATTCCACACACAGTTCAGAGGACACTGCTGCAGCTAACACATCCTTGAAGGGCAGTTGGCATTTCCCCCCAGCATTCAAACCCCATACTGAGTAGTTGGAAGACAACACAGCCATTGAAACTGCAAGTACAATGCGGGATGAGAAAGCATAAGTTGGGAAGGGTTTAGTGGTAGGAGCACATGCTTTTCATTCAGAAGATCCCAGGTATTTCCATTTTAATCGATCAACCTAGGTGAACAAATGCTCTGAGCTGGTATAAAGCAACTTCCTCTGTGCGTGTTACACATACCTATTTAATTTGTATACTGCTTTTGCAAATATTTCCCAAAGCAGCCTATGACCATATACAAAATTCATATCACTTATTGGCTGGTCCTCATGGCATCCGTAGTGAACAGGGACACAAGTACTTAATGATGCCCACCATGTTGATGCCATTTTATTTTCTAAAATACTTTTTAGAGGCATCTTTAAAAGTTGAGAATTCACAACTGTCCCAATATAGCCATTTAAATATAGCATTTCAAACCCAACATTTTATCAGTTCTCCGATTTCCCCCACTTTCACTTTACCTCTGTGTGCTCCTCCTGATCAGCGGTGGAACACACAACCCTACTGACTTAGAAATATACCAAAGAAGAATAGGAAAAAGGGAGGTGCTCATATTTTTAAAAACCCATGCTGAATATATTCATGTTCTTAGAAATAAATCCTTCAAAAGTATAAATGTACATGTAATTATTAAAGGCAGCTTTGCTTGAATACTGTAGAGCAGCAATATAGAGCTATGGCAGGAAAGGTCCAAGGAGCAGAAGGTCCTGTCCAAGTCAGGCCTAGGTCTCATGGTCACTTCTCTTGGGGTACAGTGCCAAGAGTGTTACCACTCCATATGTGGTCAGTGAAGTTTAAAGGCCTCGTGTCATACTTGACTCCAAAATTTCCTTTAATTATTCATACTTTCCAAAACAAAACAAAAGCCCAGCTTTTCTGGAAGGTGAGTTAAGATTGGAGAGAATGAAGGGTGGTGAAGCAAACATGCAAGAGTAGAAAAATCATTTCCATCTGCACTGCAGATCCATCATCCAATCTCCTCCTGCCACCTATTCCTTCCCCTTCCATTTGTGTCTGCCTATCAGCAAAATCAGTTCTCCATTAAAGAGTTATCCATTAGCTGATCCCATAAGCTTCTATAGTCATCTCTTCTATCCTACCAGACCATATCAGCCATTTGGCATTCAAATTAGTGTCCTAAAACACCTTAAGCTCATACACAAGAATGGGTCTATGCAGAGTTCAGCTTGTATAGACTTTCCTACCACCTTTAAATGTACCTGATCAGATGCTATTAAATATTGAACTACTTATTCTGAGCCAATGTTTAGCTCAATTCTTTTCCTCCACAGTGATTTCTGAAACCGTTTACAGACTGAAGACAACACAAGGCCATATAAAGGAATCCCTTTTTGAAAACCCAGCCCTTGAATTAGCACAGGTTTTGAACAAATTGAGTCACACACACTCCCATCTTCCAATATAATCCCTGCTACAGCCATTTTTGTAAGTAGTTAAATATATACACGTTATTTTTCCTGTGCAATAGGATATTTCCCCCATATCCCAAATTTGCTTTTAGCCCTATAAAATCTCCTCTTAGTATTCAACACCTTAGTTGCATTAACATTGCCAGTTTCTTACCTTGGGACACATGTTCCTTCAGACACTCAGCAATTTTCTCCTTCAGCCTGCCAGGCAAACATCCTTTAAGGAAAAAAGTTCTTTACCCTCTCTACTAATGAGAAGAGCAACAGCTGTTACTGCTAATCCTTAATACCTACAGGAACTCTGTCAGTGCTCAAATCCAGTTTTAATCATGTTAGTTTTCTTCACACTCTACTCATCCACTTAAAACACAGCAACACCAAGTTTCCACAGTGAAAACAAAACCTGAGCTACCAAATTATACACATTTACTTAGAAGAAAATCTCAAATAAACTTAAAAGTGAACATAGGATGAGAGCCATTAAAAAGACTGTGGGGAATAATCTAGTGTTTCAGGTACATTAAAGTCTGGCCTCCTTCTCTCGCCTCCCCACACAAGTGTAGCACAAAGAAAGATGTGCTTTCTTTTGTGCACTCAAGGATATACACTGAGTATGTTGCCTTTCAGATTTGTATGGGAATAATTTGAGAGCAAAAATAATACGGAAGGAATGAGACCTAGACACGTCTATTTCACTGTATTAAAACATAAATGTTTTGACTTCAACGTTTTAAAATGCAGTTATACAAAGGGGAAAGGTCCTGATCCTTAAAGCTCCCTATTCTCTACCCTCACTTTGGCTGATGTCATTGATTCTGGCCAAGAATATAGGTCATGGCCACAAAATCCCATTCTTAGCGTGAAGAAAGGCTGCAAGTCTTAACTGAAGTTTCAAAACAGGTGTTCCAAACACTAGAGCATGAGCAGCATAGCATTTATTTATACTATATTCCTTGACAACAGCCTCAGTGAAGAAGAACCAATACTAAGAATAAAGTCTGAAAACAACTTAAGCTTGTGTGTGTGTGTGTGTGTGTGCGCGCGCGCACAGAGACACACATGCACAAAATACCGTATTTTTTGCTTTATAAGACTCACTTTTTCCCTCCTAAAAAGTAAGGGGAAATGTGTGTGCGGCTATCCCAGAAGCCAGAACAGCAAGAGGGATTGCTGCTTTCACTGCGCAGTGATCCCTCTTGCTGTTCTGGCTTCTGAGATTCAGAATATTTTTTTTCTTGTTTTCCTCCTCCAAAAACTAGGTGCGTCTTGTGGTCTGGTGCGTCTTATAGAGCAAAAAATACATTATATACTAAAATATTTGTAACCTCCCTTTAACATGTTTTAGGTCTGTGGGCACATCTGGATGTTTGAGCAAGTTCCATGGGTACCACCACCCTGGTCACTTCTGCCCCCCAATCCAAAGAAAGGAAGTGCATGCACATCTTACTTCCAAGGGATCTAGGTAGAATTAACCTGAACCTAGAAAAGCACATGGGGCTGAAACAGGAAAGAAGAGTGCCATTCTTCCAACTTCCTCCTTCAGCTGTATGTACTTTGGGGGGGGGGAGTAAACTACCATTACCCCGTCATGACCAAGGTGGCAGTTCAGTGAAGCATTCAGAGGCTTTGTGGGCACTAGGGAAAGGCTTCAGGGGCACCATTGTGCCCCTGGATGCAACACTAACGACCTCTGCCCCATGAACACTAATAAGCAACATTAAACAGAGCAGCAGAAATAAAACCAAAAGCACTCAGCAGAGCCAATCAGAAATCCTCTGGAAAGTGGACACTTTGGCCTGGCAAATATTTAAAATCAAGAGGGAAGGGGCAAGGTAATTTCCCCAAGAAAAGTCCCACAGCTTCAATATCCCTGAAGACAACCCTGCTCTGCATATTATCCAGTAGTTGGGGGCATATGTAGCAGATTTAAAATTAACAGCTTTAAAATTTGAATACTGAAAAACTCAAGTGGAAGGCTGTTCTACTTATGTCTCTTTAGGTTTTAAAATCTTCATCAAGCAGAGTAAAAACTAGAACTCTTGCTTTGGGGAAGGATTGTTAGTTCTGCTGTAGACGCATTCTTGGAAGTTTAAAAATTGCTAATTGTCATTATCCTCATTAATTGCTCCTTTCAGGAAAGCCTAAGTAGGTGATGGCAAATTTTATCACTAGTGGTATTCATTAAAATTGCTTGAGCTATAGATATTTTGCACAGAAATCCCGTACTTCTATCATTGATGAGTTGTACTTTCCTACCTAAGGGAGGAATTTGTTTGGACTCAGTCTGGGCATTTTAAAGCAGTTGCTACATGATAATGTTCAACTAGCCTTGAGCAGACACTTCAGAAAATAAGGGGCAACTTATAGCAAGTCCACTCAGAAGCCTTAGCTCAGTGGAACTTAACTCTCAGGTGAGTATAGAATTGCAGTTTTAGTATCAAAAAAGGTATCAAACAATTTTTTTTATATATACTAATATTTGGGCAAATAAGCTTCATCTTTATAATAGGAAAGTACTGTGACTTAAATATTCTTGATATGTTACAGATCAGCAGAATACAGACTGAGTTAGCTTTAGACTTTTCAAGATCCCAACAGAAGATAGCAACTTTCTTTTCATTTCCTGCAGGCCTTGATCCACACCAAGAGTTGCTCACTCTGTAAAAGGCCCTAAGGCAAATAGTGAAGGTTCAGCCAAATCGCCCTCAATATAAAGGTGGGATTAACTGTGTGATCCTTTACACCCAGATATTAAGCCCTAAGGAGTTCAATGGTGCTTAGTAAAGAAGGTAAAGGGAGCCCTGACCATTAGGTCCAGTCGTGGCCAACTCTGGAGTTGCAGTGCTCATCTCACTTTATTGGCCAAGGGAGCCGGCGTAAAGCTTCTGGGTCATGTGGCCAGCATGACTAAGCCGCTTCTGGCGAACCAGAGCAGCACACGGAAACACCGTTTACCTTCCCGCTGGAGCGGTACCTATTTATCTACTTGCACTTTGATGTGCTTTCGAACTGCTAGGTTGGCAAGAGCCAGGACTGAGCAACGGGAGCTCACCCCGTCGTGAGGATTCGAACCGCCGACCTTCTGATCGGCAAGTGCTAGGCTCTGTGGTTTAACCCACAGCGCCACCCACAGCGCTTACTCACAGCCAAATGTCTATTTCAATCACTTTTCTCCTTAACAGCAATTAAGTTAAGTCTTCATCCCTGTCGCTAAGCCATTTTGCCTTCCTGGATAGCCATGATTTAATGTTCAGCTACATAATAAAGAACATACAGACATAGCACAATTGCAATGACTCCCAGTCATGCTGCTCTGTTTACATTGCAATGACATAAGGGGATGGCCAGTTATTATCTTGGGCTATGCATGCAATGCAGTGCATGTGTATGCATATATTTGAATTAGGGCTCTTAAATAAAGCTGCTCTTTAGAGTTGTGACAGGGTTAAATAACTGCGGGTAAGATATTATATAATAGTGGATATACTTACAATAAACATTCCATAAATACACTGTTTTAGATGTTTGGAAACAAAATACTTTAGCTACTTCCAGCAACCATTTTGGAAGATGAAGGGATCCAGTGACCTTGCCACCTGTAACCTTTTTCCAAAACAAGTTAAAAATTACATAGTAAACCTGAAGGAACATCCATTTTAAAAAGAAGCCATTAATAGAAAACCATGCCTGTGATTTGTATTTACATGGCAGTCCTTTCTCAAGCCCTTGTCAAGGAGTTATAAATTATTGAAACATGCTATAAAATTGTGTTCTCTTTGTATGCTGCACAGAGCCATGTGAAATGTGAATAAGTTAACAATTATTAATTCCTTCCTTTCAAGTGCTGCTATTCCCTCCTTGTACCAAAGGTCTTCTGTTATTTGAGGAGATGGAACAATGTTGTATTCACATGATTGTTAATGCTTATTCATGCACAACTCAAAGAAAGGTATGTGCTGATTTTTAAAGGCAGCTTTAAGTTGTTCAGAGAACAGTATAATGTACAAGGCACCCCATGCTGGGTTGTTTTATAACTTTTCATCAAAACATTCTCAACTTTATACTATGGGACTTGTTTTAGTTTAGCTTCACATGCAGTACAATCCTGTACATGCCTCTTCAGAGATGCCCCTTTAAGGTAGGTCCCAGCCGAGTTCAATGGGACTTGTTCCCCAATAAGCTGAACATAGAATTACACCCTAAACATATTTTGAACGGGAGTAAGAATCCTTTGTACGCACATCAATGGCTATTTCAGACTAAGGAAACATTTTGTTTGCAGAAACTGAGTTTTAACTTAGATTGCAAAACACAAGGTTTGTAATTCTTTCCCCCTATTCTCCCATTTCCTTGGGTTAAAAAGTCAGGCATCTAGTTGAACATTTTTGGGAACAAATGCATGAAAGAAAGTGTGTGTGGCCTAAAGAATGGTTAAGGGATATGCAATGGAACTTTGACCACAGCAGACTACACAGACCTTCCCCTATTTTTGTTATAGCCCATCCTACCAATTTTTTTATTAGTTTCTTAGCTTTCATGTTTCAAGGCTGACTCTGCTTTAAAAATAAAAAAAGAATAGTCTTTGGATTCTGCTCAAGCTGCTGGATTTTATATTACATGTCAGATCCTGCACTCTGTGCAGCCACACAGATTTATGAGCCTCCCAGTGTGCTGAGGGGGGGAGAAAGAAGAAAAAGTTAACGGCAATCAGGAGAGCAAAGGGTTGCCAGGATTTGGAGGGCTGGCACATAAACAGAAGCTTCTCACTTGCAGTGCTTACTTGTAGTTGGCACAATGCTACCCCTGGATTTTTCTTCCATCCTGTTCCTATTGTTGAATTGTCACTGTTACACCCACTATTTAAGATTTTTGTTGGTTCACTTCAGACTGCAACTGAAGATTTTACCGTGTGACTAGTTAAAGAAAGAGGCTGTGCTTTTTAAAAACAGGGCATGCAGTTTGCCTTACCTTTCCAGCCATCCAAACTTTTGAAAACAGGCTTTCACACTTTAGCAGTCCGAGAAAGGTTCCAGTGTGGTGTTAGGTTCTACTATGGTGTTATTCTCTAACTTACCACTGTTCATGTGAGTACCAGATGTTGTATAAAATTAGCTTAGAGCATAAACAGCATATTCTTTTCCAAGTTTATTTCATTCCAAATTATAACACAAGATGTATTCCAAACTCTGTCAGCAATATTCCATTTTGTTTTTACATATAAAAAACAACAACCATCCTTTCTTACAGGCCATGTAACTTTTACAGCAGAATTAAATAACCTTGTTCACTGAAGAATTGCCAGTAACAAACAAAATAATGTTAAGAAACTAAAGTTGCAATACAAAAATGTTCCATCTTCAGGTATGCTCACATTCTCCTCTTCTGTGTACTTATATACAAAACTGTTTAAAAGGAGGAAAAGACAATTAGGATGTTTTGCATAAATGTACTTGTATACATAATAGTGTGTATATAATAGGTATAATTATAATAGCTACAGTCCATAAACTTAATATTATTGCCAGAAATACTGGTTTGATCCAAAAATACTGATCATTGATGGAAACACTGTTTTACATCTCGTACTATAACACTGTGTGAAAAGTAAAATAAATCCAAAGAGATTTTGCTACTGCAACCTTTTGTATGAAACCTGCTACAGAACTGATTTCTTATAGAATCATGTGACTTTTTGAATATTTGCACCAACAGTGCTAGTATAGCAGCTTCCTTCTGTTCGTTATTCCTTGGAGCCAATCCTGTAGTATAGCTCTAAATATATTTTTCTTTGTAAGACAATGAAAAATCTTAGTAGTAAGACTAACACAATCCTAAAAGAGGCATGATCCTGCCAGGACTAAACATTGCTAAAGCCCACTGATTACAATGCAAGCTATTTATGCATGTGCTCAACTCTCCCACTGAAACTAAAAGGGCAAATGCTTAATGCTCCCATTGAAATTAGAAGGGCAAATAACTAGATATGTGCAGCGTATTAAACTTAAGTTGAGCCATCATATTAGAGAAGCTCCTACCTGCTAGACTGCTCCAAAACTTTCAAGTGTCCATACACTGCAGGGTCTTTTGTTTCTTTGTTTTAAATATTTATATACATGCATTCCCACCAACCCCGGCTTAATTTACCTGATCCTAGCATCACTACTAAAACAAATGAAGTTATATCACTGCAAAGGTTAAGGATGCCCATTTTTCCAACTCTGTAAAACCTGGTGCAACCACCAAGAAAGCTAATGGAAAATGTTTGAAGGGAAGCACTGCCTAAAAATCTATTTTCCAATCCCAGGAACAATTCCTAAAATGTAAAGTAAAAATAAAACAAACCACCACTGAGCTCCATACTCTTGACTTTGAGGGCAACACAGATCACTTATTACCTTTTCGCAAAGCCTCACATGAGTTGAAATATTTAATCATACCTCAAATTCTCTCATTTGGCAAGAGGACATGAGGCAAGAGGAAGGTGTTGTAAGAAGTCGTTCTGCATGAGGCTTCACAGAAGCCAAACATTTATGGATGCCTGCTTATTACATCTAATTCACCATCAAAAGTATGTACACGAAGAGCCATTACCTAATTTTTCAAAAAAAATCTTCCCTCAAAACAATTTGGATAAATACACTAAAACCCAGTATCTTCTAGTTAAGCATACTTACCATTGTTTCCTCTGATGAAAGCATCCCCATATTTATTCTTTAGTTGTCCATTTACATACTCCTCTGTCTGCTCCAGAGCTATATTCATGTACCCATCCAAGCAAGCCAGAACACCTAAAATCAATGAGACCCACAGAACTGCTTAGACTTCAGAGCTACATTTTTAAATCAAATGCTGTATTAAAAATTCAGTACAAGTACAGTACTTTATTGCAAAAAAATGACTAGGCAAGCAGAAGTGTAGAGCTATAGGTTGTTATGGTAAAAAGAATTGCCACGTCTTCCTAGAAACTGATTAAGACTGCAATCCTTACCCTATTTCCTAGGAGTAAGCCCCATTGACTTCAATAAGACTTGATTCCAAGTAGATGTTGTTAGGATTGCACTGTAGGTCACTATCTGTAATTTAGCATATGAAATGTAGTATCACTGTAGCAGAACCCTTTGCCACAAGATCAACAGTTTCTTCTCTGGAGCCTGGAAAGATTATCCTTCCATTTATGGATTATCTTAAGACTACTGTATCTTAACATTCTGCAGTAAGTTGTCATGAATTTGAATGGACATAGGCACATCAAGTTTAACTCGTTATGGTATGGCATGTATTTTATGTTTTCATATTGCAAACCACCCTGTGATCTTTGGATGAAGGGTGGTATAGAAACCAAATAAATCCGAATAATAGAAGGAAGCAGCCATGTACACAAGTCCAAATGTATGTTATTCACTGAAAACTGGAATACTACAGCTATAACAACATTTTAGGTACACAATGTGGGAAAAGTTAATCTAAATTATCAAGTTATCTAAAAAGATAATAATCTAAGAGGCAACTTTTGTTTTAAAAGTGTGTAGTATTAAAAATGGGATGCGGGTAGTGCTGTGGTTTAAACCACTACGCTGCTTGGATTTGCCAATCAGAAGGTCGGTGGTTCGAGGCCCCACGATGGGGTAAGCTCATTGTTCGGTCCCAGCTCCTGCCAACCTAGCAGTTTGAAAGCACACAGTGCAAGTAGATAAATAGGTACCGCTCCGGCACATAGGTAAATGGCATTTCTGTGCGCTGCTCTGGCTTCTCCAGAAGTGACTTAGTCATGCTGGCCACATGACCTGGAAAAACTGGGACTTCCGGGTTGGCGCCTCTGGCAATGGCGGATTTCCTCCGATCGGGAGGAATCCGCTCCGTGAAAAACAGGGTCTGAACCGCCACGGCGAGGCGGAGACCCATTAAAAACCACAGGCGGGAGAAGCCTGTGGACGTGGGATTCGGCTGGCACCTTTGCGCCTTCCCTACTCGTGGGGAAACCCTGTTTTGGGGATCCGGAGTGACGTGGGGTGAGTGGCGCGGTGCTTTGAATCGACTGCTTCTTTCACGGAGTGAAGCCGCATTGCTGTTGCCGGAGAGCGCTGACTTTTTCCTGTGGACAATTGGATTTTAAACAACTACTCGTGAGTAAAACGGAAAATTGGATTCTTAAATACTTCAATTTGGCACTGAAACGGGAAGGTTATAAACAGGAAGTCCACCTCCCGTTTTTGTAAATAGACTGAAGCAAAGACGTTACAAGTAAAGCCTTTGAAAGTTTTTGGCAAAAGATCAAATTTCCACCGGTTTAAAGTTACGAAACCCCCTTAGGAGGCAGGAGAAGAGGGGGAAATTTTGGATCTAGTGAGCCTGCAGGAGAGAGTGAAAAAATCAAATTACCACTGCTCTGAACCTGGGAACGGGCTGCCAGATGACGTTTGGAGAGAGTGCTTTTGAAAGAACGGATTTGACAGCTAGATAAACAAGCGTAAGATACTGTTTCCATTGTCCCTTTCTGCATTTAAAAAAAAAAGAGGAAAAGTAACTGAAATTTTATCTTTAATGTTTGAAATTGTGCTTGAAAGAACTGATACAAGTGGAGACTGTTTCCCTCTAGAGGGAGCTTTTGAAACTGTAACAGGACTGTAACTGGGGAATTTCCAGCTGCAGAAAAGGAGTTTGGGAACCAGAGAGTGACCTTGGACTATTTAAAAATGTTGATAGGAGAGGCCATTGTGACTGTTTTATGTAAGATAAGCTGTTCGCTGGGACAGCTTCACAAGAAGATGGATGATATGACTCTCAAAGTTGATAATTTGGAACAGAAAGTGACCAACTTGAGTCAAAAAGCGAACACTAACACAGAAATAATTCAGGACTTGGTACAGGAACCCATTTTGGCAGGACAAATGGTGGAGGAGAAGGAGGAGGAGGAGAATGCAGCTGTTGTTCAACATAAAATAATACAAGTGAGATCTGTGGATTTACAGAAGCAAATTGGAGATTATAAGTTGAGGCCTTCTATGATTGAATCTAGGAAAAGTCAGACTCCGAGGAATGGATCCCGGTTTGGATTAAAGAAGGAAAGTTGGAAAGAGCCCTCTATGCAGGGATTAACTGACTTTTGGGACATGGACTCGGGCCTGGAGGAGATTGAAGTTTTGGGGGCCTTTGGAATTGGAGGAATTTTGAAATATACCCGGAAATACTTTATGGACTGTAGTTTTAACTATGGAAACTCAGCTGATTTGTTCAGAAGGAAGAAAAGGATTGACAGGTTGGAATTCCCCCGAGATTGGCTCTTTAGCATTAAAGAAAATGAAGAAGACCTGCAGAAGGGACTTGGAAAAGAGTTAAGAGCTTCGGACATAAGATTACCAGGTTGATGGACTTCATGGAATTGACGGAAAGGACTGGCAGAATCTGAAACCTGGGAGAGGAGATGGTGGAAGAAGATTGGAAAATTTAAAGTTTTTATATAGACTTATGGTAAAACTAATGAGTGATAGAAAAATGGTGGAATGATTTTTTATTTTTTATTTTTTACGGGCTTAACAGAAATGTTATAAGGAGTTAAGCACATATAAGTAATTTAGTTTTAATGGAAAATAAGGTTAAAATAATACGTTATTTACAATATCACAGAAAATGGAGAAAGATGGAAAGGATTTGCTGAAATAATTAATAGAAGCGGAACACAAAAAGGGAGGTGTGAGGAGGTCGAGGAAACAAGGGAACGAAAGATAGAGTATGAAAAAGAGAGGATGTATGTTTTTAAAATTGTTTTTGTTTTGGGGAGTGGGGTTTGTTTAGTTTAGCTTAATGTGTCTAGTTTTGAGTTTAGGTTGTGTTTTGTATTGTTTATATATTGTATTGTATTGTGTGTGTTTTTTCTCTCTCTCTGTTTTTTTTTTCTTTGTTTTTTCTTGTTTTTTCTCTTTTGTCTTTTTTTTTCTCTCTTTTTGTAATCTATAAAAGTAATAAATATTATTTAAAAAAAAAAACTGTCTGCGGACAAACGTCGGCTCCCTCAGCTAGTAAAGCAAGATGAGCACCGCAACCCCAGAATCGTTCGCGACTGGACTTAACTATCAGGGGTACCTTTACCTTTACCTTTAGTATTAAAGAGAGCTATTTAATATTACCTGAGAGTGCAAACAAGATTCAGATTCAGAGGAAGGCTTGAGGGGGGAAATGCTACGAGTTTATTCTAAAATATGTAATAATTTTGTGGGGTTTAAAAAAATAATGTTGTATGAAATATTTTAAAAATAATGTCCTGCCAACATACTTTAGTTACAGTCGTACCTTGGTTGTCAAACTTAATCCGTTCTGGGAGTCCATTCAACTCCCGAAACGGTTCGAAAACCAAGACGCAGCTTCTGATTGGCGGCAGGAGCTTCCTGCACTCAATCGGAAACCGCATTGGAAGTTTGGCTTCTGAGAAACATTTGCAAATCTGAACACTCGCTTCCAAGTTTGCGGCGTTCGGGAGCCAAAAAGTCCAGAGTACCAAGGCGTTCAACAGCCAAGGTATGACTGTATTCTTAAACCAAGGTTTCAACCAGTTTCAAGTAAGTCCTAATGATTTTAAAGGGTCTTACTTTCAAGTTAATATGATGAAAATTCAGATACTGAAGTTGAGATCATAGAAATATAGAATTATAGTGTTGGAAGGAACCCCAAGGGTCATTTAGTCCAACCCACTGCAATGCAGGAATCTCAACTAGATCATACTTGACAGATGGCCATCCAAGCTCTGATTAAAAACATCCAAGGAAGGAGAGCCCACTACCTCTCAGGAGAATCTGTTCCACTGTCTACATACTCTTAAAACAAAAGTCCCAGCTGCAAAAGGTAACCTTGGCTAGGTATTAGAAAGGTAACCTTGGCTAGGTATTAGAAAGGTAACCTTGGCTAGGTATTAGAAAGCTAGACATATCTCAAGGAAATCAGAAAAGCAGACCAAGGTCTCGGATCATATTTATCAAGGGAAGTTTTTAGTGTGTGACATTTAATGTGTTTTTAATCTTTGTTGGAGGCCGCCCAGAGTGGCTGGGGGAACCCAGCCAGATGGGAGGGTACAAATAATAAATTATTATTTTTTATTCTAAAAGGATGTTATTGGAAATGTGGCAAAAAATATTTGTGAATACTTTAAAGAAAACTCTATAAGTAGAACTGTATTTTCTCTCTCAATGTAAAAAAGGAGGAAACCCTACAAACTTGTAGCTTTCATGTTGTGTTTGTCAAGCATTAAATGGTCTCTTTCCTAGAATCACCTCTAGTATGGTAGTGGTACAATGAAAACCTCACTCCTGAAAAGATGTACAGTCTCAAAGCTCCCCATCAGCTTTCTTCTTAGCTATAGAATCCTTTTAAATGAAGTGAGTTCTTGGGAAATTTAAACATTTAATTTACACTCAACATCTTAGAAAGATGGTCTAGTATTGCTTAGAAATGTCATCACAGCCTCATCCTCATTTGGAACACCAAGTAGGCTTAGAATTTAAGTAAATCAGCTAGGGTTGCCAGGCTTACTGTTCAAAACAGCAAATTCTCAATCCAAAAAGTTTGGCTAGGATGATAAAAAGATTCCAGATGTGGGGACTAAATTAATCTCACTACTCCTACCTTTGTATATATAACCCATAATGCCTGAGCCTGACTGTGAAGAACTCTCCAAGAACAGGCCAGGATCATAATCCAAATTATATTGGTTCCTTTCTTCCCAACTCAAAGATCACATAAATATATCATGATGACTGGCGCACAAGACTGACAGAACTTACCTCGATAATCAACTCCAGAATTCAACTTTACAACAACTGGTCTTCCAATGATTTGTTTCAAGAAATCACTTGGAGTTTGTTTCCGTAAACTCATTTTGACAGATCTGGGAGGCTAAAGGAAACAGAAATAGGAAAACGGTTGAAATGCAGAACTCAAAACAGCACAAACAAATGCTCAACAAACAGAGGTAGGATGCTGGCTCTGTAAAGTGATCATTTGGGAAATAAATATCAAACAAGAGGATAAAGCAAAAAAAAAATTGAAACGAGGCTTTTGAAACTGCAGTTCTACAGCCATTGCATGAAACTACTCTCAACTACATACAGTTTGATATTCTTAATAAGAAGCTTATCTAACACATCTGTTCACAACACACCACCATTTGAAAACATTCAAAGTACTCTGGCATGCCTTTATTCTGTCTCTGTAGTTTTTCTACAAAAGAACTTCACAGTATTGTGGAATTCGGATTCTTTTTTTAACATGGTGACTATGGATTTATAAATAAATAGCTAACTGAGGAAGCATAAGCACAGGCACTCTCATCTCATGTACAGCTAATTCAGAACTTTCATTATTTGAAGGCAGTAACATACTGATGAGTGAAATCACTCCAAAGGTACATTGATATAATCGTATAACAAGCCTAATTTGTTAAACGTGTAAATAACCATCTAAAACTTCAGATCCATTTAGTAAATTATTGTTTTTGCAACTGGATACATGTTTCCTAGAAGAACAAGTTGGTGTTGGCAGCATTTCCTCAAATATCACAATAAATATGATCTATTTAAAATCTCTAAATCTGCTTTTCTTTTGAATATCCTGAACTCTGCACTTTTTGCTAAATCAAATCAACTTATGCCCATTTCACAATATCCATAGCAGCCCAGATGTAACATACTAGAAGCCTACACAACACAACTGACATAACTGGGATTTATGCTGTAACAGATTAGGGCTCCTGCCCAAGAACATCAGCAAAGGATTCATCAAAATATTTTCTTCATTTATTGCCTCTAATATGGTGTTCTGGATTTTTAAGAAGTGTTTTAACTATTCTTATTTTCCTTTTCTATTTTCACCATCATTCACCAGCAACAAGATGATGACAGTCACAGATAACCTAGAAATGAAAACCTACAAGTGGACAGGATGCACAAGGTTTCTGCATGCAAACAAACACAGGTCAGGCCCATTCATTCATAAAAGCTCCAGATGACCCAATTATTTCCAAGACAGCTAGAAGTAGTATCATTATACTATGCTTCTCTGCACCAGCCCTGGCAACCTTGGACACATGATGTACAGTGTATATGTACCCCAGGAAAAAATAGGGCATTCTTAAGTGTCCACAATTTTCCATCAAAATGTTGGGCATAGACCAATCAGACATTTGGATTATAAAATTCACAAGCAGAGACTGGAAGAGCTGCTTAAGGAAAATGAGTCAAGAAGCCTTGCAACTTAACATTTAGCACTCCCATAACTATTTTCTGGGACTCCTCCTGGAGTCCTGCTGGTGAAGGGTGGGTAATAAATTTAATAAAATCAAGGTATCTTGTGGGTGCATACATATAACAGCACCAGAGGAAGCTTTCCAGTAAACATTTCCTGAAAGAACCTAACAGAGACCTAGGCTCCTTGACCTATCGCCATTTGAGTTATTTGGCATATGCAATCCTTGTGAAGGGCAGGATTAAAAAAATAAATGTCGCTTTCAAGTGTATTCCTATTCTACACTGATGTAAGAAGTTTGCACTTGGCAGTTATTTTGTTATTACCCGCGTGTGCTCCTGCAAAGGCCACTGTGACAGTAGCTGTGTTCCCGTGTGCTGTACAGTAGTGATCAAAGGGACGTATAGGAAGTGGGTGGGTGTGTCAGGTTCAAATTACTGCCCAACTATTAAAGAACCGCCGGGTAACACCGGGCCAGCCCCACCTGCCTCGCAGGTTTGTTGTGAGGATAACGTGAACTTGGGGAGGGAGAAGGTGTAATGCAGAACTGCAGCAGATGAATTAATAATTCACAATTTGCGCGAATTCGAACCCTCTCCGCTGCCAGTCCTTCTGTGGGGTCGTATACCGTTAAGGAGCGCACGCCGAAGCCAGGGAGGCTGCTCGGCAGTGTATCGCAGGCACCCGGGAAGGGCTGCGGAGCCGAAGCCCACACAATGCGACGGCCAGGGCCGCAGTCTCCCGCTTTTTTGGGGGGGGGGGTGTCACTTGACTCCCAAGCCGGCGGGGTCTAGGAAACCAGCGTCCAGGGCCCCCTCGTTAACAGGGCAGCTGCGAGGCGCTGAAGGAGAAAGCGACCCCCTCGACGGCCGCGGCTTGCGAAGGGAGCGGCCCCGCCGCGCAGGCCCTGAGGGAGGCCGCGGCCTAGAATGTTCCGCCACAGCAGCGCGCGCGCGGCCTCTCCCCCCCCCCCAACCGCCACCCCTCGCGCCGCCGCTGCCCTGGAGTTCCACGCTTGCCCGCCCTCAGTCACTCACCCGCGCTTCTTCGCGTTACTTAACTAGCTCGGACGGTTTTTCCCGAACGTAAAAGAAAGATGATGGGCTGCTGGCTCCGCCAATCAGCGCGCTGCAACTTCGCGTCGCAGCTACGGTGCCCCGACCCGGCCAAAAGTCTTCGCTTCCTCCGCCTTTTCAAAATCAGGGCGCAGTTCTTTCCTTAAGGCTAGAGAGAAGGAGTCCCGTTGGACTTAAATCGGGTTTATTTCCGAGGAAAGGCGACGTACGCAGGGGGATCGGGCTGTAGGGCTCCCTTTGAGAGAGTCCCGCCCTGCTAACGGTATAGGTAGGAGAAGCCGCGAGGGAGGAGTTCATAAGCCGCCCGCTTTTGTTTTAGTGAAATAAATACGCGCGTTCAGCGATAAAAAGCGAGCTGTGCCTTTGTTTTCAAATCAGGACGTTGTTGCTGCCGCTCCCAAGTATTATAATCATAAAACTGTAAAGTTGGAAGGGGCACGAGGGTCATCTAGTCCAACCCCCTGCAAATGCAGGAAACTTTTGCCCAACGCGTCTGCCTTAATAAAGAAATAGCAATCCTTGGAAGAGTCCCCTGTAAAAAAAACGCCTTTTGCTTCGGAGTTGCCAGAAAACATGTTGCAACTGGGTGGGATGCGCTGGTGCTTTCTCCAGGCAGAATCTGGCCCCTCTGCATAGAATTTGCCCCCCTATCATTAGGCAGAGTGGAGCAACTGCCTCAAGCAGCAGGTGCTGGCAAGGCATCAGGGGTGGCCTCTCCAGTGCCCTCTGCTGACCTCATTGGTGGACAACACTAGACCATTGTCAGTATTGGAAAACATGTTTGTGGGCTTCCTATAAGCATATGATTGGCCACTGTGAGTACAACATGAGCTTTTTTGGGGGGGAGCTGCAACAATTGTTGAGCTTTGTTAGGAAAAACCACCAAAACTTACGTAGCTGGCGTTTTGAGGGACGGGCAGTGGCTCCACCCACCTGCAGCGGCGAAGACACCTAGCAGCTGCCATGCCGCCCTGCATCTCCTCTGCTGCCCAGCAGTCCAGCCCCCAATGCCCAGCAGCCACCATGCCAACCTACAGCCCCCCCCCCTGCGCCCGGGTCGGCTCGCCACCCTACACTACAGGGACTAGGTAAGCTTTTGGCCTCATCCACCATCAATAATATTCAACTGCCAATCCAATTAGCCCTCTGTGTAATAGAGGTGCTGCCTTGTTCTTTGCCTCAGGCAGCAAAATATCTTGAGCCAGCCTTGCGGCTAGGGTCAGCTGTTCAGAAATCCCTGTTATCGGCTTGTGCCTAAACACGTCACTCAAAAATGCCCCACTGGGTTTGACAAGATTTCCTTTGTAGAATATGTGCATAGAGGTTTGCACATGTTTACTCAGGCTGCATATACATAACTTTAAAGCACATTCAAAGTGCACCCTGCACGAACCCTGGGAACTGTAGAATTGTAAGAAGAGTTGCAGTTCCCGGCACCCTTAAACTACAGTGCTTAGAATTATTTGAGGGGTTAAATGTGGCTTGAATCTTCTTTAAATATATAGTGATAAGCAGCATCAGAAATAAGCCCTGCTGTATTCAGTGGAGCATCTTCCATACTAAGTGCACTTGAGACTGCAGCCTATTGCTCAGGAAGCAGAATGTACAGCTTGTGAATTGCAACTAGAGTTGCAGACTCCTGAAATTAATGGATTCTGGTACTGGCTAGGGTCTGGAGGTGGAGTCCAGAGAGGGCCAATTCAGCTGCAGAATCTAGTGGCTCTTGGCGGACCCAGGAGTAGAAAACAGCATAGTTTAAAAAATGTTGCAGAAGATGCTCAGGAGTGACTTTGCCTATTGCTTTTCAAAGAATTGTCAGAACCTCCCCCCACTGCTTAGTTTGAACTCTCAACAGGTGTGTCACTTGTTTGATGGGACCCTGAGACTGTCAGCTCCCATTATGTGCTGGAGCTAGAGAAATGAGAACGTGCATATAAGGCACATGGAGATATGGGTGGGTAGAGCATCGAAAGTCCTGGGTTCAATCCCTAGCATCTCCAGGTAAGGCTGAGAGAGAGAGCCCTGACTGAAATCCTGGAGAGCCTCTGCCAGTCAGTGTAGACAATACTGAGCTAAGCTGACCAATGGTCTGGCTCAGTATAAGGCAGCTTCCCCTTCCTATGTTCCTAATTCACACAACTCTCCTGGAAAAATATCTAGTCTGCTTTTCTTTTTATTTCAACCTGGTTGAAGTTTTAAAAACATAGATCGAGGTCTCCTATATATTAAGGGAAGGAGCCAAAATTATATTTTGATGATTTTCAAGCCAGAAGATATGAAGTGGTTAAACAGCTGCCTAGACTCTATAAGCTGTAAGGTTTCATGTGACATATTTTACATTCCAATTTTAAGGTTTTGGCTCTTGGATGAAAAATAAAATACCTGTAGTGTCAAAACCAGTCTTGAACACCCACTCACCCATCATATTGCATATTTTACAGGAATACACAAATGTGTTTTTCTCATATGACTTCCTTGGCCAATCTTGATTTAAATGGCAGCATCTTGGCAAATGTTATGTGGAAGGGACCAGGTGAGGGAAATGAGAGGTAGCCAGCTCAGCAACACATTACCCACAGAAGCAGAGGGAAGTTAGGGCAGGGATCTAGTTCTTAATGCTCCTTATCTGCATACCCTTTGTTCTCCATTACATAACTGCTGCCTCTTGATGCATGAACTGAAAATATTTCTTGTTTAGTACGCAATTTCCATTAATTTTGTTTAGTTCCTCTGCCAAGCAAAGCAGGAAGTACACTTTGAGTGCTGGGATGGCTGTAGCTATGCTCTCCAGAGGACAGATGTCAAGGGGAGACAAGAGTAAACACTCAAAAGAGGTGAGCAGTTTTATGTCTGGCCAGAAGAGGAAGCAGAGACAATGGTTTTTGTATTGTTTAAATGGTTTTCAAAGAAAATTGGTCTTCAAAAACAAGGCATTAGCAGCTGGGAAGGTATCTTGCATAAAACCACAACTTCTGCACAACTTCAGTTTATTTAGGGACATAGAATGCTACTTTATACTGAGTTAGATCCCAACTGCATCAAGCACAGTATTCTCTACACTGACTGGAAGCAGCTGACCAGGCTGGCGGTATTCCCAGCCCTAGGGGACTGGGTGGCGCTGTGGCCTAAACCACTGAGCCCCTTGGGCTTGCCGATAGGAAGGTCAGCAGTTCGAATCTGTGCAACAGGGTGAGCTCCCATTGCTCTGTCCCAGCTTCTGCTAACCTAGCAGTTTGAAAGCATACCAGTGTGAGTAGATAAAGAGGTACCGCTGTGGCAGGAAGGTAAACGGCGTTTCCATGTGCTTTGGTTTCTGTCGTGGTGTTCCGTTGGGCCAGAAGCAGTTTAGTCATGCTGGGCACATGACCTGGAAAGCTGTCTGTGGACAAACGCTGGCTCCCTCAGCCTGAAGCGAACTAAGCACTGCAACCCCATAGTTGCCTTTGACTGAACTTAACTGTGCAAGGGTCCTTTACCTTTAACCTTTTATTCCCAGCCCTACCTAGAGATGTTAAGAGATTGAATCTGGGACTTTCTGCTTGCAAACCAGGTACTCTCCTACTGAGCTGTGACCCTTCCCCAAATTTCCCAGAAATTTCAGCAAAGTTTCTGCATAAATTGGATTATGTAGTACAAAATGACGGATGGCATGTCTGCTTAGGGCATGTTGGGAGATACGGGTGTTCTGATAAACTGGGTCAGCTCATCCACTCTTTGCTAGCCAAAGGGTATCCATGCAAACCTGCACCAATCCTCTGGATTGGCCTTTTTGGACCTATGGGCCGATTAGCCATCCAGAGAAATTGTGGGCACCGCACACATACACATACACCACCACCACCGCAGCCAAGCACACCTTTGCTACTCACTATAGTAGAATGTATCTTTCAAGCCTCATTTCAGCCGAGAAGAGGACCCTCTGGGTGCCAGAGAAGATGTATTTTGGTTTTTGTATCCTAGAAGGTGCCATGGCAGTGAGCCCTGCTCTAGTTAGTACAAGTAGAAGGGCATGCAAAATACATTCATTGTTTCCTATAGGTTTAACAGCTAACCCAGGACAGTTGTGAAAGCTCTACCATTATCCCATGAACAGGGCAGTACTTAAAGTTTTATTTTTGCTGGGGTAATTTAATTATTCCTGCACAGTTTCAGTTTGGCTCAGCTCATTTTTTGTATTGTACATTCTGTACCGTATGTTTCATTAATTGAAAAAAATCATGAAGAAAATGCATGAGAAATATTCCTTGGGTTCCATAATCTTTTCCAAAACCTATTTCGGAAAAGGTGGGTGAAACATATTTTCAGCTACACGAATTCCTTTGGCTTGCACTTCTCATGAAGACAGTGGAATAGATAGCAGGAGATGTTAATGCCTTCCTGTCATAGTCCTAACAAAGCTCACCTGCCAGTGCCAGGCCAGTATGGCTATGTCTCCAGCACGTTCTCTCTTACGTAGAATACTCTTTCTTGCTAGTGGGTAGTACTTAAAATGAATGTTAGATATCACCAGGCTTATCATTTGATAAGTGCTTTGATGTATACGGTCTATAAAAAGCTTGCCCTTGACCACAGGAGTCATTCACAGAAAAGGCAGGGTAACAATACATTCATCCCCATAGCATCCTCGAACTTCCATTGGAGGGATTATAATCCAAATTCATTCAGCCTTTCCTTTGGAAAGCAAGGCTCTGTTTTTGTTTTTTTCAAAAACACTATTTGGCAATATTCGCGATGGTGCTTTTAGTGTTGACATTTGTAAATAACAGATATCCTTTCTGCTGTGGTTGAATGTTTAGCACTGGAAAGGGCAAGGGAATATCACATTGTGAACTGTATCTTCACTCTGCATGCTTCCTCTCAACAATTCCATCTAAAGCCTGAACAACTAAAAACAATGGGAAAGCTTCCATTAGCACCTGTATAATGAAGCTCAACTCATTTGCTCTTCGTCTTCCTGCTACAGTTACTGCTACTTGAGAGGTATATTTCCTGTGCATTTCTGCATGATGTGTGCAGCAAAGGGAACAAATCTCTCCAGTATCATTCAGAGGGCAAATTATGATGCTGAAACTTGGGAAGGCATGGTAAGCATCATCATAAGAACATAGGAAGCTGCCTTGAATTGAGTCATACCAGCTGTTGTTGTTTAGTCGTTTAGTCGTGTCCGACTCTTCGTGACCCCATGGACCAGAGCACGCCAGGCACTCCTGTCTTCCACTGCCTCCCGCAGTTTGGTCAGAATTATTTAGCCCAGTATTATTTAGCTTGTAGCAGCTCTCTAAGGTCTTTCACATAATCTACTACCTCAGAGTTGCTAGGCGCCCAAGACCCATCAGCCCCACTCAGCATGACCAGTGGTCAAGACTGATAGGAGTTGTAGTTCAGAAAGACCTAGAGGGCCACGTGTTCCCTACCCCTGCACTACCGGAAGTCAGCTTCCCTGAAATTAAAAACACTACAAGTCCAACACCAAATACATTGGTGCAACTACATTGCCAAGGGTTTAGCTGTAGGGTAAGAAGCATGTGAAATGAGCCTGTTTAATAGTCCTTTGATGAAAAGGAGGGTCGCCGAAGTTCACTTAACAGCACAATCCTATGCATATTTAATTCAAAGTACATTCTGTGCAAGTTGTTATACACCACCCCAAACTCCACAGCCGTGCAAGATTCCAGGGTTACAGGCACTTACCTATGGTTCATGTTTCCTTTGCAAATGAGGCAACATGGAGATTGTGGTGTCTTTATGTTATATGGTTTATTACACATATATACACCCGAGCCTACAATGAAGGGGTTCAAAGCATTCTACTCAAAGCAGGTTCTGTCTCTCTCGTGGCTGCAACGTTTAATCCAAAACTGCCAGCCCCAGGCTGCTCTGAGTCCTCTTTCTCCAGCTCGCAAACTCCTTGCCAAATGCAACAAACTCTCCTTCAGCTTACATCCTCGCCCACTCCAGTTCTGCCCCTCACTCCTGCAACTCTGTCTTTTGTCTCCTGCTGCCTATCTCTCAGCCCATGGCTGGGCTCCACCTGCCTACATCCAGATAGTCTTTGCCTTGTTGATGGCTTCCTTCATGGGTCAACACCCTGCCTTCGTTTGCTTAACGACCTGGCCATTCAGGCTGGCCTGAACACTGGAGGATTGGTTTGGCCTGTATTTTGCAAAGCCAAACTCAGGGTCTGGCACCCAGGGAATAGAAGTGGGGGTCCAGCAATTAGAAGGGGAGTCCAGGCACCCCACAAACTATAGCACAGGCCAATCGGCTAACTTCAAAATAGTGTGTATAGGATTGCAGATAAAACATGCTAGTAGCAGACTTTACAAAAAGTTGTGTACAAGTACATTTATCTCAATGGCTAGGAGACATTCAAAACATTCAGATAATACACAAATGATGCTGTGTCTGAGACATGCAAAGTAAAGGTAGATAGCTGTAATTTTAACTGAAGTATATGCAAGCACTGGATGACCTAGACCATTTGCAGTTCTTTGGAATACTACAGCAAAGGTGAATTAAAATGATTAATCTGAAGTATCTCAGAAAACATTGGATCAACAGGCAAGTATGCCTTATCTCTCTTACCAGTCAAGAGGAGTGGATATTAATTATTAACAAATGTAGGATGGAAACAGCAGATGAAAATTAAAACTCCTAAGATGGTTGAATTCCATCTTAATATATCCTCGAAGATCATGTAATCACATCTGTTAATGGGCAACCTAAGAATGCTACATTTCCTGAGTGACAAAATCTAAATGACCTCAAAGATACAGTCTTCAAAGAGTTTACGTAATCCATAATTAATGGACGTGTTTAAACAGTTCAAAACTCTGGAGGTGAAAATAAAGCCGATCTATGTTCACTACACAAGTATGACCACAGCATTGAAATGATTCAGTCACAAATAGCCTTACATGCATTTTTGAGCAACTGCCTTGAACGTTGCAGCCTGGTATCTTTTTTCAGTGTTTAACCTATTTAGATGCAAGGCAGATTCAGATCAGATCAGGTAGATTCTATGTACCATTGCTTCTGTAAATTTCTTTACAGTCTACCATGGCAAAGCTTTCCTAGTGTTATTATTCATTGGAATCAGACAGAAGCCGCCCTTGTCTTTTAATCAAGATGAACTTGAAAGGTGAACATTGTAAGTGGCAGAAATTATTTATAATTTTGGTAATAAAAGTTTATGTCCAACATTCCAAATTTCATACATCTGCTCTGGTGCTGGCCTTGAGATATAAAACTGTTGGAAGTTTCCTTTAGAGTGGGCATTAGTTGAAAGGGGATAAATCAGAATGATAGAGTTCATAGCCATTCCTAGCTCACAAAATTTCCATATTAACATCTTCACCTCAAACATAAATGGTTACAAAGTTACAATGAAGAGAGTTGCATTGGCCTTTGTCAATTGAGCTTAATGATGGAAATCCAGACAATGGAACATTTACCTACTGTGGAGCGTTAAAAGAGGAACAATTTCAGAATCCTTGTGCAGAAGACCCAATTAAAAATTTATGGCCAACTGTAAAACATAAAGTGATATTTGACAGTCTTTCTCTTGTTCTCCTTTTACTGAAGTACAAAACAATGAAACATAAGAAGTCCTCTCACCCCCCAACTACTTATAATGAAGCCTTTTTCATAGATCAATGGGAGCTGTACAGAGGATTAAAAATGTGTTTCAGGGTTGTATTTGTTTTATCTGTAGCTCATGCTATTACAAAGGCTGGGATAGCATAACAGAACAAAAAACATAATGTTTTTACAGTTATTAAGCCCTAGCCATAGTTATCAATTTAATTAGGGCTGCAGTTCCTTCATTCCTTTACCTGGGAGCAAGCCCCATTGAACTCAATAGGACTTGCTGTTGAGTAGACATGAATAGAAATGTTTATTGAATGACATTTGGGATTTAAAGCACCACAGCTTTAAAGCACATTAAAAGTAAATGTATCATTACATAAGTTTTCATGGATTACCAAAAAATGATGCAATCTGATGAAGCGAGCTTTAACGCCCAAATAAGCTTGTGTCATAATAAATTTGTTAGTCTTGAAGGTGTTAGTACTGATCTTTTTATTGTTCTGCTAAAATTGTGCTGTGATCTACTTCACAGGGCTGTTGTGAAGACAGTAGACTGTAAAAGACTTCAGAATTTGGTCACCTCCACACCATACATTAAACACATATGTAAGGCACATTGCCTCTCTCAAAGAATCCTGAGAAGTTCAGTTTGCAATTCCCAGCAGCCGTAACAAACTACTTTTCCAAGGATTCATTGGGGAGGCCATGTCTCTAGGGGAAGTATAACATTACTGAAGGGCAGCAACTAAGAACATCTTTCTGCTTCCTCCTTCTTAGCCTGTTCCCCACAATGGGCTCCCCCTTCTCTTCTTCATCTGACAGCAATTACCACCCCAGCCTCGAGCCAGTGATGACACCAACCCAAGACAGTCTTATCTCCCTCCATAAGTGGATACAGGTATTCCCCACTGTGTACCATTGCACAGTGCTTCCACGGACAAACTTAGGGCTCGGGTTCATGACAAATTTTCAGAATTAGGAGAAAGATTGCACTTCAGTATTCACAACCCAAAGGCAAACAACAAGAGCATCCTCAACCGCAAGCCAAAATTACTGTAGTGATAGGAAAGGGTCCATATGCTCAGACAGGGGTCTCGAGTGGACTCGTTCTGCCAGTGCGGAAGGTAGAGAGAACTAAGCTAGAAACCTCTTGTGCTGGAGATTTGACTGGTTCAGTAAACTTAATATATGGCGATAATTGACAAACATGTTTTTGCTGCAGTTTCCTAACCTATCAATCTATTGAGGAGCTTTTAGGCTAGTGTCCTAGTATGTTGTCAGCAATTCCTACAACTTTCAGCAGGACTAGCTGATCTTACGAATCACAATTATTGGCCATGACTAGAAAAGTATTGCTGAAAACAAGCAAGGTCTTAAGAAACTGAACAAGTGGGTGGCAGGTGTGAACTTTATAGAGCCAGGCATGGGCTTTGGCAAGTTCTGAAACAGACCAACTATGGCCACAATGTGATATCAGGATGTATGTAAAACGGGGATGTATGTAAAACGGGGGGGGGGGGCAGTGTGATGCCTTCCAGATGCTGTTGGACTACAAATCCCATCAACCCCAGCCAACATGTCCAATGTTCAGGAACAGTGAGAGTTGCAGTCCAACAACATTTAGAAGACATTACATTGGCTACCCCTCTTCCAGCACTCCAAAGACTCCACAGCTATCATGATATGCTGCTGTTTGCCACACCATTTGGGTTGTCTAATAGTGTGTGAGTATTCACACACCCAACTCATATTGGCTCTTTTACAGTGTGCGCTGGAGTTGAAGACTCCAGTCCTAAGATGTTGGCAAAGGATCGCATCCAAGGATCACCAATGAGGAAGGATGGGACAAGGTTGTTTGAAGCTGTAAGCACATATATGGGGAATGGGGAAGCAAGAAAAGGACTCAGTCCAGTCTCCAGTCTTGTTTCTTTGACCCCATCACAGATTATTAGTGCCGCCAGAGATGTCCATCCTTATTATTTGTTTGCCAGTGTCTCTTCAATACAGATGTGCCATGTGAAAGTGCTGGACACACAGTTCTTACTCATCCTTGTTTGATATTTCTAGCAGGGGGTAGTCTAGTCAGGAATGAAAATTGGTTTCTGCTTTTGCATCACTCTTGCCAAATCGTGGCAATTGTGTGGTTTCAAGCCCATATCTAATATAGAGAAGCTGTATTTCATGTTAGCCTTGGGGGGGGGGGGGTGATTACATCACTGGACAATTTTCCAGTTTTATTATAAATTTTTAACTATATGGATCAATTTCAGGGTGTGTCAATTTCAAGGTCTTGAATTAAAGCTGTATCATTGTCAAACAAGCAGCCTATAACCAGAAATGGTTATTCTCCATCCATGTTTCCAATTACTGAGTCTAATATATTATTAAATTAGCCTTTACCCAAAAAGCATTGATTCTCTGCACAAACATCAGCTTAGACTGTCTTGTAAACTGCACATTATTTTCCCTTCTGCTTTTAATTTCATCAAAGTAGAATTGATTTTGTCATGTAGAAGAGCTAACCCTAGCAACAAATCAGGTTTTTGAAACAAAAGTTCATTGTAGATACCATTCCCCCCCCCTTTTGTTGAAAATGTTTATTTTCATTCTTTGCTTTAGTTTAGACTTGGCTTATGAAAAATGCAATGTTTACTGTTACTTATATTGCTCTTTAATGTAGCTAGTTTTGTCTACAATTACTACAATATTCAAAGCAAATGTGGTAATATCATGCTCAAAATCTCTTGGACAAAATTGCTATCCAGACGTGAATCTTACGGTGTGTCCTAGTGAAAATCACAGATTCTTAGTCTAATTCACTTCAGAAGTTGGTTTGGAGGGTAAAATGAGGCAAATGTGCTCTTGGGATGAGGGCAAGAAATATACTCTAAAATTAATAATAAAAATGGCTAAACACAGCTATTTTCTGGTGACGAGAAATCCAATGAATGCATGGATCTTTCCATGGGTTCCCGTATCAGGGCTTGGTTGCTCCATGTTCTGAAATGCATACTTAAATCTTTCTATGCAGATCCTCTATGCAGGACTCACTGGACTCTGGATCAGGACAGCTAAAAGTTTGCTAACTGCTTTTGAAAGACTAGGGCTGTCATGGGCGTAGCCGGGGAGGGGCAGGTGCTCCCCTAGATTGAGTAAAACAATATAAATTCTTAACTAACCAACCAACCTCGTCGGTTTTGCCCCCATCAACACAAGTCCTGTTCCCCTAATCAAGTCTCCTGCCTCCCCCAACAAAAATCTCGGCTACACCCATGAAGGTTGTTATTGTTCTTTTAAGTTCCTCAGCAATACAAGGGAGGCCTGTTTTACAACCTGAGGCTGTGTAGTATAGTGATTTGACTGTTGACCTTGAACCCAGCAAACCAAAGTTCAAACACCTATGTCAGAGGAAGAGTGGAGCCGGGGGAAGTCAGAAAGAGACAGTGGCGGGCTGGCGACATTTTGACTTGCTAGGACCACAGAGCAGCAGAGGTCAGGTTGACAGGAATCTCCCCTGTAGTGCAGGGAGTATAGTGACTTGGTCCTGTTGCAAGAATCGCCAGCTCAAGACCCCCAGAACCTTACACACTGCTGCTCAACTGTGACATTAACTGGGCAGTCTTGGGTCAGTCACTTTCCCTCAGCCTAACATTATTTACAGGGAAGTTGTGAAGATAATATTGGGGAGTCTGGGAGTGTAACATGCTACCAAGAGCTCTTTGAACAAAAGGCTGGTATGCATGTAATGCTCAAACTTTTGTGCAGCAAGCAAGCCACTGTGATATAGTGGTTAGAATGTTGAAATAGGGCTTGGGAGTCCAATGATTCCCCAGCAATATCTGAAGGGACAGTGTTATTTTTCTAAATAAAGAGGTGCCGGAACTTACCATGGATGCCTCCCTTTTTCTTTTATAATGGCAATGGCACCCACCAGAGAGGTGGCATCACTGAATTCCATTGAGTTCCAGGTGGAAAAAAGCCCTAGTCCTTAGATATTGCTTGGATGCTAAAGTTTTTGATGGATTTGTTTTATGGTGTATTTACCATGTATAGTTATTGTTGCCCCTTAGGATAGCTTGCTGGTGAAGGGTGGGTTATCAATATTACAATCAGTCAAGCAAGTAAGTCACTTTATTCGTAGAAGTGACTCTAAACCACTTAACACAAGTAAACTGACCCCCAGCACCCCTCACCATCGGCCAATACTGGCTGAGGATAAAGATAGAGGACTCTTCCTATCTCTTTCCTGTGTTTGTTTAAGTTATAGGTCTGTTTCATCCCTCCACATTTTATTTATTTTTTATTTGGCAGACTAAACAAATGAAAAGATGCACGAAAAATACACATTTAAAACTGTACATGTATTTATTGATTGATTGATTTATCCTGCCCTTCCTCCCAAAGCAGCTCAAGGTGGTCAACAGTTTATACATATTCTTCCCCAAAATATGGAGTTTGGTCAATGCATCCCCCCCCCCCACCCCCAAGGAACACATATTTGTACTGTTCCATGGTTGCCACATATTCAATTAGTTTCTACACAAACTATGGCTTTTAGAGCAGTGTGGCACCCGTACTTTGGAACACTGTTGTCACTGAAATTAGGCAGGCACCCAGAATTCTAGGAACATATGGAACTGTTTTATACTGAGTTATGCCATTGGTCCATCTAGCTCAGTATTGTCTACACTGATTGGCAGTGACTCTCCAGGGTTTTAAGCAGGAGTCTCTCTCAGTCCTAGATGTTGAAGATGAAACTTGGGACTTCCTGCATACAGGGAAAATGCTCTACCACTGAGCTATGCCCTTCCCCAGATTCTGATGCTTTTCTGCCTGCTGAAAATGTTTCTGTTTCGCCAAGCATTTCTAAAGAATTAATTTGATTCAGAGCTGGTCATTTGTTCTGCACATTACAGTTCGATAATGTTATGGTGCTTTAATGATTTTATTGCACACCACCATGCTTTCTCTTTTTTTACAACGAATAGGCAGTTTAGAAGTACACTTGCAAATAAATATCTATAAAACATTCCTCATAAAATATGCATTTTTGGGTGCATTTCTTGAACTGAAAGTGCATCATGAAAGTCAAAGAGCATAATCTGATTGACAGCTTTATTCCGATCTGCATATAGGTCCAGGATCAGCAAATGAGGTCAATTGACTTTAAAATGAAGACTGAATAAATTTCTCTTCCATCCTTAGCTGGGGATTATGGGAGTTGTAGTTCAGTAGCATCTGAGGACCCCAGGTTGTGGGAGAATGATGCAGACATGGGAACCTCCACCCATACTTTTTGTTGTTGCAGGTTAATTACTGAAAAGATATGTAAGTGTGTGCCCTTAACACACATTACAACGCTGGAGTGTAAGGACTGCACAATTAGACACTTTAAAATTACATTAAATTCAATTGGCTTGAACTTATTGCATTAAAGTCAGTGTAACAAAAAGTGATTAATCTGATTGAATCATGTCCTTAATTATTACCTAGGACTATGTATTGTCCTTAAAACAAAACAAAAAAAATCTAAGTACAGATAGGTTTCAGTATTTTTTCCATGCCAACCTTAGAAAGTCATGCCCTCCCATCAGATGTCAGGGAGAAAAAGAATTACACAACTTTTATAAAACATTTGAAGGCAGCCCTGTTCAGGAAATTTTTTAACTGACATCTTATTTTATATATATATATATATATATATATATATATATATATATATATATATTGCTGGAAGCAGCCCAGAGTGGCTGGGGAAACTCAGCCAGAAGGGGACAGGGTATTATTATTATTATTATTATTATTATTATTATTAAAGCCAGTCACTTTTATTCCCATTTTAGAGTTCGGGAACTGAGGCTGACGTAACTGAATTGCTAAAAGGTGAGTCAACAGCTCAGGCAGGGCTTTGAATCTTTTATGTTTCATTTTGCTTTTGTAAAGTCATTCCCAATCAGTTTATTGAAAGCACAAAAGCAGGTGAGCTTTACTAGAAGCCTGACAATGCCATGAGACAGAAACTGATACATTATTTATATTTTTATTACTGCTCAGAAGGAATTTTGCTATCAGATTCCTTTATAGCATGTATAATGGTTGAATATTGTTATAGCCATTTCCTAGAGGCCACACAGGTTTTTTGGTTTGGTTTGGTTTTATGTGTGATTTAAATATGAAAAGAGAGTGGGGAAAACAGGTTAAATTATTGTATGTCATTTCTTTTGAGGCTGGCGGCCTAAAGTCAATGGGAAAGGCTAATGATTTACTGCATGAGCAAGTTAAAAATGTATGCACTAATACATTTTACTGCCCTGTATATTCATGCTTTATTCCTCTGGCTCTTAAACAAAGTTTTTTAAAAAAGAAAAACCACATAGAGAGAGAGAGTTTTCTACATTTAGAGATATCTCCTGAAAAATTGCCCTAACAGATAATAGAAGAGTTAAGAAAATGCAAACATATAATTTTAAAGCAACCTCTTTGCAGTTGTGCATCTTTCCCCTTGTAACATGGGAGTGGAGTCCTTATCTTCCTATTTCCATAATGAAAGCTCCCCAAGCACAGGCCACTGTGGCAGATTTACAGCCCTGGAGCAAGAGAAGTGACAGGCATTTTAATATGAACGGAGATATGAGGTCTTTAATGTACAGTGATGTCACTTCTAACAAGGTAGAAAGTGGGGGCGGGGAACGGATGGGACTTTTCATCTGTTTGTTTGTTTCCCCTTCTCACTCCAGTCACCAAAGCAAGTGAAACCTGCCCGCTACGTCAGTGACCTTTTTTCAACTGGGAAAAGGTCGCAAATAATTGATAAAATAAGGGAGGAGATTCTGTTTATTCAGGTGGAAGGCACATGCTCAGGTTAAGGGAAGGGTACAGACCTTCCTTGGGCATGCATTAACCAAAATAAGGTAAAGCCAAAAATAGTCTCTAGACAGAAATTAGTTTGGGAGCATATAAGGGCAAGATGTGGTAACGAATGTCCTCAAGGGGTGTTAAAATGAATCGCTTATTGGATGTTGACCCTCTTTTTTATTATTCTTTTGAACATCCTGGATATGGCCTAGGAACTTCTATCTAGTCTGATTGGTTGGTCAGAGAACAGGAATGACTGGTGCAATAGTGCTGTGTTGCAGAGCCATCCTCCTGACTTGGAATAGGCAAATCCATCAAGTTCTGTTTCTTCTCGTTTCTCATTTTCTTCTGGTCTTCAGTCCTTCCCAATTTCCACATCAATCTGCAACTTTTGATGAAGTCCTCATGGAAATCCACCGTCATCTCAGTGCACAGTTCTTCTAATACTTTTGCAAAGCATTCTTTCCATAACATAACATAATGCATTTATTATCTCCAATACAGTGGTACCTCAGGTTACAGACGCTTCAGGTTACAGACTCCACTAACCCAGAAATAGTAACTCGGGTTAAGAACTTTGCTTCAGGATGACAACAGAAATCGTGGGGCAGCAGGAGGCCCTATTAGCTAAAGTGGTGCTTCAGGTTAAGAACGGACTTCCAGAACGAATTACCGTATTTTTTGCTCTATAAGACTCACTTTTTCCCTCCTAAAAAGTAAGGGGAAATGTGTGTGCGCGTCTTATGGAGCGAATGCAGGCTGCGCAGCTATCCCAGAAGCCAGAACAGCAAGAGGGATCGCTGCTTTCGCTGCGCAGCGATCCCTCTTGTTGTTCTGGCTTCTGAGATTCAGATTTTTTTTTTTTTCTTATTTCCCTCCTCCAAAAACTAGGTGCGTCTTATGGTCTGGTGCGTCTTATAGAACGAAAAATACGGTAAGTTCTTAACCCAAGGTACCACTGTATATGCATTTGTATGCACACTGGATATGCACTTTTGAAAATATTTCTTGGCTGAGTCAACAGGAGAAAATGCCTGCTCTGCAATGTTCTGTAGGCTATGATGCACCAAGTAACATTTACCCAAGTGCTCTTACCGGTTTCTGCAATATGCAAAACTGTTTAGATTCTGTGATCTTTCAGCCCCTCCCCAACCTTCTCTCCTTGGAAAAAGTTAATGAATGAATGGGTCAGTTGACAGCCTGTGGGTCACTTGGGTGCATTGCTGCCAGCTTTATGGACTTCCATGTCAGTATGGATTTCATTCATTGTATGATCCCAAAACTGCGCTTGTGGCCTTGCTTGACAATCTTTCTCTAGAGACTGACAGGCAAACTTATACTACATTGACCCTATTAGATCTTTCTCTGGCCTTGGGTACATATGACATCAAGAGGTGTTAGGGACACAGTGGTGGGACCTGAGAGGCATTTACATGCCAGCAACTCCATTTGTTCTCCAAAGAACTTTCCCAAAAGGTAACAATGAGTAATTGTGCAATGTTCCTCTGGCACCTCCCTTATGGAAAGATTTATAGGTGTCTCATTATTAGTTTTTACTCTCTCTAACTAGGGCTGGATTTAGGTTTGATGAGGCCCTAAGCTGCTGAAGGTAATGGGGCCCTTTATATGTCCAGCTGTCCTTTGTCAACAACAAATTGTCACTGTTTTTTGTGTTAAATATATGCTATATGGTAATTTATGGACCTAATAGGTATCTAAAGCCATTTGCCACTGTTGCTGCATGTAGGTTTTATTTTATTTGTTTTTTATCTCTTATTTTGTAAATATACATCAAGGTTTTTTTCCCTTTAACCTTTTTTTGGGGCCCCCAAGAGAGTGGGACCCTAAACTATAGCCTGTTTAGCTTATACGTAAATCCAGCACTGTCTGTAACCCTTGGTTGTCAAATATATATTCCATATAAGCAGTGCTATCCTAAACCTGGTTTCTACGCAGTGAGTTCCATTGAGCTCAGTGGGTCTTACATTCAGAGTAATCTTGCTTAGGAATGCATTATTAGGATGCAATCCTAAACACTAAAAAGCATAACCCAGTGAATATGGTACGACTTACTTCTGAGTAAACATGCATAAGAGTCTGATGCTAATCACTTGCTTCGCAGGGGCAAGATCTTGCCTTGTTTGGGAAAAAAGAGCCCTGGTTTAATTTTAAGTGGTGGTTATATTTTTACTGTTAATAATGCTACTAAATTAGGTATTGCTGTGCTGTTCAATAAGCTTTATAGTTGCATAGAACATTTATGCTGCTGCACACCACCCCTGTCTCCAAGCAGTGTGAGATTCCATGCCGGCCACATGACCCGAAAGCTGTACGCCGGCTCCCTCGGCCAATAAAGCGAGATGAGCGCCGCAACCCCAGAGTCGGTCACGACTGGACCTAATGGTCAGGGGTCCCTTTACCTTTACCTTTATACAGCTCTTGGGACTCTTCCCAGCAATACTCCTTCTCCCCAGGCAACACTCTTCAATGTTGCTGCTTTGCATGAGCCTCTGGTGGTTTAGCCTGGCTGGAATGTGTCATTGAAACTGATAATGCTTTTTGCTTGCCTGGATGGTGCATAGAGAGTGGTATGTGAGTGTGTGTCACAACTAACCTACTGTACTGGACCTAATGGTCAGGGGTCCCTTTACCTTTACCTTACAACCTTAGCCTACAACGGAGGAGGTCACAGCATTAACACCCCAAAAAGGTTCTGCTTCTCCCATCGCCACAGCCTTGGATTAAAACAGAAATCAAACATTGTTCTGACTCTCCAGCTTGCTGCTTTTCCTCTTGCTGACATCACTGCAACTCTCTGCTCTCAACTCTGGCTTTGTCCTTCTAACTAAATGGAGTTAAAAGGAGGGAGCTCCACCAATTTGCCATTTCCTAGAGACCCCTTAATGGCCCCTCACCCAGGCTGTCACCTCACCAGGAGTCAAGTCTGTCTATTCCAAGAATTAGAAGTCTTGATTAGATTTTAACACTTGCTAGATCCAGGGATCGGAAGGCTCTCAGCATACAGCCTAACCCCCCCAACCCCCACCCCTCATAGCACTACTTTGGTTTTATATAGCCTCCTTTCCATAGTGATTTATTTCTACCAAGTTATTCTGATGGCTACTTCTGCAGTACAATAACTGCCCCAGATTTTGGAATGGAATCAAAGGGGGGGGGGGAGAAAGAAGTTATCAGGTGTTTTCATATATTTCTCAGAGTAGACAGCTTAGGGGCCCTCTAGATACCACCAAACTCCAACACTCCCATACCTGACCATAACCATGTTGGGTAGGAATAATAGGAGATGGAGTCCAACAATATATGACTTGGCTACCCTTGGCTTGGGACGCGGGTGGTGCTGTAGGTTAAACCACAGAGCCTAGAACTTGCCGTTCAGAAGGTCGGCGGTTCGAATCCCCGCAATGGGGTGAGCTAACGTTGCTCAGTCCCTGCTCCTGCCAACCTAGTAGTTCGAAAGCACCTCAGAGTGCAAGCAGATAAATAGGTACCGCTCCGGCGGGAAGGTAAACAGCATTTCCGTGCGCTGCTCTGGTTCGCCAGAAGCGGCTTAGTCATGCTGGCCACATGACCCAGAAGCTGTATGCTGGCTCCCTTGGCCAATAAAGCACTGCTCTGGTTCGCCAGAAATGGCTTAGTCATGCCAACCTAGCAGTTTGAAAGCACGTCAAAGTGCAAGTAGATAAATAGGTACCGCTCCAGCGGGAAGGTAAACAGCATTTCCGTGCGCTTCTCTGGTTCGCCAGAAGCGGCTAAGTCATGCCAGCCACATGACCCGGAAACTGTACGCTGGCTCCCTTGGCCAATAAAGCAAGATGAGTGCCACAACCCCAGAGTCGGTCATGACTGGACCTAATGGTCAGGGGTCCCTTTACCTTTACCTTTTTACCCTTGGCTTAGGCTAATGCCAACTTATTTGGCAATTATTTTTCTGGGTAAACATGCATAGGATTGCACTGTTTGCTTATCATTACTGTTTATTCCATTGACCTAAATGTACATCCATTCAGTGAAAAGCGTCTTCTTTCCATTTTCTCTCTCACACTAACAGCTATCTTGAGAGATGCTTAAAGGCACATCTCTGGGCATAATGAATGAAAACGTTCGACGGGACCACAAGAACATTTCCAGATGGATCACACCCGTGGCATGCTGCTGCAGATGGAATGTGTTTCAGGAACTGTAACTCAGTGTGCTGAATCTGTTTAGCAATTAGAATGCCTATGTTGACAAAGACAAAAAAAAAATAAAAAAAAATCAGCCAAAGATAGTAATGAGAGACTATAGTCATGGCTCCAGTGGAACATATTATTAACATTAACCTTAGCACTAGGTCATGCACTGTCCCTTCTAATGAGTGATGTTAGGGCTTCTCTGACAGGCTGATTCCAAGCAGAAGAGTAACATAACCTTTACTATTTGATTATGCCAAGAGGCATATATGAACTGCAGAAGGCTAGACAAGCCTAGCCCTGTATTATAAAGAATAATTTGATTTCCATCCTATTCCCTTCCCTGGCCTTTTAATTTCCTGCCAGCAAAGGGGAGTCCAACAGTCCAGTCGTATACACATGAATCTGGCAGTTAAATCCCATCAAGTTCTACAAGACTTACAGTCCTCAGCGTATTTACTCAGAAGTAATTTCCACTATACACAATGGGACTCATTCGCTGAGTACTGTTGTTGTTTAGTCGTTTAGTCGTGACCGACTCTTCGTGACCCTATGGACCAGAGCACGCCAGGCACTTCTGTCTTCCACTGCCTCCCGCAGTTTGGTCAGACTCATGTTTGTAGCTTCGAAGACACTATCCAACCATCTCGTCCTCTGTCGTCCCCTTCTCCTTGTGCCCTCCATCTTTCCCAACATCAGGGTCTTTTCCAGGGAGTCTTCTCTTCTCATGAGGTGGCCAAAGTATTGGAGCCTCAGCTTCACGATCTGTCCTTCCAGTGAGCACTCAGGGCTGATTTCCTTAAGGATGGATAGGTTTAATTCAAAAGCATCAATTCTTCGGCGATCAGCCTTCTTTATGGTCCAGCTCTCACTTCCATACATCACTACTGGGAAAACCATTGCTTTTACTATATGGACCTCTGTTGGCAAGGTGATGTCTCTGAGTATTAGGTGTGTGCATAAGATGGCAGCCTAAATCTAGGATAGGTATGCACATGATTACAGCCCAAGAGTCTCAGAGTACACACTCAAGAGAATTGAATGTGGATGAAAGGATACAAGAATGCTTTAGCATCTTAAAGGCTGATTTGTTGCAGCATCTTTGGCATTCAAGAGCTTACTTAACTGATTGATTGATTGATTGACGGCATTTACATCATACTTTTTCCTCCAAGGAGCTCAAGGTGGTGTACATGGTTTTCCTCCTCCTCATTTCATCCGCACAACAACCCTGCAAAGTAGATTAAGCTGAGAGGCAGTGGCTGGTACAAAGTCACCCAGTGAGCTTCATAGTTGAGTGGGGATTTGAATCCTGGTCTGACACTCTAATACTCTAACCACAAAACCACACCGGCTGATGTACACAATTGTGGTTGTCTGTAATGCAGGCATTGTAAGTGTAGGTGAACACACAAGCACAGACATACACTGGATACTTGAGGGGAAAGAAATAGTTATAAGGAAGGCTGAAAAATCACACCCAACATTGCTAGGCAAGCAAAGAATTTGCACAACATCACAACATTTGAGTTTTTATTTTTAATTTTTTTAATTATCGCATCTACAGATCCAATAACCAAATAAGCAAACAAGCATGAATCGTCTGATCCTAAACTGCACAGATAGTATACATAAATGTTAAATATTCAGTTTGACCAATGTACCTAAATATTTACTTGAAGCCACATCCACTCCATACATCCATAAAATTTTTAAAATAACAACCACAAATATCAAGTCATTAATGGTTTTAAATTCTAAATGCCATTATAAAAATATTATTTAAGTAATATGCATGTGATATTATTTTTGTTTGTAGTTAGTTGGCCAACCAATATCTTGGAGCAATTAAATTTGCCAGGGTTTAAGATGTGCTTATAGTGAGTATTTTTTGGCAAAGAAGTGATTGGACAGGCATTGTAATCTTCCTTGTAAATCTTCCATGTAAAACTGTTCTCCCTCGCTTATGCTTTTTTTAATGTATGTGCATTTTTAGCTAACGATGTCCCTGAGCTTATAGAAAGACTACTTGAAGTCATAGGTGGTAAAACTGTCCTACAGGTATGCTTTTTGTTGATCACGTGTGGAACGACCTATTTGAATGAGCTACAGCATCCTTGTGATGGAAGTGGGGTAAGTCCACACTATGAGCTTATTGTATTGTATACTTGCTTTGTGCTTTAATAGATACATATTGCATTTTGACAATGAAGTGAGATGGCAGCACAGGAGCAAAACCTGCAAAACTCCCTTGTGATCTTAGCAGAAGCAGAAGCTTGTTAATGCCAAAATAGTGGCTTGGTCCATCTCTTTTAGTCCCACAGATTCCAGTAAAAACATGACAGCTATATGCAGTAACAAGGAATCCCAATATTCTATCTGGTAATATTCTATAGCAGATCACTTAATTCAGTATACAGGCAGCCCACCCAGCCCACCCGGTTTATGCACGTTCAATATGTGCCCAATTGTGTATAAGCACATCGCGCCAAACCTGAAAGTGGCCTGGAATTGTCCTAAAGACGTCACTGAAATGGGGCGGTGTGGGGTGTTTGCAGCTACATAAGGGAGCTGTTGCATTACAAAGCACTACGTAGAAGCTCTCATGCTGTCCAGGCAGTGATGGCCTTGTTTCAGATGCCCTTCTTAATCAATCGTATTGGAGGGGGAGGAAGAAATACCTTTGACCTGCCTGTACGCAAGAATGAGATTGGCTGAAAATAGAGTGTAAGTCTGTCTGGTGTTAAAGCTCTGATGTTGTGTTCAGCAAGAAATCCACTCGGATCAATGCCACCCAAGCACAACTATCAATAATCAGAAGGATGTATGACAAGAACTAATGTTTTATATCACAAAGTAGGTCTTGTTCACACAAACAGTTAGCTTTTGGATTCTGGGCAAACAGGCTGATGAATAAAAGTGACAACTGCTTTTTTATGCCTGCTTTTAATGTAATTGCTTGCTGCCTTTAACCCTGTTTACTGTATATTTGGTTAATTTAAAATATTGACTGAAGTTTTTGCTTGCAAAGCTCTGTTCTGTAATGCAGATTACTATGCATCTAAATGGGCCTTTTTGCCTTAGATCTTCCTACCAGAGACCCTCTGAGAGATGATCTTTGTTTTGTTCCATATCAATACCCATTTTCCAGCTGCACACAAGATGACAATAATACATTGCTTCTTTTATACAAGGCAATAAATGACCTTAATAATGTAATACTTATTTAAGGGGCAGCATGGCTTGTTAAACTGGGAAAAGAATGAAGATCAAGAAAGTTCCAGAGATGTTGGCAACTGTCTTTCTCGAGACAATGGAGTGCACCTCCAGGGGTGAAGTCAAACTGCTGGGAAATCACAGCGCCTGCTGTGGCTGCAGAGACCGGTAACTCATAACACCTGCCTTCTGCATTGTTTTTTCTGCATTGGCAGCACTGAAGTGACATCCTCAGGGTGCAAGCCCAGGAACTGTGTATGGAGGTCCTGGCCTGCCCAGATGACAAGAGCTCATTGATGTGGGCCAAAGGAAAGCAGAGCAATATGTTTGGCACCAGTTGCTGGAAGGAAGCATACAAGATTCCATCCAGCCCTTTTCACAATGTCACAATTCTCTGAGATGGGAAATGCAATGACTCATGATAGGGTATTCTCAAGAGTGGCACCCGACTCTGGCATGTCCTCCATTCTCAGGTGCAATCAATATCAACACTAATTGAATTTTGACACCAGGGGGGAAATGTGTCCATTCTTCCAAGCATTTGTCTTGGCTGATGTAGTTCTGTTGTTGGTTTATTGTCTGATTTTAGATTAAATAGTATTTTAATGAAATATGGTTTTATTGTATATTAGTGGTATTCCTCACTCTGGGATTGTGTGAATAATGAAGAGCAGGTTATAAATAATTTAAACAAACATGTATATATGCAAACTGGAGTTGACCCAATGGGTTCCCATGACCTAGAATCTTCTGGGGCTGTGTGTGCATATGGAGCCATTTTCTTTGGCATCAAGTTTGACTTGTGCACCCAAGGAGTTTTGCGTGCACCTTCTGTGGCACACGTACATTGGTGTTGCACCAATGCCTTTCTTGCTGCTAGGGCTTCACTTCTAAGAACCTGGGCTTGTTTGCAACTTAAAAATAAAATAAAATGGTGCCTAATATTTACTGAAATCAGCTGAACGTTGACAGGAAAATATAATCAATAATTTCAGAAAATAAATTAAGCCATGTGACAATGTAGCAGCAACCTTCCTTCTTCAAATCTGAATAATGAAGAAGAGGGTGACAAAGAGCAGCAAAAGACGGGTGTTTGAAAGCCTTGGTTTTTTACTAATTAGAGCTCTGGAAAAAAATCGTCATCATCACTGGACTCAGCCCTGAAACACAGAAGCAAACGAACAGCCCTGGTTCAATTTTCAGTTTGTGCTTTTGAGTCAGCTCCGGGGTTGCCTTTGATATGTTACATGCTCATGAACTTTCCATCAATTATAGATGTGAACTTTTTCACTCTGCTGAGTTGTTTGTAAATACTGTGAGGTAGCTTTGCCCCAGATCATACCAACTTAGAACTTCAGAATGGGGGGGAAAACACATACAAAGTTATATGAGATTATCTTCTCCTACACCTATGATTGGCTAGTTAGTTTTGATATGTTTATATTTCTGTCCATCTGCCCCTTTATCCTTTGACCCCACCTGAATCAAAGCCATTCATAAACTCCCCCCTCACCTCCGCTTAGCTAGTAATAACTTTGCCATGAAAACTTTTCCAGAGTTCATTCATGAAAACCAAAGTCTACTGTAAACGCTCCGTGCAAAGTTAGCTGTGCGCTTGAATGATTCCCACAAAATGCTAACAATATGGAGGCAACTGAGGTAACCCACTATCCGTTGCAGGATAGACAGACTAGGTAGCTAGGAGTGGAGGCAGAAAGTTTGCAAGAGTGAGAACTGCCTGGGAATGAAGGAGAGAGACGATTCAGAACCCATGTAATTTGCACTTCTTGAAACATTACATAAACCAAAGGGCAGCTATCCTACAAAATTCACACTTCTCTGAATTTTGCAATGCAGTCATGCAACTAAATATTGTGTAAAAATGTGCACAGTGGTACCTCAGGTTACATACGCTTCAGGTTACATACTCTGCTAACCCAGAAATAGTACCTCAGCTTAAGAACTTTGCTTCAGGATAAGAACAGAAATCGTGCTCCTGCGGTGCAGCAGCAGCAGGAGGCCCCATTAGCTAAAGTGGTGCTTCAGGTTAAGAACAGTTTCATGTTAAGAACAGACCTCCGGAACGAATTAAGTATTTAACCCGAGGTACCACTGTACATTGGGCAAAATTGGAGGCATAAATATGTTTTATTAGGTAAAATGTGCACTACAATAGTAAAGCCTATTTAAAGCACATTTAGTTCCTCCCCTCAAAGGTAATTTACCCTTCATCGTGCTACAATACCTAGCACACTTAACAGACTACAGTTCCCAAGCTTCTTTGGGGAGGTGCTTTAAATGCAGGGTGAATATGGAGTCAAAGATGAGTGTCTTTCCCAACTCTGACTGGAGAAGCTGGGGCCTTTTACATGCAAAGCATGTGCTCCACTCATTGAGCTAAGGTCTTTCCCCTAAGTATTTTGCCTCTGTCCTGGATGACTGAAAATAAGCTGCGAGTTTCTGCCAATCAACATTTCAGATCAAGAATATCTTAGTATGTGGTTGCATCATGCAGGCAGCTTGGCTAATGGCTGATGATTAACTAATATATTCCATTCTAATTGATGTTTCAAACCCAGTTAATATTACTGATTTTTCAAATCAGGAGCAAGATGATTATCAGACAGGCAGCTATTTAAAATTGTTTTCTGAATGTAGGTCAAGTGTTACATTTTCCTGGCATGCATTTGTTATCACTGCTGTTGTCGAGTAGACAACAACACCTATGCAGCTAGGGTAATTCAGAGATTTAACGGCTCTTGTCTGGTGCAATCTCCTTTAATTTCAGGGTGAGGATGTTTCTAATTAACCTGTTTCCAACAGGTTTGCTTTGAAGTCCCTGAAATACCTTGGGACAGTACAAGAACTCAGAAATGTCGGATGTGTTCTAAATCCTGCTTCCTTCTCCATCAGGCTTAGTGGCGTAATATTTTTTTTGCTGTATAACATTATCAGTTGCAACAATTGGGTTATGTATGCTATGATGGAAAGGGAACTCGTTCAGTTGATCCTTGCACTAGACTTGTACATGCTTTTGGGGTTTCATCAGTAATTAGGATAATGGACTTGGTCTTGATTTTCAGAAGAAAACAACCATAATGCCTTAATGTTTTCTATGGCAGCATTCTGAGCAAAATATATTTTAGCTTTCACATCTAAATGATGTTTGTTTTGTGGTCTTGACCTGCCTGTCTAGATTAGGTAGCATCCCATTTAAGAGGGGGTTGGGTGGGAGGGAGACAATTTATTATCAATACATTAAATAGCCTCCTCAGTTTATTAATAGCTGTATCCATTACAGAAATGTTTCTGAAGTCTTTCCTGCAATACTGGCATTACTGCTAGCTAAACTATGACAATTTTTCCTGCTATCATTAATCTAGTGAGCTCACCTTTAAAATGTCCATCTTTTTGGCTTTATTCTCCCCTTTGGCATTTTGCCAGTAACTTTTTGCTCTTTTAGCCTTTTTTTTTTTTTAAGCTACCTAAGTGGATGAAGTAGGACATGCACAAGTCTTGAGATTCACGTTAAGTGGTTTTCAGAAAGCAAGGAGCAGGAGCAGAAATGTGAATTTCATAATGAAAAAAGGAAGGCTCCAGGCTCCAGAATGTATCTGTAATCATTTACGCCCCACGTGGTAGTATGTTTTGGATATGGAGCTAAAAATTGCTGGTCCACTGCAAAAAAAGGATACTAATAATTCCTTTGAAAGTGTTATATACAATAATACCCAGCGCAGGCGTAATTTCTCACCAGTTGTTCAAGACTTTCATACAATTCTGTAGCAGCTAAAAGGTATGGCTGAATAGGACATATTTACTGAGTTCAGAAACTTCTGTGTTCCTATTTCTCCCTGTTACTTACACTAACCTAAAGCCTAATGGGGTTGATAGAGAACTAAAAACATGGCTGCCAGTTTCACTAGATCTTCTTGTAGCAAATGGTGCTGAAGTTTAAATTATTTCCCATATAAAAACTGTTTGAAGTAGATGTTGTTGTTTCTTTGATTTTTACTGATTTATTCTTTAAAATAAATATTGCCTTTTTTTCACAGGAAGCTATCTTATATTGGGCCAGAACATTAGTCCATCTAGTTCTCTATTTTCTGCGCTGACTGACAGCAGCTCTCTAGGCAGGAGTCTACCTGATGACACCAGGGATTGAATCTGGAACCTTTGGCATGCAAATCAGGTGCTCTACTACTGAGCTATAACTCTTCCCTTTGCAAAGCTGATGATTTCTCTTTAGAATAAGAAGGAGCTATGATGCAGTCCAGATTATGCTTGGACCAGGGAGGGACTATGTTATGATGGTGGGCTCAGCAAGGATGTCTTTAAGGGGAACAGTGGTGGAGGACGTCTCTCTGGCACTCGGTGTGGGGTGCCGAGGGGTGGGGCAAACCACCCGGCTGCGCACACACGGCACCAATACGGACAGCGCTCAAACGGCGCCCGTACAGATGGCGCACGTGGCGCCCATATTGACAGCGTGCATGCGGCGTCCATTCCAATGGCGTGCGAGCAATGCCCGTACCAACAGCGCATGCGTGCCCTCGACCACCCTACAGCTGGGGGGGGAGGCAGCGGGGAGTCAGCACAGAGCCTGCGGGCACCTGAGAAGCGTGGCTTGGGCACGCTGCAGGCCCTGCGGTGAGTGCCGCGCACCATTGTGTCACTCCCCCCTCAGGGTGACACCTGGGGCAGCCTGCACCCCCCACCCCCCTTTGTACGCCCCTGAAGGGGAAGAGACCCTCAAGGGAACTCCTGGTGGATGGTGGGAGTGGACTTCACTAAGCACCACTGTTACACCATTTCTCCATTTCAGTAAGATTTGTATGGAATGCCCATTTCTTAAAAGCCTTTGCCGTGTGCTTAGAGTTACATATGTTACAGCACTACTTCATAGCAGGATTTCATCACCTCTATCATCATTAAAGCAATTATTTCAGAAACAGTAGTCTTCAGTATGCTTGTAGTAGCCAGGATCATATATTGCCAAGTTTTATTTCTGCCTTGTCTATATAAATATATAGGAGCATTAGAGAGCTGCTTTGGCTGCAGATGTAATAGATTTATTTAACTAGCCCATCAGTGTGACAGGTTTTATTTATTTTCATTTTCCTATTGTAATGATAATATAAATCAGCAGCAAGCCTCAGCAACCAGGATTCAAACGGGTGGAGGGAGCAGATGAGCGAGTGCTGAAGAGGCTACAGTGTCATGGTCTGGTTGGACACAAAGGAATGGTGGGAGAAACCAGTTGGGGAACCCCCAAGGAAAGAAGGCTCAGAGCCCGCCCGGGAAAGTGGTGGGACAATGATGACTGGTCAGATGGAGAAGACTGGGAGAAGGAGACAGAGCCACTGCTACGGAGCAGGGGCCTAGCTGGGGTTTTTGTCCCGAGTGAAGCCTCCAGAGGGACACCATTGAGGCTCCCAGTCTGTGTGTACACAAATGTGTGTGTGTACGCATGCGCGCCAAACTGGGTCTTTGGGTGAAATAAAGCCTAGTTTCGCCCTTGGGAGGGGGTGTCAGAAGCTGAGGAGGTAATAGGGCTTAGTGATCTAGGAGAGTCTGTGGCTAAGAGAAGTCCAGAATCAGAGAAAGAAGCTGAAGAAGGAAGGTGGGAGGAGATGAATGAGGCACAGATGAGTGAGCCTGGTGCAGAGTCACAGATGTCTCCCCCTCCTGCTGCGACAAACTCCCCTACTTTCATCTCTCCCAGAACCAGAAGAGGCATGAAAAGGGCAAAGGAGAGATTGGTGACACAGTCTCTTATTGCTTGGGGGGGAAAACCTGAATAGGAGAGGACTTAGGCAGCTGTGGGGAGGCAGGGGACCTTCAGTCTCAGCAACTGCTCCATGGGGGCAAGACCTACTGGAGATGAGTTGCTGTGCTTATTAGCACTCCTGTGCAGATTGTGGTTTTCTTAATAAAGAGGTAACTCCAACTTGCACAGTGTTATTTACTGCTGGCTCACTCCTGACACAGTCCTGGAGAACTGTACATTGACCCAAGTGGGTTGCAGCAGTCACACTGACCCAGTGGCTAACAAGTGGCTTAATAGGACAGGCAAACAGGGAGATTTTCAGCCATCCAGGGCCGAAAGCCCCAGGTTGGGGGTGGCCGATCTAGTGAGCAGAACATAATAATTGCATTCAAAATGCAACTTGCTTAACTGATCGGCTATAGACAGAGAAGAATGTGGCATTGTGTTAAAGTACTGATAACAAGGGCTCTAAATTGGGATCCTTCTTTCAGGTGTATTTATTTATTTCAAAAACTTATATCCCACTTTACAACCTCAAGAAGTTCTCAAAGCATCTGTACAAAAGAATTGCATAATAGAATCCTATTCAAGACCAGTATCAGGGACATGGGTGTCCATATGGTGCCAGGATTATACAGCCAGCATTTCCTGTCCTCCTCATTAGTCTTCCCTGGTGTCACTCTTTGGCTACGTCAGTCTTCACCAGCCTGTGTCTTCTAGATATTTTGGAGTACAACTCCCATCAGCCATAGCCAGCACAGCCGCAGCAAAGACTTCTAGCCCAAAACATGTAGAGGTCACCACCAAGTTGAACATCCGGCTAGGCAACAGGCCCCGTTGAGGACCTCTCAGGTAAATCAGTGAGGCAGATTTGCTCAGTTGAATTTGCTCAGCCCATGATGGAAGCAAATATTCATTTCCTGGCAGTGTGTCAGAAGCTGAGGCAATGAGTTATGCAGCTGAAAACCATTTCTTCTTTGAGACTGCAATCCTACACACTTACCTGGCAGTAAGTCCCATTGGAACTTACTTCTGAATAGACATGCCAATCACTACTGCTATTTTAGCATTAAGAAGGTGAAATAAATTAGCTTTAAGCCTGAGACAACTCACATTGGTTCATTGATTTGTTTACTGACATTCCCTTTCTTAAAACTTAAGGGGGGGGGGAAATCAAAACAATACAATGACACTTCATTAGTGTTAGATTTCACTGGTGAAATTACCGTACAATGATTCTGAAGTGAAAGGAATGCCCATTTGGTCATTACTTTCAAAGTAATGGTTATCACTTTAAACTGTACTATGCAAATCACTAAGACATAGATTTCACCTTGAGGGTCAGAGTTCATTTTAGGCCACCTATTTTGGACACTAGGTTTGAACTGTATATCAGTTATTCATGACTGCAATTCCACCCCAACCCCCCCCCCCCAAATTGGACAAGTCATTTTCACATCTGCAATAACCGCTAATGGTAATTATTTAATCAGCCTTTGGTATGCATATTGTGTCCTTTTCTTCTCCTGCTTGATACCTACACTTGTGTAGATTTGAACTTTCATATCCTTTCTGTATTATGCAATAGACGAGGGGTCACACATGTTTCTCTGCTTTGAATAATACATCTCTATGAAGTCTTGGTATATTAACTGTTGGAAAATTTGTTTCTGTCGTTTTAATATTTTATCATTTTTTGTCCTAAGTCGATGACCTTAACTGGTTGCAGTTCATTTCATTTCTTTTCTGCTTAAATATTTTAAAGGCTCTGAAGTACAAATATCAATCATATTGGGTGTTAAGAAAAATGCCAAACTTGAGATTTGGGTTATTTAATTGCAATTGTCAAGTTGTATTTAAATTCTTTTCATTTCTTTTCCTTTTCCCCTGCACAGTTTTTCCTCTCTCTTCCCATGTAGTTTTCGGCCATACAGTGGTGCCTCGCAAGACGAAATTAATCCGTTCCGCGAGTCTCTTCGTCTTGCGGTTTTTTCATCTTGCGAAGCACGGCTATTAGCGGCTTAGCGGCTATTAGTGGCTCTTAGCGGCTTAGCGGCTATTAACTGCTTAGCAGCTTTAAGAAAAAGGAAACAAACTCGCAAGAACTCGCAAGACGTTTCGTCTTGCGAAGCAAGCCCATAGGGAAATTCGTCTTGCGGAACGACTCAAAAAACGGAAAACTCTTTCGTCTAGCGAGTTTTTCGTCTTGCGAGGCATTCGTCTTGCGGGGCACCACTGTATTACCTATTTTCACTGCAAAATACAGAAAGAGACAGGGAAGAAAAGGGACCAGTCCAGCAGATAAGTTCATTTATTTATTTAGCACCATCAGTGTGCACAGCAGTTGCGGGATTTAAAAGGATTTGTCCCTGTTCTGAGGAACTTACTAGGGACATCTTAGATGGGCCACAGGGCCGTCTTACCCATAGGCACTAGGGGTGCAGGGCACCCAGGCGCCGGGCTCTCAGGGGCACCGGGCCAAGAGTCCGAGGCCTGAGAGTTGAGTCCGGGGAAGAGCCTGCCTGTTAGTCAGAGCACCACGGTGGGCTCTTCTGCGAGTTTGGGGGCGACCGAGCCAGCGAGACGCTGAGGAGGATGGCTGGTTCCGCCCTCCTGCGTGCCTGGGACTGGGCAACTGGGGGGGGGCGCCGGGTGGATCTTTGCACCCAGGCACCACATATGCTTAAGACAGCCCTGATGGGTCACCACCCCTTCCTCCTGCCTTCTGCCACCTCCTCTTCCCTCCTGTCACTGGCTCCTCCCCATCCTCCCTGGCCTGTTGCTCTCATACTGTGCTCTGAGAAAGTGTCCCTTCATCAGAGGGAAACGTTGTGGATGAAGTGGCTGCACAGATTGTCCGTGCCATTGCTGCTTTGCTGCAACATTCACAAAGCCTGCTTAAAATTTAACAGCCCACATCAGTCAAAATGCCTCACTATCAGGAAGGCTCCTTTCCTCAGAGTGAGTTGTGGTGGGCCTGGAGAACTTGGTTGGAGTGCCGTGACGGCTTTTGTCATGATAGAGGTGCTGCATTCCTTGTGAGTGGGCAGGAGGCAGCTACTGCAGCAATAAATTTACCCACAAGTCTTCGCTGCAGGGGGTGGTTGTGTGGTGTGGTCGCGGTGTGACAGCAGCAGGAAGCCCTATGGGTTGTTGGGGTGGGGCTGTTAAATTCACTACACATCCTAATTTTCTGCTTGAGGGCTGAGGCACTTGCTCATAGAGCCCAGAAGTTTACCGTGTAATATTTGACACAAGGGAAACAACAGAGAAAAGGCAGGGTAGTGGGTGGAGGGTGCTTGTTTCATTTGTACATGCTTAGGCTTAGATACATGCTAAGAGTCCATCCTAACAGTAGATGCCCAGTATCAGGACGAAATGCAAGCTAAAGATTACATCCAACTAAGTTATACTTGGAATGAAGCCATTCAAGTTAATGGGCTTAAGTTAGTCAGGTCTATTAATTTCCATAGGTTTACTCTGGGTATAACATAGGCTGGATACACACCATACTTTTAAAGCACATGACTTCACCCCCCAAAATATTGTTAATAGTCATTTCTTAAGGCTGAAGGGATTGTAGCTCTGTGAGTGGTTGAACTACAGTTTCCATGATTCTCTGGGGGAAATTATGGGCTTTAAATGTATAGTGCGTATTCAGCCTTAGTTGGATACAGCTCTTAAGAGTTGAATACCACCTTGTGGCATAGGCATCTTGGCTTCATTTATCCTTGGGACTCTCTGCAAGGAACACTGAAAGCCAGGCAGGGAGAAATGGCCAAACACTTGGAAATGCGTGCCATGATGGTGTCACAGAAAGGCAGGAGACAAGAGTTCCTTCATCATGGCATTTCACACTGGAAAATCCGCCCCCCCATAGAGACCCACAAGAAATAACTCTATGCAATGTTTGCTGGTGGGTGAAAATACCTTTGTATAGAAAAGCTTCCCAGCTGCTGATAATAGGTGGGAACTGGCGTTATTCAAAGCTGCTGCTGTTCTTGTTGCAGTGATGGTCTTCTGTAAGCTCACGGGAAGTAACCTGGTTAAGAGGGGAACACAATGAGAGAGATTCTTTGAAGCTCATTTAATTTATTACATCTTTGGAATGACAAATATGGAGATGATCCAGATTCATACAGCTTGTTTTCTGAGCTGCAATTTGTTAACTGTAATATTTTTAATGAAACAAACAATTGGAATAGCTTACAATTTGTTGCCTTTTTCACTCTTTTGCTTGATTTAATGCTGCGGAACAGCATAGCCTATTCTTTCCCTGTCAAAGACAACAGAAGAGGCACTATTTCTTAAATCTGTATTTTTATTCTGTCCCCCCTATTCACCCACTTTCCAGTGTAAATAATTCCATAATCATATCAAACTCAGAATAAATATTTGTACTATCAATGTTTTTCAAATAAGGCTTAAACAATCCTTTTGGTGTTTGCACACTACTCAGAAATGGCTTTCAACATGCCTAGCAATATCTCCTGTGTTCTGGAAATACAGACCACCTTGTACTGCGTGGCTCCCTTTATTTATTTATTATTTTTTAGTAGCTTTCCTCCTCCTAAATGCATAGTGCATGCAACAATGTCAAAAGTCATAAACCCTATTAGGATGATTAAAACTGCTTTCATTTCTCCATCCCTCCCAAATCCTTAGCTACTAAAAGTGGTTTCAAATAACCTTTTGGACAGCCCTTCAGAAAGTGCTCAGTTCTGAATACAGTCGTACCTTGGTTGTTGAACACCTTGGTACTTGTACGTTTCGGCTCCTGAATGATCAAAACCCGGAAGTGAGTGTTCTGGTTTTTGAATGTTTTTTTGGAAGCTGAATGTCTGATGCAGCTTCCGCTATTGTTTCCGGTGAGCCTGCACAATCTGAAGCCAATCGGAACCTGCCCCTTGTTTTGGAAGTCGAATTGACTTCTGGAATGCATTCTGCTCAAAAACCAAGGTACGACTGTCTCTATCCCACAGCTGAGTGGCAACCATATGAAAGAGCTAGACAAGGTGTAGAAAAGAGCAACCCAAATCATCAGAGGACCAGCTCAGCTTCCAGTTGAGGAAAGTCTACAACAAGGGTGGGGAACCTGTGGCTCTCTAGGTCTTGCACAATTCTCATTGACTATGCTGGCTAGTGTGGATAGGAGTTGAAATCTACCAACATCCGTAGGTTTTCTATCCCTGGTCTACCATTTTGGGGTGGGTGCGCAGGGGAACATGATGCAGACAATAAGGCTTTGTGCAGACCAATCTATAACTCAAATTGTCATGCTGGAGGAGAGTTGGATGAGGCAGAAGTGTCTCTTCACCCAGCTCTGCCAGTGGAGAACCTTCACTATCACTAAGATCTCCACCCAACCCTTCAGAATGGAAGCTATCACTAGATGTATCCTTACTGTGGGTAGTCAGCATAAACCTATGAAATGGGGTTTTGAGGGGGAGGGAGGGAGCAAGCAAGGCCAAGCCAGCCTAGGATCCGCTGGATCCTAAGCCAGTCCAGCTACGGGCAAGTTATGCTGAGGCTTGTTTTCTGAGCCAGCCCTGGAGCTGAAGCAGTAAACATTAAGACTTTTCCTGCCCCCCCCACATCCTGGTGTAAGACCAGTTCCAGTGGTGAAGCTGGGGCATCTAGACATGGCTTTTAAATCAGCTTTCCCAGTGATATCTCTGGGATGTTGAGGAAAGAGGTAAGGAATCTCTGAAAGACTCCAGGGTACACCCTGATCAGTATTAGGAAAAGCAGGATTAAAACTGTGCTTTAAAATTGTGCTGAGAGTATGAGTCTGGAGACCTCAGTTCGCATCTCACCGTGTGACTTTAGTTTGGGCAAGCTTACAAACAATGACCAGGAATCAGTGTAGTCTACCCATTCAAGAAGTATTACTCAATTAATTATATGAGCTTTAATGAATAAGTTAATGACTGAAATTTGTATATTAATAAAACAATCATTGTGAAGAGGAAATGCATGTCCTCAGATGTCTGCCTTATGAGTCACAGCACACACCATCTTAGAAGCAGCATAATTTCTTGTGTGCGATAAGATGAACACTTCTTCTGAGATCAGGGGTTGTGTCCAATGCTACATGCGTAAAGTTCCATTCACAAAGCTGGGCTTTTCCTTCCTCTCCTTGTGTACCTCTGGAGCAGATATTGAGGTGGGGGGCTGCAGAGGAGAGGAGGGGGGAATTAAGCTGCAGAGTTCGGTAAAATCCTTAACTTTCATCCTTAACTTTCTAACGTGTTACAAATACAGATAATCTGCTGCTTGATTAATTAGAGTTTTTGATCAATTAGAAGTTTTAAAATGGGATAATCTGACCAATTAATCCTCACATTGTTACAACCCTAGTGAGAACCAAACATAATGTGTGTAAAATGCATTAAGAATTAGAAATGTGCTCTATGCATGCTTGGTATTATGATCGACAAAGGAGAATTGCAAGTTGATACTGAGGAGGTGTGAGTTACCCCCCTTTTCAGAGAACTCAGCCAATCAAAAAAACAGGTGTAAAGTACTTTTGCCGGGTCTGGTGTCTGTTATTTTTCAGATGTCTGCCCCACCCTTGACCTTAAATTGTTTCTGAGTTATCTTTCTGCAGCCTGGCACATGTAATCATGATTGCTGTGGACACCTGCTAGTCATTGATTAATGGGGCTGGGAAAGAATCTTATTCAGGCAGGCCTGAAATGACTTTTGGACTTCAGAGGTGAAAGAAGGTTGTCTTCTCAGAGAAGCCCATCTAGGGACCTTTGGATTTTTTCCAGTAGTGGGAAGAATGCTTTTAACGCTGCATGTTTCTGCATCTGTTGACATTCTGCAATTAGATCAGCCACATAACAGAGGATAGAAGAGGGCACCACAGCCCCTAGATTATTTTCTACAAGGGTGTTCACACCTTTGCATGTCCCGTTCAATATGTACAATCTCTGTACACAATAGTTGAGCAGTACAAATCCACTCACACAAATGCTTGTACATGGGTAGAAGCAGCTTGTACCTGTGTTCAGTGCAGCGTGTGAGCAAGCCTTATAAAAGTTAGGATAGGGTGTTATCAACAAAGCTATAAGGGCTCTCTGCCTGCTAGGCGGCGATACAGGGAGAAATTAGTGTGATTTCTACAAGCCGTGGGACACCTTCCTATGAGCTACAGACACAGCTATCAACACAGCTGCATGCATTGGGCACAGAAAAGTATATTTGCTTCTTAATTAAACATATCTAATGTCCACATATTGGAATTTTAAGAATTTTAAGAAATATTACAAGCAATTATGTTGTTTTAGACCATGCATTCAAACCACTATGATACCACATTAAATAGTCATGGCTTCACCCATATAATTTTGGGAGCTGAAGTTTGTTAACAGTGCTGAGAGTGGTTAGGAGGCCCCTATTCCCCTCACAGAACTACAAGTCCCAGAGTGGTTTAACAGTCAATTCCTCTTCACTGGGAACTACGAACTATCATTTTGCCTGAGAGTGTGTTGCCTGCTGCACTGAGCACAGAAGTCGTCCCTTCCCAGAGAGAGGATGTCATCCAGCACAACATTTGTTGTTGGAAAAACAAAATGCAAATATTAAATCAAATCAAACGCTGGGAATTGTAGCTTGGGGAGGGGAATAGGGGTCTTCCTACTGCTCTCAGCACCTTTATCAAACTACAGCTTGCAGAATTCTTTGAGGGAAGCCACAGCTGTTTAAAGGGCTTTAAATGTATGGTCCGAATGTGGCCTTAGTCTCCTTTGGTGATCTAGGTGGACAAAGAGAGAGCCAATAGTTATGAAATGAAGACTTCCGGGTTAGCGCGATCGGCTAATGGCGGATTCCCTCCGAGCTCCGGAGGGAATCGGCTTGACAGGGGCTGCGTCTTGCCGTGCCGGCGACACGGGGACCCTCAAAAACCACGGGCATAGGAGCCCGTGGACATGGTGACTCGGCGGGCATCGTTAAGCGTCCTCCCGACTCGCGAAGGAGCCTTTTTAAAGGCTACGGAACGGGTGCCGGGGAGCGGCGTGGTGCTGTGAGTCTTCTGCTTCCCCTGCCGAGCGAAGCCGCATGCCATTTGTCGGAGAGCGCTGACTTCTTCCTATTAAAATTTGGACTTAAAATCAAGAACAACAACCCGTGAGTAATTGGGAAATTGGATTACAAATAATTTGATTATGAATTTGGCATGAGCGGGGGAGGTGAAAAAAAGGGAAGTCCGCCCCCCCCTTATTGTAAACAGTTTGAAGCAAGGAACTGTCAACTAAGGTTGCGTGAAGAATTGAGGTAATTCGATAAAAGATATAAATTCCACAGATTTAAAGGACTAAGCTAATGTGCCGGAGGACAAAAGTTTAATTATTTGGACTAAGTACCACCTTTCTCAAGCCCGGGAGTAACCCGTGAAAAGAGCCTGCAGAGGATTTATAGAAAACTTTTGACAGCTGTCAAATTAGCTGTCAAAGCCGGAAAAATCAAAGCTTAAATTCTAACCGGCTATACTGCTACAAAATATTGAAAGTAAAGAAAGACTGATACAAATAAACTTGATTTTTGGATCGGAAGGGAAAAGAAATACTAAGTAACTAGAATCCCTCTAGAGGGGATTCTTGGATATTACAAGAATGGAACTAGGTCGGGAAATACGAGCTGACTTGCAAGAGCTTATCTTTCTCATGGGAAAGCTGCAAGAGATGATCCAGCAAGGCCATGTTTTGTCTACAAGTCCTACAAAACCGAAGTTAACAGAAAATATATCTACTGAGTTGGAAAGGGACTTGATGCTCAAAACACAGGCAGCTGGACAAGAAAAGAAACCAAAGATCAAGACATCAGCTGAACAGGAGGAGCAGAAAGAAGGGGTGGTTGAAAAGTTACAGAAGATGAAAGAGAGCCGGAGACCTGTCAAGAAGAATTCGAATTTGACTAAGATGAAAACTGGACTATTTGGGACATATAGACTTAAGAAACAGAGTTGGAGCTCCACCTGTAAACAAGTAGGCCTGGCTGGAAGAAATATGGTCAGCATTGAGAAGGTACCTCTTCGACTTGGGGTGTTCAATATGAAAGACCTTCGAAGAAGCCGGCTGAAAGGGACTGAGAGAGATTCGAGAGCCTCGGACGTAAGGTCACCAGGCTAAAAAGATGGACTAATTGGACTTTGGTTTGGGATTGAAACCGGGAAGAGAAGGGTGGGGTTTAGAAGTCCAAAGGGGGCTGGATTTTTACTTTGCAGTGTAAAATTATATGTTCTTTATTATTATAAGAATGGGGAATCTGTGGAGGGAACCAGGGACAATCTTAGGAAAGGTATCTTTTTATTTGTTGTTATATCTCTTTTTTCTTTTTCTTTTTTTATATATGATTAAGGTATATATTTTAAAAATTGTTAAACAAACTAAATTAATGGATAATAATGAACTAAGGTCTAAACTTATTATAAAGAATCACATTAACAAAGTATGGTTAAGTAAACTAACAAATTATGACTAGGACACTAAGGATAAAAACTTGTTTGAACAAACAATTGGAGTTGGAATACAATAAGGGGAGGCGTGGGGAAGTCATGAAAAGAAGTTATTGAAAATGAGACCTAAAAGGTGGAATCTTTTATGTTGTTTTTTTTTGTGTGTTTTTGTTTGTGTTTCTGTTTTGTTTTTTGTAACCTTTTGAAAATTTAATAAAGATTATTTAAAAAAAAAAAAATAGTTATGAAATGAAACCCCAGCATTCAGCTGAAGGTCCATGTATACAGCTGACTGGGAACAATGGCATCTGTATACACAGCCACGGATCATTACAGAAGGACGAGTCAATTAGCCTTTGGCGACACTACATCATGAGCCTGCGAAGTAATTTTTGAATACTTTAGGGGCTGTTGTCAAAAGGACAGTACAAGGAGGGCAATAACGGGCGGGGGGACCAACCACCGTATAAACACTCCAGTGTTCGGAACTCTATCTGATGGCTTACTGTCCAGTAAAAAGGGTTTTGTTGTTGTTTTTTTTACAAAAAGTATAACAATTAACCTTTACTTACTACACACCATGAAAAAGCAATAGAAGGTGGTCCAAGGCTACATGTCTCATTTGGCCTGTCTGCTGATGCCTATAGCAGGACGCATTATGTACAGAGTGCAGAGGGCAACCCTCCAGGCCTGTGGGATGCAAACATCTTGCTGAAAAGGTCTTGATCTTTCCCAAGTGTGACAAATAAGTTGTTTCAACTTAGTATGTGGTGCATCACAATTAGTCAGATAATAAGGCACCGCCTTTTAATCCCATGGCAGCCTTATTTTTACTTACTTATTGTATTGTCAAAGCAACCGTGTGGGAGGGTTGATTTGGATTGGAGCGGCAGTACCGGGGAGGGAGTGTTTAATATTTCCCCCCACTTACCATTATTCCAGTTTAGAGCAAACCCACCCACTCAAAGCTGCTATTAGCCCCACTTGAGAAAGAAATGTGCAAATACAAAAGGTACCTGTATTTCCCTCACAGAGAGGCTAATAGCAGTTTGGGGGTGATTGAGACTGGGAAAATGGCACAGAGGGAAAGGGTTACATTTTCCATGTTCCAGAACTGCTGCTTCCCCAGAAAAACTTTCAAGTTAAAAAATAATAATTAAACCCAACAGTAGGAGATCTGATAACATATATCCTGTAGCTTATCTGTTTTGAACCCTAGTAAAGGTAAAGGGACCCCTGACCATTAGGTCCAGTCATAGACGACTCTGGGGTTGCGGCGCTCAACTCGCTTTATTGGCCAAGGGAGCTGGCGTACAGCTTCCGGGTCATGTGGCCAGCATGACTAAGCCGCTTCTGGCGAACCAGAGCAGTGCACGGAAACGCCATTTACCTTCCCGCCAGAGTGGTACCTATTTATCTACTTGGACTTTGAGGTGCTTTAGAACTGCTAGGTTGGCAGGAGCAGGGACCGAGCAACGGGAGCTCACCCTGTTGCGGGGATTCGAACCGCCGACCTTCTGATCGGCAAGTCCTAGGCTCTGTGGTTTAACCCACAGTGCCCCCCACGTTCCCGTTTTGAACGCTAGTTAACACCAAAATAACATGTAGAATCTCTTTACAGATAGGTAGCCGTGTTGGTCTGCCATAGTCAAAATAAAAAAAATCCTTCCAGTAGCACCTTTAAGACCAACTAAGTTAGTTCTTGGTATGAGCTTTCGTGTGCAAGCACACTTCTTCAGATACACTGAAACAGAAGTTGCCAGATCCTTCTATATAGTGAGAAGGTGGGGAGGGGTATTACTCAGAAGGGTGGTGGGAATGGGAGATAGGCAGATAGCTGGGATGAGCCTGCTGACGACTCTTAACGACTGTAATGGGTCTTACAGGAAAAGGCAAGGGGTGAGAAGGTGAGAGATGGCTTAGTCATGTATAATGGGATAAGAATCCAATGTCTTTGTTCAAACCAGGTTTCTCCATGGTTTTAAGTTTGGTAATGAGTTGCAGTTCAGCAGCTTCTCTTTCCAGTCTATTTCTGAAATTCCTTTGTAGTAAAACAGCTACTTTGAGATCTTGTATAGAATGTCCTGGGAGATTAAAGTGTTCTCCTACTGGTTTCTCAAGAATCACAAAACAGAGAAACCAGTAGGAGAACACTTTAATCTCCCAGGACATTCTATACAAGATCTCAAAGTAGCTGTTTTACTACAAAGGAATTTCAGAAATAGACTGGAAAGAGAAGCTGCTGAACTGCAACTCATTACCAAACTTAAAACCATGGAGAAACCTGGTTTGAACAAAGACATTGGATTCTTATCCCATTATACATGACTAAGCCATCTCTCACCTTCTCACCCCTTGCCTTTTCCTGTAAGACCCATTACAGTCGTTAAGAGTCGTCAGCAGGCTCATCCCAGCTATCTGCCTATCTCCCATTCCCACCACCCTTCTGAGTAATACCCCTCCCCACCTTCTCACTATATAGAAGGATCTGGCAACTTCTGTTTCAGTGTATCTGAAGAAGTGTGCTTGCACACGAAAGCTCATACCAAGAACTAACTTAGTTGGTCTTAAAGGTGCTACTGGAAGGATTTTTTTTATGTAGAATCTCTGGTATACATATGTATTCCTAGTAAAGGGACTGACACGCTGGGGGTTGAATTCTCTCACAATAAGAGACCCTCAGTCTAAAGCACCTACATCCCAGGTGAGCAGCTATGTGACTACTAGGGATCGGCTCTCTCAGTTCCTCATTTTCTCCAATCTTAAATTCAGTTCTCCACATTTCTGCAGCAATTTGGGAGTTGTGGTTGTTGTTGCTTTAAAAAAAATCCTCATGAAACTTCATCAGTATGTTACTGAGAATTTCTCCGAACTTTTGCATGTAGTTTTGGCTACACACTTTTGCAAGACCTTTCTCCTAAATAGTGTGTTTTTGTATTCTGTCCACCCTATTACTTTGTATATTGGCCAATCAGAAAAGGCTGTGTCATGAAGTATAGCACTGTGATGCACAGAAATAGAAAAAGAACATCACACTAAGCATGCTATGTTCTCAAGGTGCACGGAAATTTGGACATGATTTGAAGAGTCTCTCCGCAAAGTTTCACAGTTTGCATTTCCCGTGTGTGGAAAAGGAATCCTTTAACATTTACTATGTAGAAGTAACTACAGAAAATAACTGGTACCGGATTAGGAAGTACTGGTTCTGGTTGCTAGAATGGAGTAAAGTACACTTTGGATATTCCAAGGACTAAACACATGCAGGAAATAAAAGTCCATTAAATTGGACGGAGAAATGGCAACACTTTAGGATTCATATCTATTGGCTGGTGTCCAAACAACTCACTCATCAATTGCAGCCCTCACTTCATTCACTGGTTAAAACCTCATTGGTTAAAAAGGTGGGAGCAGACAGCCAGGCTGGCTCATCTCACAGGAATCAAGTTTTGCTTCCCTTTCATAGCAGGTAGAAACTTGCATTATTGTTTTTGAAATGAAAGCTGAGTGTCTGGGCATTAGTTGTGAAGTTTGATGGACCCCTTGGAAAAACTCAGTGTCCACCCCCCACCTAGGCCTTCAGGCCCCTGCTCTAGGACAACAATCTAACAAAGCAGGTACTGAATCAGAATCTTGGGATTAAGCTCCAATATCTCAACTTCAGAGATAGCTCTCAGATATTTGATATTGAATCTATACATCACGGGGCAGTGGAGACAACATACACATACCCTTCTGAGGTCCTGCTCTGATTAAGTTTTAGAAGTTGTAGAGTTGTTGGTGACCTCTAAGTTAATCAAGCCTCTGTGACAGAGGGCACTGGACACTTGCTTCTAGTATAATGCATTTTAAAATACTTCAAGTACACCGTTGCAGGTGCTTTTCCCTCTACCAGAAACTTTGGTCAAGAGAAAACCTATTTCAGTGAGAAACTTTAGCAGAAGGTAAACCAAAGACTGAAAGGAATACATGTTCTCAGGCATATAGACCCATGTAAAGCTGTTAATAGAGAGGCGGCAACCAAGAGACTTTTCTGGGCTAGGCTGAGTCAGCTTTAATCAGTGACCAACAGGACTGTTTCAAGTTTATCCCTCTCTCCAGACATAAAAACCAACTACCTCATTTAGAACATATAAATTCCAGGTTGAACTGGGTTCAATGCTTGAAGCCTCCAAGATAGTCTCATATGACTGCCCTATTTTTTATTTTTTTATTTTGTTTGCCACATAGTGTTTAGTTCCCACCACATAGATACTCCTTGTCCTGAAATACTCTTTGTGTGGTGGCCAAACGGACATTTCCCCCACCCAGAATTGTATGATCTTGGTCTTTAAAAAAAAAAAAAAAAATTAAATACCCCCAATTAAGCATATGTATGGATGCTGTTGATGGCATCTGTCTCTCTTGGGAGACAATGGAAGAGTGCACCATTGGGGGTAAAATCAAACCATTGGAGAATTACAGCACCTGCTGTGGCTGCAGAGACCAATATGGGAGAAATGTTTCTCTGTAGGTGGGGCAGATGAAGGAGGCCAGTTTTGCTACGATGCACTATGGCATTTATTTTCTATACACACCTCCCAGTGGTCATTCTCCCTCTGGTCACTGCTGTGAATATGCAAGCTAACTGATTGTCTCCAGGCAGTGCCGTCATCTGCAAGGGATTCCCACATGGCTGGTTTGATGTTGCCAGCCTTCATGTCTTGTTTGCAGACACCCTTGTAATGCGGAGTTGGTTTGCCAGTGGGCCTAGTGCCTGAAGCCAGCTCCCCGTATGGATGTACCAACACATTTTCCAATAGGTTTGTGCAGCATGCAAAAAGCTGAAAGGGAGATGGAAGCCTGAGGCAACGTCTGGAAACATCTTAATTTCCAGGACCAAAGAATAACTGGATCATAAGTGTCTGGAGTTTTAGCTTATGGATTATGCTCATTCATAATTGAACATAGTCCTACACATACAGCTACTCATACACATGTGAGCAATTAGCTATGGAAATACTTCAGTCATGAAGTTATATTAGGCTACAGCTCTCAGCTGTTGTTCCTTCTAAATTAAAAATAAATAAATTTAAGCCATGACCCGATTGTGTGAACTCCAGAGACCAAAACCAAACGGGAATTCAATTTAGAGCTGTGCCAAGCCATTATATCTTTGTACCAGGGAGCTTATGTGGCATCAGAATTCTTTTTAGGATATTGAACTAAATCTGCTCCTGGTCCTGCCTTCTTCTGGTTGGTGCCATATTTTGAGAAATACATCATCTTCCAAGTGCTCTGTTCCAGTAATGCAGAGGACTACACTGGCAATACATCTGTTGTTGCAATAATATACTGGTGCAATCTATTATCAGATTGAGACATACAAGTGATATATTACTCAAGAGGTGGTACTATTCTGAAAGGAAAGTCACCATGAAAGTATTCAGCTATTGAGCAACAGCCAAGCATAGCATACTTGAAGCCACTTTATTCCGAAATCTCAATATTATAGTCTGCTTAGTACTGTAGCTCTAGACTTTAAAATCTTCAGTTCATATGTCTCTTTTAAACCTTTATAAACATACTAAGAGCAACTACCATTAACCTTAAGGTCACTGTAAAACTGACTGCATACCATTGCATTATTTCTACTTTATAGCAGGACAATTCTTACTTACTCGTAACCATTTGGAACCAAGTAACATTGACCCCTAGATGGTCGGAAGAGCACACTGTATCTCATTATAATAATCTCAGCTCCATTCTTTACTCAACATTAATTATTTTCCATTCTAAAACATTTTGTGCTGCATGACAGCAAAACTTTAGCCTGTCGTTATCTGCGGGTCACTTTACCCTAACCTCCTTATTCCCCATTTCGAAGCATTTATTTCTTACAGCTCAGAACAGAGTTGGTCTAGTTTACATTTTCCCCCTGTGAATGATGCAAATTAAATATATCTAACACCTTCAAAGCATCTTCATAGCATAGGAAGATGCCATGAGCTTTTCTTCCATCCATTTCTTGCAAACACTGCAGATTAAATAGGCTTTCTTTATCAGGGTTCAAGCTGATGTCTCTCCTGTCCCAAATAAATTTGGAACCAAATTTCACATAAAAACACATTTTTAGGGTCTTGCTTCAACGGGAGAAGTTTCAAGGGAAATTGGGTCAGTTTGGATAAGCTACTGCAAGACAAGCGGGGAAAGCCATAGCTCGGTGGCAGAGCACAGGACCCAGGAGAGGGGGGGCAGTGGGTACATTGTACCCCTGCCTGGGGTCAAAAGGGGGGCACAGGGGTCAGAAATTTCCTGGGACCTTAGAAAACATATGCATATGTTGCGTGAATACACAAAATGCCATGACACTTCTTCCTCTGCCCACTTCCTCTTCTGCCAATGTGCCCCCACCTACTTCTCCCATGCAATCCAGAGAGGCAGCAAAATTTAATGTAAGTGGGCAAGGCGAGAAAGCAAGCTCGCTTTGCCTCTCCTGCAGGTGATGTACTTCACCTTCTGAAGGGACTGCTGTCTGCCGGTGAAGGGTGTCGGTGCTGACAGTGGCCCGCCTTCAAGCAGAGGAATCTGAACAACAAGCAACACGTTGGCGAATAATATACTGACAATATTTTTATAACACTATACTGTATCAAAAATCATAAACAGAAGACATGTAATATGTGCATGGAGTCACAAACTAATAAGAATCAGATAAACGTTCCATAACCAGGAATGGTAGGATTGGTAAATCACTGTCAAGGATCACTGAAATAGAGGCAGAATGCCTTTCCACAGTCAATATCCTCTCCAAAATATAGTTGGAAGTAAGTTGGAGCACGGTGGTTCTATGGGCACAACACTACAAACGTGAGGTGATGGATGCCCCAAACGTCACAATAGGGTGCTCCGAGCACAGCAGCAGACAGAACAGTTCTTCCAGGATAATGAACAAATTAATCATCCCCAAAAGTACATCAAATGGCTGTGGATCAGCTATCACTCAAAAGTGTGGTAAGAGGAAGGCAAAGCAGAGGAAGGCAAAGCAGCTCATTGCCACCGTTACCATCATGAAGAACTCACTACATCTGGAAAAATGATCTTTTCCAGACAACTGTCCTAAGAATCAGGAGATAGTTAATAACATGAAAAAGGTCATAGTCACAGAGAATGTTACTTAGCTTGGCGAACTAGAAATGTTCCTGCAGTCTGGGACAAGAGTTCACATCATCTTACAAGCATCCATCAAAACTGAAGCTGTGAAATGGTACAACTTGTTAAAGTGCATCACCAATGTTGCACTCTTCTTGGAAGAAAATGGTTTAGCAATTACTGATTGATCCCATCGAATTGGAGATTCCAACAATGGAAACTTTTTAGGACTCATTGAACTGCTCTCCAGGTAGGATCCCCATCCTTCAGGAACATGTGCTAAGTGCAGAGGAGTCACAGAAAAGGCGTGAGCAGCCTCAAGTTCGTTATTTGTCCCCTGCCTCACAAAATGAATTTATTACAGAATGCTTGAATCTTGTGAAGTGACACTTTTTGCTTGAGAGGCAATCTGCAAATGCTTTGCAGAAATAGTAGACTCTACACCAGATTCTTCCCATGTTGAACAAACAACGTTTCTTTGGAGATGTACTTTTAAAAGAAATGCAGTATGAGATTCAAGAGAGATTTCTGAAGTTTGCAGATTGTAGCAACAAAAGAGGGAAAGAAATGGCTCAGATGATAACTAATACATTGGAAAAACATGCTATTCCTCTCAGTGAATGTACAGCATAAGCCTACGATAATGGGACAAATGTGGCATGAAAATACAATGGCGCACAAGCCAGGGGTGAACAAAGCATGAAGGGTACCCGGGGCAGGGGGGCAGGGCAAACCGACCGTACAGTGCATGCACAGTGCTGCTACGTATGGCGCATGCTGTGCTCACTCCCTCTGCCTCATGCACCCAGCCTTTTGCCCCGCTCCATCAGAAGAAGAAGAGTTTGGATTTGATATCCCGCTTTATCACTACCTGAAGGAGTCTCAAAGCGGCTAACATTCTCCTTTCCCTTCCTCCCCCACAACAAACACTCTGTGAGGTGAGTGGGGCTGAGAGACTTCAGAGAAGTGTGACTAGCCCAAGGTCACCCAGCAGCTGCATGTGGAGGAGCGGGGAAGTGAACCCGGTTCACCATATTACGAGTCTACTGCTCTTAACCACTACACCACACTGGCTCTCCAGAGTCAGGCGTCGGGTGTGCGAGGGAGGGAGAGCCGGGCAGGTCACTCTTTCTTTCCCTCTCTCCGCCCACACGCGCCTCCCCCACCCACCCCACTCTGCCAGAGATAGCGGAGGTGACTCTGAGGCGGCGGCGGTTAGAGCAAGAGCAGACGCAACCGGGGATGGTGTGCCTCAGGTAGGCGGTGGTCTTTGCCACTGCTGCTGCCACTGCTGCCATGCCAGCTGCTGCTACTGCTCCTCCTGCCGCCCCTCCATCCTTGCTGTGGGGGTGAGGTGGCGGCAGCGGAAGGTGTAGCTGTGAGCAGAGGATCCTTTGCACGCGGCTGCAGCAGCGCGATGGTACCCCCGTGGGGTGTCCTTTTGTCACCCTGCCAGAGATGGTGCCGGGGGCGGTGCGCTCCCTCTGCCCCCCCTTTCCTACGCCACTGGAACAAGCAAAAATACAAGAAAAATACTCAAAAGCAATTTTTTTCACCTTGTGGTTGTCACACACTCAACTTATGTGGAAATGCCGCTGCTGAATGAATACCTGAAGCAATAACCCTTTTCTGGGAACAATTAAAACTGTGTCCCACCTGTTCAGTTCCAGTCCTAAGTGGTAGGAAATATTACAAAAACTATATTGGTTGTTCTCTTCATAGTATGTCTAAAACAAGATGCTCAGAATGTTGAATTTTGCAGATCACTTGCCTGGTATTAAATTAGCAATGGAAAACCTCCTAGAACTAAATTTGATGGCCAAAATAAGAAATGAAGTCCATGGAGTTTTATTATATGTGACTTTTTTTGCCTGTGTGTTAGTGTCAGCCATGTGGTACAAAACATTAGCTGGCATAGATATTTGAAACAAGGTCATTCAAGCTAGAGATACCACACTGGATGCTGATGTAACAGAGCTGACAAAACTCCAAAAGAAGTGGAAATGCCTGTGGAATGAAGCCAGATTGGTTGCATCAAACCTAAATATAGAAATAAAACTCTGTCCCATGTATGTAATTAAGTTAGGTGCAAGAGGACAAGGTCACATGACAACAGCACACCTGATGCTAACTTGGAAGAAATGAATGACACAGATGATACTCCAGAAGAGCCCTACTTCAGAAAGTGTGTGTTTTAGGTTTTGGTAGACAATGTTATAGCAGGGTTAACTGTCCACTTCAATGCTGTTAAGCAATTTGCACAAAAAATGCTTTCTTGTGGAAATATCTCACCATGTCTGAAAGTGAAGTGGAGAGAAAATCTTTATCTTTATCATAGCAATATCCTGCTGATTTTAATTGGTGATGATTTCGGAAAAGAAATGCAACATTTAGCCTCAGTACACGAAGCAGATTTTGTAAATGTACAGTTAAAGCCATTAGGTCTGTTGAACTTGTTAAGAAAGTACAGACTTGGTGACCTGTTTCCAAATGTGTGTGCTAGCTTAAGAGTACTATTAACAATTCCAGCAACAGTAGCTTCTGGAGAGAGGTCACTCAGCAAACTTCAGCTGATTAATAATTATTTAAGGTCTACAATGTCTCAGAAACGTCTTGTGAATTTGGCCAGGCTAAGTATTGAATCAAACATTGCCATAACAATTAATTTTCATGCTGTGATTTGAAATTTTTCACAAAAGTCCAGAAAAGCTATTTTTTAAAAGCATATAGTAAGTTTATCTTCCTTCCTTTACTAACACTAATGTCTTCTGGTGATCTGATCTGCATTGCAATATAAAGGGATGTTTCAATGTGAATTATTTTGCCTTATCTGTATTGTAGCATAATCAAAGATGTTCCAATCAAATGTGCTTTCTTATCTCTGATCCTCTTTTATTTTATTTATATTTATCGTGGGGGGAATATAAGAGCATAAGGCCTTACATGCAGAATAATAACAAAGTGCTCCACTCAGCCCATCTATTGTCTTCCATACCCTTTTTGACCTTACAGTATAACCAATGGAGAAGGTAAGGGGACCAAAAGAGACATTTCTTGATAAAATTCCTCTTGGAGGCCCTGGTAGAGCATGCAGAAGGTCCCAAGATCAATCCCTGACATCTCCAGGTAGGGCTGGCAAAGACTCCTGCCTGAAACCCTGGAAAACCACTACCAGTCAGTGTAGCCCAGCCAGGGAGAAACTGTGGCCTTCCAGAAGTTGTGGGACTCCAACTCCCAACAACCCCAGCCAGCTTTAGCAATTGGCTAGGATGATGGGAGTTGTCATCCAACAGCATCTGAAGGGCTACCGCTTGCAAGCAAAAGCCCCTCTTCACACCTTCCCTGCTCAACATGGGAAGGACAGACACTGAGTGGGCAGAGCCAACATGCACAACAACTGTGCCTCCTACACATGCTTGAATAGGCCTAGAGAAGACAATGGTTCTTATAGAGGACAATAAGAATGGAAGAAGTGTCCTGCTGGATGTGGCCCATCTAGGCCAGCATCCTGTTCTCAAGGTGGCCAGCCAGAGGCCTATGGGAAGCCTGAAAGCACAAACCTGAGCACAATAGCATGCTCCCCACTTGTGAGTCCCAGCAACTGGTGCCTACAGTGGAGGCTTTCCTACTTCTAATGGGGAGTCATGATGGAGAAAGTGTTCCTTCAGAAACCTCTGGCCCAGATCACCAAATAAGCTGAGGCCTACCTAACTTAAATAAAGCCAATGCCTGTGACAGTCAACTCTGATTAAGCAAGTAAAGTACTGGCTCAATTCCCTTGGCAACATGCTATATTTTTACTCCAGAAGACCAAGGGGGCCCTATTTGTTTGATTTAGCCCTTTAGACGTTCTCTGTTTTTGAAGCAAAATGCTTCCTTTTGCATTGAATAAAATGGAGTACTCTTTGTTATGTATTTAGACTCAGTTAACAAATAAAAATTCCAGCCAGGAAACAGCAATTAATATCACCATATGCCAAAACTGTTTCGTTCTCCTAACCAAAGAAAACTTATTTTTATTCTATTCAGGGATTAATCTGAGCCAAGGCTCAGCAATGGAACCTCTTTTTAATACCAGCACTTGGCCCTTGAACATCTGAAGCAAAAACAAACCACGGATGTGTAGAATGCTTTTCCTCATCACTGCGGGAGAGTAACCACAATAGCCTACATACCTAGAATTAGATATTTCCAGGCGGTCTCATCTCCCGGCATCTGTCCACTTCAAAAATTAAAACACTGACTGTCTGTTTCCATCCCCCGCCTGCCCTTTAATTAATAGCACTCTCTACACGGGAACTAGAAAAAGAGTCAAATCCTTTCTGGAGGATGACTGAGAAATTCAAGTTTTAGGAGAGAATTCTCCTCTTGAGAATTCCGTTGTGCACACAGTGCAGGAAAATGTATGAGCTGCTTCATCTTGGCTGTGTTGCCAAGGACCGATTTGGGAGCCATGCATTTTTCCACACAGTTGAGACTCAGACTCAGCAGTTTAGCAAGATGCCTCTCTGGACTAAAGACATAAACCGATGCAAGGAGGCACCCTCTGCCCCCTCGGAACCAACCACAGACCATTCTAAACTTAATACACTGACTTGAAGAAGCATGCCAAGGAGAGAAATGGTGACACAGACACACGGCTGGGATTGTCAGAGGAATGCTGCCAACACCCCCTCAGCTGACCACTCTTAAAGGGAAAACACATGCGTCTTCCGTATGCCTGCCAGCACTCTGCTAACAGTCATTTATGGGCTTTGGCTCCTCCTGATCAGAGCAAAGTTAAAGAAATCTTACCTAACCAACAAGCTAAAAGGCGTACAGTATTTACAAGAGAAGAAGATTTTCTTTTCTCTGCAAACAGCTTTTGGAACTGAATTTACAACCTTCAAACCACTCTGTGAATTCAAGTAAATTCCGTTTCTGGAAAGTCCTATTATAGCAGGGTGAGGCAAAATGCAGTAACTATATGTTTTTGTTCTAATACAGATATCTCTAAATTTAGTGTAAGAAAAGATGGTGCCCTAAAACTAATAGTAGCATGTTTCCCAAATTAATATTTGAGTTTTGGTGGCATAAGAACAGTAGTGCCTTTTCTTTTATTGCCTTACAATGCTTACTCGGAATGCCTACTGAATAAAGTGGGGCTTACCTCTGAGTAAATATGCACAGGAGACTTAGAACTGTGAGTTGCTCCTCACACACAAGCACCAGCCTGAAAATAGTAAAAAGTAATATACTGGAGACATGTTAATCCTTTCAGTCTTTCTTCCATAGCCCTGCCCTCTCCGTCAGAAAGGATATATGGAGAAAGTGGCAGTACATTGGGCGGGGGGGGGGTTAAGCTTCAGCCAGGCCGCTTAATTGGCTCCAGGTGTCCGATGAGCCAAACCAAACCAAACCAAACCAGGAGGTTTCAGCAGCAGCTGGGCAAGAATGTGCCACAAATAAAAACGGGCTGCGGTTGTGTAGTAAAAGGAAATGGATGTCTATGCCCAGTTTTTCCTAGGAGAAGAATAGGGTTGGAACAGCAATGCCACGAGTATTACTTTCTTGTCGACGAACAGAATGAGCTATAGCTCAGTAGGCACATAGTGACAGGGTTGTCAACTTTTTGACAGACCAGTGTAGCAGCTTGTTGTGCATACTTTAGCCCTTGGCAACCTTTAGGTTCACATGGTGAAATAAAGCTACAATTATACGAGAGGAGTAGGGAACAGACTGTTGCTTTTTCTGATCAGTTGGCAATCATAAAAACTTATTTCTTTATTTAAATATTTGCAAACTGCACTTTTGTAAAACTACAGCAAGGCAATGCACAACATACAAAAGTTACAACAACAATAAAATATCAAACAGGGATGGACATCTATAAATATGGGTTGGTTAAAAAATAATTTGCATTTCAAAGTCTCATCTGAATAACCCTACTTTTAGGTGACATAAAGAAGGCAGGGATGATTCCTGCTGAACTTCTGCTGGCAAGGACTTCCACAGGGCAAGTGTTAAATATATAAGTTTAATACACATAAATTGTAATGTTTGTATGCACTGAGGTAAAAAAAAAAAAAGTTATGTAGAACTCAGGGTCCTAGTCAGTCCTTGGAGTCAACAGCAGTAGAAGCTCAGCTCAGCGATGATGAACAAGCAAGATGATTGCATAGGATTGCTCTTTGGGGCCAGGGAGAGGAAAGTTTCTTAAACGGTACAGTGGTACCTTGGGTTAAGTACTTAATTCATTCTGGAGGTCCATTCTTAACCTGAAACTGTTCTTAACCTGAAGCACCACTTTAGCTAATGGGGCCTCCTGTTGCTGCCGTGCCGCAGGAGCACGATTTCTGTTCTCATCCTGAAGCGAAGTTCTTAACCCGAGGTACTATTTCAGGGTTAGCGGAGTCTGTAACCTGAAGCGTCTGTAACCCGAGGTACCACTGTATTAAGGACTAGAAAGACAAGCTATCTGTTACTTTGTATTTTTGCAATGTTTTATTTTGTAAGTAGTTTAAGGCAGTTTTGCAGTAGTAAAACCTTTTGGAATGCATTCTTGTGGTGGAGCTCATTCATTTCTCCTCTGCGTAAGGTCCAGCTCAGGCATTCCGCTTGCAGCAACTCAAACAGCAAGCCCTGCCACGCTAAAGGCTCAGTCCCTAATAATAATAATAATAATAATAATAATAATTTATTATTTATACCCCGCCCATCTGGCTGGGTTTCCCCAGCCACTCTGGGCGGCTTCCAAAAGAATATTAAAATACTATGTTACATCAAACATTAAAAGCTTCCCTAAACAGGGCTGCCTTCAGATGTCTTCTAAAAGTCTGGTAGTTGTTGTTCTCTTTGACATCTGGTGGGAGGGCGTTCCACAGGGAGGGCGCCACTACCGAGAAGGCCCTCTGCCTGGTTCCCTGTAACTTGGCTTCTCGCAGTGAGGGAACCGCCAGAAGGCCCTCGGTGCTGGACCTCAGTGTCCGGGTAGAACGATGGAGGTGGATAAAGGCTGACCAAACCTCAGGGGTGTGGGGAACCACAAAAGTGCCCCATCAGAGAATCTCAGTGACCAAGGTGAAGCATAAAGGACAATTTTCAAGGTGCTTTGAGACCAAGTTGTTTAAGGATTTGTGAATTAATTCAATAACTATGAGCTGAGTCCAGCAGCAAACTGGCAAAAATAGTTTTTTAAGTTGTTTAGCCTTTGAGTTTTTAAAGCTGGGATTGCCAGCTGATAAGAAGTTGAAAAAGCGGCGTGGAGCTTTTTAGTAGAGCTATGATATGCATAAACCAACAAGCAATGCTTTTTAAACTTCGGAAATAAATATTATCAGTGATTAGTTGCTTCAGTTCCTATTGCTGTTAATCAACTGTTCCCCTGTCTCCAGTTCTTCAGTGCACAGGGTTAAGGAGAGACTTGTCTTTTTAAAAAGAATTACAATAAACATGTCGCAAGACAATAACATATTTTGTGTTATCCAAATATCACTCAAAAATCATGTTACATAAAAATGAAATAAGAAAGCCTTGTTAATTTTACCTCTAATATTTTGAAAGTACAAATGAAATGGACAAAGGCCTTAACCACACGGAAGTTTAATGTAGATTTGAAACTGCATTTGATTTTTGGATGTTGCCCACATGATGTTTTCACTATTCAACTGGTACGCTTTAGTATTTCAACAATATACTTGGATTTTCCCTATCTGGAAAAAATCTGAACAGGGGAAGTAAATCCCAAATAAAATCACCTGGTACCCAACTGCAGACACGCAGGAGTGCATTGTCTAGATGGGTTCTGGTGATTTCTGTTTTGTTTCTGTCAGCTAAAAAAACCTTGCTGCTTTTCCCTTTTTAAAAAAAGTTTGCAGCCTTTTAACCTGTTTCTGGCCCATTAGAGTGTTTTTTTTAAACTAGCCTCCTGTGAGGAACTTGTCGTAGGCTTTTTGAAAGGCCATATAAATTATGTTGTTCAGTTCCCCTTTTGTTGACCACTTTGGTCATATTTTCCATTTGTAACAGAAGAATGAATTTCCCTTTACAGAACCTTTCCCAGTTTTCTGCCATCTCTTCCTAGACATGCCCAAACCTTATTTTCCACCCTCCCTTTAGCTATCTACTGTGTAACATAAAATGCCATACACAAAGCTGTCGTTTTTGACTAGGAATAACTAGTTCCTGCTCTAGGGCTTATGTGAAAAGTGGTCAGGGTGGCTGGGGGTGGAGTGAGGGGCAAGGATAAGCAAGCTGGATTTTTAGCAGCTCTGGTACCAATTGGTTAAATTTAAAGTAGACTCGAATCTTTGTTAGGCTTTCTCCACTCAAGCAATTACAGTCATGGAGAGAGCAGGTTCACACTTGCCGCCTTGCCCCCCCCCCCCCCCGTTGCACCCTGATGCCCTCACACAGAAGCTCCCCATGCAATTTATAGTGCTGCATGAGCAGGATTCTAAACTATAGGCATGAGCCTATAGGCATGCAGCAGGCTTGCTGCTTTCATCCTTCCAATGTATAGATGGTGGCAGGGAAGTGAGCAAGGATTGACAGAAGGGGCAGGGGCAGGAAATGCAGGTGCCCATGCTTCTTCCCCTCACACCAACATGTAACTCAGTATTTGGGGATTTTTCCTTTTTGTACAATCTTGTACAATGGGACTTTGGGACATTTTTCGTCATTGTACAATCTTGTGTGATAAATAAGGATGGGGGAGGAATATCAGTTCACATTTAATGGAAAACCAGGTTAACATGCACTTTCTGAAACAATACACCTACCAAAACACAGCCATTCTTCTAAATTTACTCTTCTCTGAATTTTGCAGTGCAGTTCTCTCACCAAGTAAGCCATGCAATGTGTTACAAAAATGCTTATACTAGGGCAAAGTGTGTATATCACTGCATATTTTAGTGATCAGAAGTTAATGATGTATTTGGGGAAATATATTCAGGGAAACTGCTTTGCAAAAATGTGAATATCTGACAAATTGCATTTAAAAAGTAAATGTGTGTGTGTGTGTGTGTGTGTGTGGAGAAATTCATGGATGAATTTTCATGAGGGCTTTTTTATTTTAAAAAAGTTGCAAACTGATGTGGAAATATGGAGAACTGTCCTTGAAGATGAGAAAAATGAGAAATTGAGAGAAACCAAAATTGACAGATTTCCCCATCCCTAGTGATAAATTAGACAAAAAGCAATATAAGCCCAAGATGCTATAACTATATTATAACTATTGACATAAGGTAGATGAGCACTCTGTTTCTAGAGGAAAATGCTTTTAATTTCCGTTCATTTATCCTCAGGTTTCTGCAAAGGACCATGTGTGTCATAGTTCCTGTAAGTTAGCCTTTGGGTAGTTGAACCCGTCATAGGGTTGTCAGTAAAATCACAGGCTGTGACAACTGCTTTGGCCTTCGTAACACAGTACCATCCACCCATATTAGACTCTGAACCAGTGAATGTATCTGTATAGTCAGAGGAGCCTGTGTGGTGTCATGGTCTGAATGTCAGCATAGGGCCGAGGAGACCCAAGTTCAAATGCCCACTTAACTGTTCAGTTCACTGAATGACCTTGCGCTAGTAACAGCCTGTGGTGGTCATTTATGCATTGCCAAGGAAAGATGAAGTGCATCGTTGAAAAAGAGAACAAAAGAGGGTGCAGATTTGCATAAAATTTACATGTGTTAATTTATAGTGTAGAGGTGCGAATTTAGACAGAATTGCTCTAATTTTAATAGAAATACATCTCACCATCATGGATAAGAAAGTGACCAGGTGATCCATGTGTGTGGACTGTTGAGCAACTTCATGGATGCTGCTCTCTCCCCCTTCCTCTGGTTCTTTAGCTTTAAACTGGACGCGGACCAGACAGCCTTTTCTGAAAGAAGATTCATTTGAATAAAACGTTGTCTTCACAATTTCTTCAAAGAGAGGAGAGCCCTCTGCAAAGGCAGCTTGTAGTTCCCCTTCATATCCCAAATATTATCTAAATACTACAGTTTATTTCTTTTCTAATATTTGCTAACAGACTTTGGTACCCCAGCTATAATAATATTTTACCTCATATTTACCTCATTTTGCCTCTCAGCTTCTATAAGAATGAATGAACAATGAATGAATGAATGGTTAAAATCCAGGCCAGGAAACAGTCACCAGGTGGCATGGCTAAAATCTGGGTAAAAACCTGGTCAACCTAGCAAAATGGCCACTCATCTGCTTATATTTGTCTTTTAAAGAAAATATGTGTAGCAGGCTTCATCTGAAACAGCATGAGACAAAATGGGGAATGTGGCATTTAAGGTTAGGGTGGGCAGGTAAAAAAAGAGAACAGTGTCCCTGCACCTTTGATAGTTGTGTATTAAGGGAATCTTAGCAGCTGTAGGTGCAGAAATTTCTTCTTCCTCATGTCTACTACAGATGCAGGAATCCTATCTTCTTCTTCTTCTTCACCTGCTCACCATACTTAAGGTTTTCTTGTCACCTGCACATTTTATAATACTTATATTATTATTAATAATTATTATTATAGGCTGAATCCAACACTACATGCAAGGAGTTACTATTGTGCAGCAGGTCTTCTCCTTCTTCTCTTCTCTGCATGTGCCCTCAGATCTGCTCAGTAGGGTTGTCCAACCCCTTGCAGCAGATTTTGAGGATGCATAGGGAGCTGCAGGAAAGAAGAGGGGACGTCCCATTCCACAAGCCGAAGTCTGCCACACTAGCGGAACAGCAGTGTTGGATCTGACCCTTTGTAAAAATCTGCTGTCTTGTTGCCTCTTTAGTAAATTAAGAAAGCCTTTAATTTATTAATCTAACCAATTAATTGATTAAACATTGCAGTCTTGCATCCTACGTACAATATGAGCAAATTTTTAATACTGGCTTATTTTGCATTACAACTGTTTTGCAGATTCAAGG